>NC_072733.1:64979849-65303957 GCF_026930045.1 Uloborus diversus
GTAACATTTCTTTCTATTTTTAAATAGCAATTGAAAGGGATAAATATATACTTTTTTTTGGCCTCAATAATTATCATAATTCGTATTCTTCCGATTCTGTTACGTGTTTTTTTCCCCTAGGTATATATTTCACTCCCAGTTTTTAATATCTTTAGTCTGCTTCTTTTTTTGAACATTTTTGAATAGGAAGTATGTATCTAGGATCAGCGGTTGCGAAAATAGAGGTCTTAATGTTACAAGGGGCACGCTGTTTAGTAGTATTAGAATAGTCTGCTCATTGTTTTTGGGTACAACCATGACCCAAACGCCTTACGCTCTAGTTTTATACTAACATTTGCTTATTAGTGTTGCTTATTCTTTCGCTCTGTGTCGCATGCGCAAGTCATAAAATTTGCATTCTGTTTAAGTTTTCATATTCTTATGAGATTTCTTTTCTAGAAATATGCAACTAGTAATATCATGTATTGTTCTCCACAGCCTTATACACAAAATACGTGGTTTTTCCAAAGTGTTGCACTAATTACGAAGGCCACTGTAAGTTAAATTTCAAAATTGTTTATGTAGTAATTAAGTGTCTTTAGATATTTGGTGTTGATTAAGTGTTTAGAGCTCAAATCGGAAGTCACTCTTTTCCTGACTGCTTGAGTTTTATATTTTTGGGAATGCTATTTATCTTTAAAACTTCGATTTCGGTTATTTAAAGAAAGAGAAGAAGTTTCCGACTTTTTTTTCGTTACCTCTATTTTATTTTTTCTCTAGTATGTCTAGTATCAATAGTAGATTTATATGTGCATGTGTTTCTTATTTATCGATCGTATCGAACGCATGTCTGATAAGAAAATATGATTTCATTTAAATTAACGAAATGTGTGTACTACAAATGAGAGGGTTTTGCTTATTCATTTTCAAAAATTGGGCTTTTCCGCACAGTAAACATTAATAGAAAATTCAGTTTTTATTTACTTTTTAATGGTTTTATATTAGGGACAGTCTCATTACAGCAAAAAACTAAATTTCTGAGATTGCCTTACACAACACAGCATATAAGCAGTTAAAATTGCTTGAGCGTTTTTTATTATTCCTTCAAGCATTAATTTTATTCAGTTTTTCTCAAGTAAAATATTCACAGAATGAATGCTTTGGACTTCTTTACTTGCTTGATTTATGCACGATATTTCTGTGTATATACATATTTTTATCTTTTTAAATCTGCCTTTCTCAATATTTCTGAATCAAATGTAATATATAGTTAACTTTCTAAATATGTTATCTCCAGAAGGAAGAGTAAACGCATCATTTCCAATTATGCCGCTTTATAGAAAAAAATATTTTTCAATTTACTGCAAACCAAATGTTTATAGTATGACAATTTATTTCTATTCTATGATTTTTTTAAATGTGTCAAGGACTATTCAGACACCCTGTATACCTATTACTTATCTCCATATCCATTTTGATGTTTCAATTTATTTGTGCAGACATTGAGGACAGTATGAATTACAATACTCATTATAACAACTGCATTGAATTTTTCAAGAATTCGCAATTATTTTGATTCGTATGAAAAGACATTCTATTCTTCAAGCCGCTGCCGAATTTACAGTTCACCCTTAAAATGTATCTATGTATTAGAAGTCATTTAAAATCTGAATAAAGGATTCCCTTTGAAACTTTTGAGTACCCTACAACTAAATGTTTCCCTTTGTGAGAGCTTTGAATCTTTCTCAGATTAAATTCTCCGAAGAGTCAAGTTTTGGATAAAAGAATTTTCTTTAAGGTAAGATAAATGGTTTTCTCTGCCATTTCTCAACCCACGAGCAAAATTGGCGTTTTGACTTGGATTCATTTATCTCTATTTAAACGTCAAAATTTAAACTTTACTGTAAATAATGATGCTTGGGTATCTCCAGAAAAAGCAATGTTGAGCTATTTAAGTGTGACATTTTGGATTTTTTGGGATAATAAGAAAACCGGCTGATATTTCGTTTTAAAGATGATTTTCCAAACATTAAGCTCTTTGCATTTATCAATTTATTTATCTAGTGCGTATCTTTTCTCTTGAATGATAAAGAAATGCATGTTAGGTTATAACTAAAAATCATTCATGCGTCTTTATGAAGTATTTCGGCCACAATTTAAAATTAAGTCACAGCGTCATAAAATATCGGAAAATGACGAATTGAGTTAGTTTACAGCAGTGCACTTTAAGAGAAAAATAATGAAAACAATAACTTTTGATCGAGCAAATTGCGGAAGAACTTTGAGCGGTTAATGTAATTTATTGAGCATTCTTCAATTGGGACTTAGGATTTCATATTATACTGCATAAATGTATCTATCCATGGTTGTAAATATATGGCAGTTTGTATTTTTACAAGTTCATGTCAGTTTCAGTTAGTGGTACTGACACTGGCTACTATCGTAACTGAAGCTATATTAAAGAGTTGGAACAACAAATGTAGGAACAGTTGAATTCTTCAGTTTTTACAGTGAAGACACATAAAACTTACAGTCTAATTGCGCTGACTGTGTGGGACAAAAATGCTTCTGACATCATTCTTGCTGACTTTATTTCAAATGCTCTTCTAAATCTAAATATGATCAGTTTTCCCCCATCACCCACCACTTTCTGGAAATAGTACCTCTAATTTTTTTCAGTTCTCGATAATTTCATAGAAATTATTTTGATTTAGAAGGGAAGGGAGCATCATGATAACCGTTTACAATCTTCTGAAGGGTAAGAGAGGTTGAAAGGTTCAAAAACATGAATATTTGAAGCAAAGACAGAGACATAGAGGGTTATTCTCTCTTAAAATATTTAAAAAAATAATGAAAACTGCCTTTCTTTTATCTTTTTTTCTTCATTTTCTTTACTTTTGAGTAAAACAAGAGCATTGGACTCACAGAGGTAAGTACCATATCCGAAAATATTTTCACGTTGAAAAAAGACAGTTAAAAGAAAGGGGGGGGGGGGACTTGAAAGCACCATGCTTTGTATCACATATCTTTAGTGAAGATAATTACTGTATTTATTATATTTATCCAAGTTACATTAGCAATAAATTGCAATCTTAGTTACTGCTGCGAACGCAAATTCAGTAACTAAAAATAGTAGAGCACATTTCTTTACTGGAGATCTACAATTCTACAATGAGGCTTATACGCAAGGTAAGGCACTTCCAAAACGACTTAAAACGTAATATCTTTACATTTGCATGTCATGAACAAAATTTCGGATAGAGCGAATGATTCCGATACTCCGGTTTTCACAGAATGTTTCAATTGTTTCAATGAATGTTGTGGCTAAAAAAATCCTTAATGAACCTAAAATATAATTAAAAAAATAAATTGCTTTTACCTCAAAATGCACTATCTTTTCGTCATGCCTCCGGACTAATAGTTGAAATTTTAACCCTCACTCCAGTGGATTAACCCTAAACTCTAGTAGATAGCGTTAATAGTTACTTTTTCATTTCTTCACTCTCCTAAAATGAGTCTTACCAGTAAAACAGAAAGTAACCGGATCCAGTTCAGCCTTGTCACAATAAAACCTTTCCCTGCATGTCAAACATTACCAAAAGCTGTTACCAAATTATCATGTCGTGGCGCGAGTTTCATTGTTGATGACGTCAGGAGCGTTACTCGATCATTCACTATTTCATCAAAATTTCTAGTGCTTCCCAACGCAATATTATAAATAGGGCTGTGTATCGAATAGTCCGTTGGCTGTGAATAAGTGAAGAGCTTTGTTGAAAAGCTGTTAGTGCTGTGATTTTTGCCGCTGTGTTTTGATCGTTTTGTGAAGTAAATACGTGAATAGCCGATTGGCGTTGTGCTTACGCTGTTGAATGACATTTGAAAGATTTTTTACGAACTGTACGCGTAAATATTTGTAAGTAAATTTGCTTCTTTTATAAGAAGTCATCATTTCTCAAGATTACCTGAAATTGACCTGAACTCGAAACAATATATTTTTAGTATAATTTGGACTCGGACATCAAAGAATTAAATTCGTTCCAAATTTAAAAACATGCTACAGTGTTTGAAAAATAAAGTTAAATACAGTCGGATCTCGATAACTCGAAAATTCCTTTATCTCGAAGTCTTCCTTGGGTCCCAACTCTTGAGACTGTTGTGGAAGCTTCTCATAACTCGAACTACCAATAACTCGAACTTTTCAGCCGGTCCCTTGGGACTCCGAGTTATTGAGAGTTTACTGTTTTGAGGTTTTAAAGAATTCCCTTATGGAACAAATAAAAAAAAATACTGTTGCTAGTTAATACACCATATTGCTGTATTTATATTGTGGTGTTATTCAAAATTTTGAAAGCAAGTAAATAAAATTAAGTATTCTCTCTGAAGAATTTGTTTGACAGGCAGAACGCAAAAAATATTATATTTGTTCATATGCGAAAACTGATGGTACAGTTAATAGAATTTTAAATAATCAAGACCTAGTTCTCATTTTGAAAATCGTACTCGGCCCGCGGAGGGAGCCCCCCCCCCCCCTAAGTTCGATAAATCCCGGCGACCACATCAACCAGAGGACTAAAAAAATACTTAGGTTTTGATTGTCTCAGAACAATATTATTTCTGAAACTATGTAACGCTGAATTTTTCCAGAAACTCGGAGAAATGATTCGCCTGGAGCCTAAAATTTTTACCTGACTCCTTAGAGTTTTTTTTTTTTTTTTTTTTTGTCTTTCTCTGCTTACCCACATTTTTAGCTTCGTCAAAAAATACCACTCGGTCTTCGGAAAAGCAAAGCGTTTTCTTCCATTTTCCACAACATACCGATGCGAATCCGGATTTTTTTACCCTAACCGCCAACAAATTAAATCCAATCTACTAGTAAATAGCTATCTACTTATTGATCCTGATATTCCAAGCTACCAAAAACTAAACACAATACATTAAAATTTGTGCCAGGTTAAAACACCTAACTGTGCCCGCATTAATTCGATGTTCAAGTTTGAATTTTCATCATTTCGTTTCCAATTGATTTGTCTGCTGAATTTGGTTTTTACTCCAAAATATGTAAATAAAGCTAAGCATTGTAAGCTAACAGCCCTTTTTAAAATTGAGATTTTCTGCTTTAATTATTAATGGTTAATGTACCTTAAGTTCCATTAACACTCATTACAAGTATCTACTTACTCTAATGACAGGAATCCGCACGGACATTGGTCTATGAAAGGGTTCCGCTGGCAATGAAGTTTGAGAAGTTCTGCCCTAAGGTGTTGCAGATCAAGGACATGTTCCCGATATCGCAACTTGGAAAACTCGAATAACGTAGCAGACTCCTTGGTTAAAGTTAGAACAAATTAATTTAGATTTATATATTGAGCCTCATTTGAAAATGAGAATAATCTGTTGTAAATAAAATTGATGAATATTTTGTCAATTATCATTCCAATATTCAGTCACAGTAATACACCTATTCAGGGTCAAATTTTCTCTAGTGGCAATTTTTGGTGCTATTTTTTTTATTTCATACATCGAAATCACATGGTCAACTATGTACGCCCATGAAATTTGGCAGTTTCGTGCAAGACTTCTCTCGCTAGAGGGCTCCTGTAAACACCTCAAGTTATTTTACATTCACTCTCTATATAAATCCGTCTAAAGAAGCCTGTAAAACAGAACCGTTAAAATTAGCATACAGCTAGCTTTTTAAATAAAACGCACCACAGTCAACTAAAAATGTAAACGTAACTTGAGTGTTATCTGGAGAAAACCAACGTAGTTATTTGCAGTAATCTGCATATTTTTGCTATAATTAAGGTTGGTTTTCTCCAGATGCTTCTCAGCACAAAGGTATTTATTTATTTCTCAACTTAAGCGTTATTTCTCCAAAAACCACCCCACTCTGAAATAGAAAATAATTTTATTACTCTTTAAGAAAAATATTAGAACAATAATCACGATAATACGATTTTGCTCCCAGTTATATTCACATGCATCGTCACAGTATCAAGAAATTGAAAAATAATTTTGAACATGAAAAAAAATACATTGGAATCTCTAATTCTCATTTAAGTATTTATATTCAAAATTTCAATCAATGCCTTGGAATCAAGTTCATAGTTGTATGGTTTTTCCCTTACTATGTATTTCCATATAATTTTCCACAGTTGAAGCTTCAGAAAATGCTTTTAAATAACATTTGCATGAAAAATGCTTATTGTCAACATGACTTCTCATATGTGTCGTTTTTTTCATTTAAAGAAAATTCCTCTGAACTATTCTCACATGAAAACGATTTTTGCCAGAAAACATTCTCATGTGTTTCCTTAAATTTTCATTTTGAGCAAACACCTTTGAACAATAGAATAAGGTTTCTCACCCCAATACCTTTGAACAATATAACAGCAAATACCTTTGAACAATAGAATAAGGTTTCTCACCCCGATACATTTGAATAATATAATAGCAAATACCTTTGAACAATAGAATAAGGTTTCTTACCCCAATACCTTTGAACAATAGAATTAGGTTTCTTACCCCAATACCTTTGAACAATATAATAGCAAATACCTTTAAACAATAGAATAAGGTTATGGATTCTCATATGCGTCTTCAATGTATTTGTTTTGTTTTCGTGTATTTGTAGAAAAAAGCTTTAGAACAAAATTGGCATAAAAAAAGTTTCTCGCCAGAATAAATTCTCAAGTGAGATTTTAAGAGCGCATTTAGAGCAAATGCTTTTGGGCAGTATTCGCATGAATAAAGTTTTTTGCCAGAATGGAAATTCGTATGTCTCTTTAACTTTGTATTTGTAGAAAATGCCTTTAAACAATATTCGCATACCAAGGAGCTTTCCTTATAGTATCTTCTAAGATGTCTACTTAGAGGTGTCTTTTACAAAAACATTTTGGTTCAAGTTTCACATCTATGAACGGGTCTTTTACCACTAAAGTGGATTTCCATCTGACTCTTTACATTTCCTTTAACAGAAAATGCCTGCGAACTATATAAGCAAAAGTACGGTTCATCCTTAGAGTGGATAGTTGATAATGTGATTTTAGAGATGATCGTATGATGAAATAGTACAGAAATATGTATCTTTAAGCTTGCTTTCACAGAAAATGCCTTTTAACACTATTCTCACGAAAACGATTTTTCTCCCGTATGATGTCTATTATATATCTTTAAATACAAAGGGGGAAGAAAATGTCTTTGATCAAGTTTCGCCCGAAAACGGTTTTTCTCGAGTATGAACTCTATTATGAATTTTTAAATAAGAACCGGAAGAAAATGTCTTTGAACAAATTTCACACCTGTGGGTGCCAGAGTGGATTTTCATGTGCTGAGTTAACTGTCCTTTTATTGGAAACGCTTTTGAACAATATTCACAGGGGTACGGTCTTTCCTTGCTGTGGATGAGTGCCATGTGTGTGTTCAGAGCTGAATGCACACAAAACGCCTTTGAGCACATTTCACATGAATGTGGTTTTTCGCCGGTGTGGGTCCTGATGTGCTGTTTCAGGTGCGTAGGTTGAGGAAATGCCTTTGAACAGTATTCACACACGTAAGGTTTCTCTCCAGTATGGATTCTAGTATGCGCCTTTATGGCTTGAGGGTCAGAAAATGATTTTGAACAGAACTCACATGAAAATGGTTTTTCTCCAGTATGTAATCTGGTATGCGTCTTTAAGTGTGAGGAATTTAAAAATTTCTTCGGACAATGTTCACACGCATAGGGTCTTTCACCAGAGTGGACTCTATAATGATTCTTTAATAACCTACGCTCAGAAAATGACTTTGAGCAGTATTTGCATGAATATGCTTTTCCACTGGTATGTATTTTCAGATGGGTTGCCAGGCTGCGAGCATTAAAAAAGGCTTTTGAACAGTATTCGCATGGAAACGGTTGTATGCCAGTATGAACTTGCTTATGTAGTCTCAGGGACCGAGAGGTGGTAAATGCTTTTGAGCAGCCATCACACGAAAAAGGTCTTTCTCCAGTATGGGTCCTCACGTGTTTCTTTAAGTACGCAAGCGTAGAAAATGCAAAAGAACAACATTCACACACATAGGGTTTTTCGCCAGTGTGAATTTTGATATGTACCTTGAGGCTAGAATTGTAAGAAAATGACTTTGAGCAATATTCACATGAATATGATTTTTTCGAGCCAGTATGGGTCTTCATGTGTGAGGTCACCTCCGATGGTGTACAGAAGGTCTTAGAACAGTGTTCGCATGAAAATGGTTTTTCGCCAGTATGTAATCGCATGTGTGTTTTTAATAGCCAAGGGGAAGAACACGCTGTAGAACAATGTTCACACAAGTACTGCTTTTTGGCAGCACTGGTTTTTAAACGATTTGACATTGCTGAAAAATATGAACTTAATTTTAGAGAAAATAATAGGGCTATGGATTTTTGAAAAGATAAATCCCTTTAAACAACAAGATATAGTATTCCCGATCCCGTTTTTTGGCTCAGATAATGTTAACCAACGAAGCTAGAATTTCATTAACAACTTTGGGTTTCCAGAAAAAAAATTTGAAGTGCTGTTGTAAAAGTTAAAACACAGTGTAAGTTATAAATGCAATAGCTTCTGCAAAAGTTTTTAGGTCTTTAAGCAAGGTTCACTAAAATGACAAATTCTCTATGTGTGGTTACTGTACACAATGCTTTATTAATCAAGCTAAACGACGACCTTGTTTTGATCGAAGAAAAGCACAAAATTTAGTTTCAATAACTTGTAGCCATAAACAAATATGAAACAAATTTTTAATTTTTTAGTAGTGATGAGAGTTTGAAACTTGTTCCAATATTTTACTGATTTTTCATTAATTAAAAGCTCGAAGTCAGTCATATATTTATATTTTTGTAGTGAGCAGTTTTCAAAAATTCTGCATTTGCTTGCAGATAAAAAGAGTGGGGTTGGGTTGGGTGGGGGAAGGTTGAGATTCGGACATAATGTGAGCTTCAAACATGAACACTTTTGGTCAGTCAATAAATAGGTCGTGCAATAAGTTGGAACAAATAGTAAATCTTCAGCCACCAATGAAACTAATGTCATTCAAAAGATATAGCGCAATACAATGGTCCCTTTGCCATATTTTCTATCTCTTTTATGAACCTTCTCCATATAAATACTAGTTTTTTTCAAATAATCATACTAAGCCGGTGTCTTTGAAAAATCTATGAGCAAATTAATTTTTCTGAGAAACCACTACTTCAAAAGTTTAAATGAGTGCAGTCTTGGACAACCACGTAAACACAAAGTAACTTTGATATAATTTTTCATTTAACTTTCACATCGTTTCAAACTCTAGATTTTTTCAAGAGCTCAAAATACCCAATAAAACATTTTTGTTCACATTATGGGTTTAAATTACCAAACTTTTACATACCTATCAGTTATCACCTTTTGTTACCGTAAACTACGGAGAATATGTATTTTAAAAAAATATTTTTAAGCATAAAGATTCGTGAAATTTTACTTGCGTTGAATTTCAACAGACATTTTGTGAAATGATAGTTTCAGGGTGTACTGAACATGCGTTATTCACGTAGTGGCATCAGACTTGTAAAAATTTGACACCATGCCGTCTCCAGTCTATATTATATCTGAAAATAAATGAAAAGGATTGATTTACATTAAACAATTACTAAAAATGTAGTAGTGCAAAACATTAAGTGGTGTCTCCAAAGGAAGAGATGTTGAGAGAAGAGTTAGGAAAGGGAATTTGACTATCATCCAATTTTTGATGGATTCAAGGCGAAAAGTTTATAATTACTCAATCTAATGCACAAACAAGCCCATGCACATGAAACACTCACACACATAGTTAATATATTCAACATGCCAGCACTTAATTTGCCTGACCTATCTTTTCGCAATCGTTAGTCCTAGATATATACTTCCAATTGCAGATATAGTCAAAATAAAACATAGAATTTGGATATTTATAGTTGGAAGGGGAAGAAAATGGCGGAAAAATACGAAATCTAACTTTTTATAAGACCCTCAGGTCCTCCCATTTATATTAGGGAAATCACATATAGCAATTCGAACACACAAAATTTAAAAAAAGTGCGACTAATTTTCATCGAAATATTAAACGCAGCATTTTGTAACTTTTACCACTTTATACTGGTGAACCTTTAAATTTTCAGAAGCCATATGTAACAGGTTAATGTTTTTTCTTTTTTTTTCTTCAAATTGCCCGAGCTTCTGTAGTAGATTTTTACGTATCACAGTTTTTCCAATTTACATCTTATTTTCAATAGCAACAAAAAGGATACTAAGTGCATTCTTTTTTTTTAAAATAATAATTACCTTTATCGATGTTTTCCTGTTAGAGCAATGTTTCCCATCTCATAGTCTGCCCGGTCCCTTCAAGTTTCGAACTAGAACACCTTTTTGAATTTTGGTAGTAAATATTTCGTTTTTATGTTCTAGTATTTATTTCTTCTTCTTGGGCTGGTGACTTCTTTAAATACAAATGTGAAGACATGTGGGGTCATGAAAAAAGTTAAATTTTGTATTTTTTTCACTTATTTATTTTGCCTCTAACTTTTTACACCGTAGTTCTGCATCTCATTTTGATCATTTTTGGTACTCAAAGTATGTATCTACGAGTTACAGAGGAGAAAGTATCAGTCATGCAGGTTAAACGCAGACACGCTGTGTGTGTTTACACACATACACACACACACACACAAATATATGTATGTATATATATGTATGTATGTATATATATATATATATATGTGTGTGTGTGTGTGTGTGTGTGTGTGTGTATTGAAATGCAAGTCATTGAACACTATTTTCAAATATATTTATCCCCTATTAACAACTACAGAGATATACATTCCCTAATGAGTGTTTAAGGGTAGAAATCAAATAACACCTTCTTCAGCGATTTAATTCCTCCCCCCTTCTCATTTCAACTTGTACTAACTTACTGTAACTTAGAAGGGGGTTAGGAAAAACAGCTTAAAAACTTGCGGATTTAGTTTGCAGTGTTACTGTGCATTTGGCAAACAATATTGCTATTCAGGTAAGAAGCAGCAAGCGGTACAGGATTTTCTCGCTAATAAAAGGGTTGCAATGGTAGCCCCACTCAGCCCCAAACAATTCCTCTTCTTACTGATAGCTCTCCCTTGGAAGAAATAGACTTGCTCAAGGTCATAGCTCAACTTCTCAGAGGTGAACGGGATGGTGCAAGAAATTTCTCATTCAGTATGCAGTGTTGTAAGTGTGGAAAAAAAATGCTTGGGAAGCTCAACTTGGGGTTTGGGGGGGACTCACGAAAAGAAAAGATGGTTTGAAACCATTTGCATTATTTTTAAAATAACAAGAAGTTCTATCCAGAATTAAACAAGCCTACTTTCCTGTACACCAAAATCAGTTTTCTAGTATCTGATCAATATCTCAAAATTAGCTAAAATCGTAAATTGTTTCAAACATAACTTTTAAACATTTTAAGCTGATTTCTTGAAATAAAATACGCCTCACTCATTCGAATATGTATGGATAAGTAAAAAATAAATAAACGAACGAATGAAGTAGCAGCGCCTTTTAAACAAAGCAGCTAATTTTTTTTCATTAAAAAAACCCCTTAATTGCTTTCAAAAAGAAAAAAAAGGGAAATAAAAATCATAAGCGCATTAAAATAAATACATTACGCCAAAAAAAAATGTTTTTCGCCTCTTCTCCCCCTCCCCCAAAACATATTATAAAAATGACTAAATGAGGCAATGAGAAGCAAAGGGATGTAGTGGCAAAATTAAAAATTGCGAGATAACCAGTACATACGGAAGTGGAACCTCTCCTTTTCTTGGGGCAAGAGATGGTACTAGTAGCCCTGGTAGTTGCAACTATACAGCATGATTTAGATAATAATCAACGAAAGCTTACCTAGGATGTTATCTTTAAACCCGTTTTACTCAAAACTTGAAAATGTCACTTACATCCCTTTGCTTCTCACTGTCTCAAATTACTTTTGAAATAAAAAAAACAACAAAATGTCAAATTAAAAAAATAATTTTCCTTATTATGAAAAAAAAAAATCGTCTGCGCATTTCTTTATGTAGAATCAAAAAGGGCTACTAATTTTTCCACCAAACACGGAATACACAAATTAAAGCTTTAGCGTGAAAATAAAAACAAATTGTATCAAAAATCGTTATTTCAAAGTAAAAACCATGGCTTCAGAGTCGGAGTCAATCTGATGTTTTGGTAAAAGAGTCAGATTCGAGAGTCCAAAGTTTCTAGTTCAAAGACTGGGAGTCGAAATCGGTCATTTTCCCTTAAATCTGCAACACTTGTTGAGTCGGATGTATTTTGGGATAAAGGAGTTGAAGTCGAAGGCATTAAAATTCCATGAGTTGGAATCTGTCATTTTCCATCCGTGTCTAAACTTTTGCCAAATCTACAGAATTGGGGGTACAGGAGTCAGAGAAGACTACCCTATGGGATAATTCTTGGAGTTCGAGTCGAGAGTTGGTCAAGAGCTATTTCTAACAAAATTTGTTTGAAGTAAATCTCTTTAAGTTTGAGTTATATTTTGACTTTTAGTTTCACACTAGGCGCTAATTTTGAAGGATTTGAACTGTTAAAAATTGAACAGAAAATTGTTTAAATAAAAAAAATTAAAAAAAAACACATGCTCTTCTTCAAAAACTTTTTCATGCGAAGTTTGTTTGAAACAAATTCGCCTCCAAGTTTGACATTTCTATTTGCATTGAATTTCCCAGGGGGGTTGCTAATGTTAAGTCTTTTTCAACAATTCAAATTTGAACAAAAAATGTTCGAATAAAAAAATTAATTAGGATAATGAGGTGTCCACGCCCAGCTTTTTCAAACAAAAAAAATTGTTCGAATAATTTATTAGGGGAGGGGGGGGGGGCGGACAGACATTTGCCCCATCGCAATACCCTACTTTCCAATTTAAAATTTTTGAAATTTATTTTCTTCATTTTTGATTTTTTTTTGAGCAATCATGAATTGCTTATTGTTCTCACTTGGCCGTTTTTGGCGTCTTTTGATTTTATTTTCCCCCCGCCTTCCTCTACAGCACCACCGTCAACCGGTCCCTCCTGATGCTGCTCCTCCAGTGAGCTACTGGGCGGTGGCGTTCATGTCCTACACACCCCCGCCCTACACACGCAGGCACGCACACACGGACGTCTACACACACACACATACACAACGTGATTGTGAAAAGCATAATTTGAATTCAAGATGTCAAAAATTCAAATTTTTATTTTACATTTTTTTTGCAATATTTTAAAGTTGCATTAAGCCTTCTTTCATGCTTTTTTCCTCTCTGACTTTTGCTGGAAAAGTAGGTTAAAAATGAAACATTCCGGGAAACAATCCCATACCCTACAGCAATGTTAGTACGTTCAAAAGAAGCTGGAAAACATGTAAATTGCAATACTATTTGTGAAATTTAGTAAACATTTTTCTGTTTTGCTCATAATTTCCAAAAATTTTAACCTAAAATTTAATTTTTAAAAAAAATGTATAAATAAATGATATCAACCAGCAAAATCAAAAAATCATTTTGCACATTTCCTGTAACAGCAGATTTTTCAACTTAAGTTAATTTGAAGTAAATCTAGATTTCCAATTCTCCCGTAGGTAGAACCAAACAGTTTAGGGTACACTTATTTACTTCGTCTTAGTAATGGGTCATTCCATACGAAATGAGCAAAAAAGTGGTGGCTGCATTGTAACAGATTTTTATGAAATTTGGTATACAGGTTCCTTTTATGCCTATATAGAAACATCTAAAATATTTTGGCTTAATATTTTTAATTTTAGTAGTTACATGGGATTGAAAATTGGTCACATTGAACAGTATTCTCATAAATACTAAATGTAGTCTTTTTGAAAGCTTGTATTTTATTATCTATTTAATGTAAACATAAAAGTTACATATTGTTGTAATCTATAGAGTAGGAAAATTCATCTGCTTTTAGTCTTTTTTTAAAAATTTATCATAGTTAAATTTTAACCATTTATCATAGTTAAATTTTAACCGTGTTTTAAAAACTGAAAATATTTCAGTTTTCTCATAATTAAGCATTATATTTTTTTATCTCAAACTTTAAGGAATGTCTTAGCTGTGCTGAAATTAATTCCCAATATTGTGCTTAGTGTCGCAAAAGATATACCTTACTTTTGAAGTTGCATTTTAACTCCATTGTCTTCAAAATCAGTTTTGAACTAAGTAACATTTTGTAAAATCATGATTTTCCCCTTCACATAGGCACAAAAATTTTAATGAGGGAAACTTTAGACAACTTCCAAATTTTGCAAGAATATAGAGCAGTATTATTACTATTTGATTAAAGAAATTCAAAATCGGTTTTTGATTTCCAAACTTAAAATAAAATTCAGAAAAATAGCATTTTCTTTGTGTTTTATGTGAAATTACAAGAATTCAAAGTACTAGATAAATTATGAAATGATGCGAAGGCAAGTTTATCTAACATTTATTTCAATTTTTTAAAAAAAAGTATCGCCATAGTGTGAAATTTATAAAAAAAAAATAGTGGATAAAATTTATATGTTAAGCAATATTTTGTTTTGCTCTCTACAAAAGCTTTTTCGATTTGCCTAAAAATTTGTGGCTCAATTTTTGTAGGAGAATCCACTTGAAGACATTAAATAGTATTTTCAATAATATATTTTTCAAGTAGTTCCAGACAAGCATTATCTTTAATAGGCCATGTGTACTACAATAACGGTTCATGTGGATTCACTAAATAAGAAAATCACTTATCTGAAAAAAATATAGATGCATAAAATTAATGTGTAGAAACACATTACCTGGCCACAAATAGTTGCTATGTGTGTAACAAACAAATAAAATTGTTGACATTGGATTTAGACCTGATTTCTTTTTCTTCAAACATATGCTCCTTTCACTGATGACTGAGATAAATGTGAGACAAGGAATGTAGAAGTTCAATTGTTAGTTGAGATAAAACGATGATAATTTCATGTCTCCAAAATAGCTATAGGTACTTCATTAAATTATTATTGACCCTAATTTTCAAGATTGATAATTTTTACTGATGACACAAAAAACCCTAATATTTGTGCTTGTAGCAGACAGAAGGAGAATATATCTTGCAGTTATAACTGAATTATTGTATGTTGTATGCAAACTTGATCTGACTGATAATAGTTTGATAGTTACATCAAAGCCATAATATAAACATTTACCATTGATAGCAGAAAGAGAAGCCCTCTGCTTTCCATTGAAAATTAGATTCATTGTGGCAAATGTTGTTTAAATGGCAATTTTTATTCTGGAAATAAAAGCTACTTCTAAAATAGAGGAGTTTCGCTACCAAAGTTATAAACCTTCTTTTTTTTTTGAAAAACCTCGCAGCAGGATGGTTGAAATTTATGATTTTATTTTGTCAAATATACTTATTCATGGATAAAACATATTCCTTCAAATGCGTAGCCCAATATCAAATGCTATTAAGAATTAGACGAGATGGTCCGCTGTCTTAATCTTTAAACTCAGTATGTTCTTTTACTTATGCTGACATGATAGGTTTTCTAGAAACTTTAAGAGTTATCTTGTCCTATATAACGGGTGGAGAGGAAAATTCAACTTTCAGTGGCACAATTATATTTAATTATGCATACTGGAATATTATATAGTTCCCAATATTTAAGGAAACATTTCGGCAAGTACTTCATAAACATCCTTTTGAAAAAACGAAACACGAAAGAAATGCCTTGCTAAACTTACAATAAATATCCGTAACTAATGAAATATTACCCAAGTTCAAGTTACTCTAGTAACAAAAATACACTGATTCCAATGATTAAACTTTAGTATTATCTAAAATCACTTCAATATGTTACGTAAAAAAAAAGTAAATTTAGAGCGTTCCCTCATGTTCAAACAAGCATTTGAAATAGAGGGGGAAATGAAAATTTCAGAATTTTTTTCCTTAATAAAGTACGATTTCATCATCAAGGAATTTAAAAACAATTCCTAAGTTAGAGCAGACAGTTATATTTTTTCAATCCGAATAATTGTTTTTATTAAGAGAGCTAGAAGAGTGATTTGAAATTTGAAGTAAATTGGCAAATTTTCAATCTTTGTTAATATTTCAGATTCAAAAAAAAAAGTTCCGAATAAATTTTACATTACTGTTTCCTAATAGAGATTTTTTTAAAGAATGTGGAAATATTTGTATTTTAAGTGTGCGTTCATAACTTACAGAGTTATTGTGTCACAAACTGGCTGCCTATGAGCTCTGAAAATTTAGGCTTAGCGTAAGCATCAACTTCGAATTTCAATAACAAAACAACAAACAGTTTTTAAACGTTCATACTTTGCATTCCCTCATAGATATGCATGATTTACTTAAACAAAAATTTTCATTGAAATCTGTGACATGTCAGACACAGCTGATTTGTTCATTTCACATGTAATGAACCTAATCGGAAAAATTCAAAGGAACATCTAAAATCGACAAGTGAGGATAAATAGCGCTTCCTCATTACTCAAAAGAAGGCAATGCGCTTGGAATTGTCAAAGAACAATGTGCAACAGTAAAACTCACCTGCTTTGATTGATTGATTGATTGATTGAAAGAGTTGAGTGGTTTTTGCCTGTCCTACGAGAGGAGGCTTGTACCACGGCAGGAAAAAAGGGGAGGAAGAGCTCGGGAGACGCACGGGCAGGGGAGAGAGAAAAAAAAAAAAAAAAATAAGATAAAAAAAAAATTTAAAAAGACTCAAAAGCGATTGGAACAAGCGAGGAAAGTGCAGAAAGCACGGATGGAAGAGCAATTGGCACAAATACGAGAGATCACATGGGCGAGAGGAACATTGGGATCCGAGATATTGAGGCGAGTAAAAAGGGAACGACGCAGGCTAGAGAGACAGGGACATTGAAGCAGGAAATGGTCAATTGTCTCGATTTGATTGCACAGGGGACAAAGTGGGGAGACGCTGCACTTGAAACGATGGAGAGTCTTGTTGACAGGGAGAGTCCCAGTTCGAAGTCTAGTTAGGAGAACTCCAAGTTTTCTGTTAGGGGTCCAGTTGATGTAATCTTTGATGGATCCAAGGTAGGGTTTATGGTTGAAATACTTGCTGTTAATCCAGTCGCTGTTGATTTTTGACTTTAGTTCTTTTTTGTTCATGGTAATGATGTCTTCAGAGGCAATATCGTACGTGGAGCGGCTTAAAAAGGGCCCATTTCTGGCGAGGAGATCTGCTTTTTCGTTTACCGGAATTCCAAGGTGGCTTGGGACCCAAATAATGGTAATAGATTTGACTTTGTGCAGGGCTTCAACAATTGCTTCGATGGCATAAAAAATAGCTGAATGGGATTTCAGATTGAACGAAGAGAGGGCACTTAGATTGGATTTGCTGTCAGAAAAAAGAACGTAATCTTCATAGCTATTGGCGAATTCAATGATAGCAAGGGATATAGCTAGGGCTTCAGCTGTAAATATAGAGGCATTATTATCAATGATGGCCGCAGCATTGATATTATGAGAAACGTTGATGGCAGCGATACTGGTGAAATTATTATTCTTTGATCCATCTGTGCTGAGGATGATTTTACCTTGAAGAAAATTGGTTTGATATTCAGAAAAGTATGAGCGTGCTATAGTCGAGTTGATATTCTTGTCTTGGAAAGGGAGGCCATCTGAGATAATGTAAAAATTATTAATGTTGATCAGGTCTTCTTTAAATCTTTTCTTTATTATTTTGTTATTGTGAATATTGTTGTCTCTGAGATAGTCGAAGAGGCGGGGAAAGATGTGGTGATTGTCTCTTTTGAAGCGGTTATCGATACTATGTTCTTTAGTTTTGCTTGAAATAGGAGACATCCAATCAAGGGAGAAATGATGGAGGGTATACTTAATAATCATTGAAGCACGTCTGTCGCTGATACGGTTTTCATTAGCTTCCTGGTAGAGGATAGGGAGAGGAGTCCAACGAGGGAGGCCGAGAGCCCATCGAAGAGCGCTATTGTAGATCACTTCAATCTTATTGAGGCTGGAAAGGCTAGCAGCGTCGTAGACGATAGAACTGTAGTCAATTAATCCTCTAATGAGGCTATTTGCGATGATAACAAGGTTCTTAGCATTGGTGCCGCTGTTATTATTAGCTATGATTTTGAGGTAGTTTAGGCGTTGGAAAGCTTTTTTCTGAAGATTAATTATGTGGCTGTTGAATAAAAAATTGTTAGTGAAAATAACTCCAAGGAATTTCATGTTGGTTTCCCAGGGAATGGCTTTCCCATTGTAATGAAATTGGAAGTTGGGAGAATATCTTTTTCTAGAAAAATTCATGGCTACGCTTTTCTCCGGAGCAATTGTAAGTCTCCAATTTTGGGTCCACTGGGTAATATGGGAGAGGGTTTTTTCAACTTTAAGTTTAGCATTCTCTGAAGTATCTGCTTGGGAAAAAATGATGATGTCGTCAGCGTAAATGAGAATTTTTGCTCCAAAAGGGATATCTTCGAAAATATCATGCATGTAGATCATGAAAAGCAGGGGTGCCAGAACGGATCCTTGGGCAACCCCAGAAGAAAGGGTGTGGGAGGAAGAGGTGGCTCCTCTCCACCGAACTTTGATTACCCTGGCTGAAAGGAATTTATTAATCCAACACGCTGTTTTACCGCTGATGCCGCATTTCAAAAGTTTCCATGATAGGCCGTCAATCCAGACGCTATCATAAGCAGACTTAATATCGAGTTTGATGCAAAAGATAAACTTTTTGTTTCTGCGGGCTGTTTGGATGTCTTCTGAGAATTTAGTTAAAGCAGTGTTGCAGTCACGAAAAGGGAGAAAACCAAGGTGATTACTGTGAAAAAGATTTTTGGAGATGGACCACGAAACGATGCGGCGGAGAATGAGACGTTCAAATAACTTGGCGGACACAGAACCTAAGGCGATAGGTCTGTAAGAGGAGATGTCAGCAGCGGGTTTATTAGGCTTCTTTATAGGAATAATGATAGAAGTTTTCCAATTTTCGGGGATGGTGACGTTGCCCCACATGGAGTTGAGGTTCTTTAGGAGGTTGTTTTTGATTTTGTCAGGCATAAGTTTGAAGATTTTTGCGGGGATCCCGTCTTCGCCAGGGGAGGTGTTCTTCATATGGTTGATAACAATGTTCAATTCTTGAATGGTGAAGTTTTTATCTAAATGGTGGCTATGATTAAAGTTAAAGTCGAGTGGGATGCCAGGAAGAGACGAGCGGGAACAATAATGGAAGCAAAAAGCATTGGCTTGAGCCAGGGCGGAGGAGACAGAGGTGGTTCCAATATTGATGATGTTGTTTGACTCGGTGATCCCCTTGGATTTATTAGAGACGATGGCTTTAATCATGCGATAGGCATTTTTGCTGGAACCAAGACTATTGCATATATTGTCCCAGTAGTTGCGAGAAGCTTTTTTAATTTCTTTACGAAGATTAGCGGAGAAATTTTTATATTTGAGCCAGTCGTCACGTGAGACGTTTTTTTTTGCTTTTCGGAGGAACTTTCGTTTTTGTCCAAGAAGGAAGCTACATTTTCGGGTCCACCATGGAGGGAATTTAGATTTCTGATCTGTGTGAGTCTTCTTGTTGGTGTTGAGTGCAGTAATAAAAAGATTATGGAGCTCTTGAAAGTCAGAATTGTCCTGGAAGTTGCTATTGATGTGGTTTACTACGCGATTCCAAATATGGCTATTCTTCTTGTGAATTGTAGAGATATTGGAGGTAAAAATCTGGGAGAGGTCAATGATGATGGGGTAATGGTCTGAGTCAAAGAGGTCCGGGTGGACGTAAAAATGTAAGAGGGGGAAGAGGTCTATTGAACAAAGTGAAATATCAATAAGGGAGTGAGCGCCGGAGGGGGCCCTATGAGTAGGGGAGCTGTTGTTGATAATGCATATATTGTTGTTGATAATGAAGTTGGCGAGAGAGTCAGCGTTGGGGGAGTTGGACGAGCTGCCCCAGTAATTATGATGAAGGTTGAAGTCTCCGAGAATAAAGAAGGACGTGGAGAGGGAATTTTTTAAGTTCTCAAGCCAATCTGTTTGAATTTTGCCTTTGGGAGAATAAATATTGATGATGTCAATTTGTTTGTTATTGTTCCAGATGCTGACGCCAAGAATTTCGGTATGAGGGGAATGAAACCGGTTAAGGTTAATTTCAGCAGACGGGAAGGTTCTGGGAATGATGGTCATAAGGCCGCCGCCCGCGCCCACTCCTCGATCTTTGCGATAAATGGTGGAATTGGAAAAAGAAAAATGGTCATTTTTGAGAAAAGTCTCTTGAAAAGCGTAAATGTTGTGATCAAAAAAAGGGGACTGATTAAAGTACGGGCGCTTATTCGAGATACTACGGCAGTTCCATTGGACTAAAGACACACCCTCAGCGACAACAAAGAACAAACAGAAAAAAAAGGCCCACCGGACCGAGGGAAGAAAAAGCGCCAAAAAGAGGGAGGGACCAAAAGGGGAGGCCCACTGTCACCGAGGACCAAGAGAGGAGGGAGGAAGGGCGGGGGTCTGGTTGGGCAGGGAAGAGCTGGGAGGGAACGTTAGGAACTTTCCTGGGACGCTCAGGGCTAAGAGGCAATTTGGAAAAGATATTGGTGACCATATTTTGAATGCTAGAGAGGGTACTGTTCATTGCTTGTTCGAAGATTTTTGACTGAATTTCGACAATTTGGTTGAACTTATCCTCCATCCTCTTTAGAGCCTCGGTGAGGATACTTTCGACTTTAAGGTTTAGTAGTTCCTGGGAGTTAGGGATACCTTCTATCCTGACAACTTGGGCGAATGAATGATTTTTTTCTTTGCGGTATCTGCGCCTGGCCTCCGGAAAAGATAAACAATTGATACATTTAAATTTTAAAAAATTTGCTTCTTCGATGTACTTAGGGCAAAGTTTATCTGAGGCCAAGTGATCCCCCTGACAGAGTGCGCACCTAATGGTGTTGCTCCCGCAAGAGGCTGTAGTGTGCTGTTCAGCACAGCGGCCGCATACTGCTTCTGAATTACAATTTTTAGAGCTGTGATTATACTGAAGACATTTAGTGCAAGCCCTTGGTCTATCTATGAACAGTTCCACGTTATAGTTCGTGTACCACAATTTGATTGAGGAGGGAAGGTTGGTGCCGTAAATGGTTACTAAAACCGACTCGCTTTGGTGTTTGACTCCTTCTTTGATGTAAGAAAATCTACGAAGTTCCTTGCTGTATACTCCTTGCTCGTATAATTCAGTGGCTAATTCATTTAGGCTAACTTCGATAGGGATGTTACGAAGAAGGAATCGAGTCGTGGTTCCGTCGTTCAACAGTGAACTTTCTGTAGGAATATTTAGTATCGATTTTTTTGCCAAAATTTCTTTGGCACATGCTGCGTTGTATGTTTTCACTATCATGTGATTGGTACGAGTAAAATCAATAGATTCAATTAGATTATGGTTTATGAGAGACTCTTCAAAATCTTTTTTAATAAGCAAAGGTTTATTACGGGGGAGACCGGCTGAGGGCTGGTCTTTAACTTTGAAAAGAATACAAAAATTAGAACCACCGTTGCCAGCAATGGCATCAATGGTGGTCGGGTAATCCGAAATACTTTGAAAAACATTGGGGTCGTCAATACCTGCCATGAGAATGTAAGCAGGAAAATGGTGCTGACGCAAAAGGAAAAAAGAAAAATTTGCCTTACCTGAGCATGGAAGCGCCCGCCAAACCCAAAGACGGCAACAACCTGGGCTCCGCCGCTTGCGGGAGCAACACCCGAAAAAAAAAAGGAAACGCACGCACAAAAAAGCAAACTAGACGAGGAGGGAGTCCCAGAAACAAGAGGGAGACGCCATAAGCAGCCTAAAAAAGGAGAAAAAACTACAAAAAGAAAAAGGGCCAAACACCCGGCCCGTGCATCTCCCGGCTGCAACGCAGCAACCACTACACACGAGAGCTACTACTAAACTGCCACTGCCACAGACCCACGAGGAAGAGAACAGTTAAGGTTGCAGCCACCCCGAGTACCCTTATCTCGATTTTACCTCACCTGCTTTATTTGGTACAAAACAAAATAGAAGTTACAGGTAGACAAGCTTCATTTATTTCAGCACTCAAGAAAAAAAATTACTTCCCAATGTATATTACAAAGAGAAGAATATCAAAAATTTAAGATTAAGCTCTCAAAAGTATCACTTATAAATGAACACAAACTCACAAAAAAAAAAAGAAAAAGAAAAAGCTCATTTGTTTGGTTCCATGTTAACAAAGTTGTATTTCAAGAAACACGTTTTGCCTTTCGCGTCCATGACGGCATTTAAACGTTGAGCAACATTTCATTCCGCGAGATTGTACGATATGCTACAAAGATGAGAGATATCTCGGCAAACGGCCTCTTCTTCTCAATAAACTAGGCTGAAACTACGGTTGAGGGCCGTGGTAGCCTGATCGGTAAGGCATTGGACTCGGGGCCGGAGGGCCTCGGGTTCGATCCTTGCTGGACGAAGACCCACCGTCGTCATTAAAGGGGACTGGGCGACGTTAAATATGCTCGTGGTCTCAATGTCCTCCAAGTGAAACGATACCTCTGGGGGTGCTAGTACCAGGTAGCTATTAGCTCTTGGACTAGTTCTAAATTCTCATTAACTGCTCGATCCGGTGATGGTGCTGCCATCTATCGGTATATAAAAAACAATGGAGGCAAGGCACTTAGTATGCAGTCCTCGACATAAATGCAGTTGAAGTCAGTTGTGACTCTTGAATAGAATAGAATAGAATAGAACTACGGTTGAATATTAGCAGCAGTACGAAAATTTGAAAGTTCGAAAAAAGTAGAACATGCAGTATTTTGCAAGAAAAGTTGATGTATGAAATTCACAAGAGGGAGTATTCGAATAGACTAACCCGCTAATTTGGATTCGAAGGGGCATGTTCGAATATAGCTCCCAGTTGACCTAGTTGACCCGGTGGTGGATTTCCAAGACGTTTAATGACGTCAGTGTTTAGTGCGCTACCCAAGTGATAACAGGCCAGAAAACTCCCCTCCCCCGCTTCGTTTCGCCACCAGTCGTCGATCTAATGAACTTGGAAATCTGAAAATGTTTGAAAATTATTTGCTCAAAAACTACCTTTTAATTTTTCTTTTGACTTGGAAGTAGCAAAACTATCTTTCATTTTAATATAAAAATTAATGTGTCTTGAGGTTTTTCTTAACTTTACTCTTTATCAAAAACCAAAATTTCTGTTTTTTTCCACAACATCTAATAAAGACACGTTTGTTAATATATATTGTTCAGAACTGTAATCTTTTCTTTTGATTGACCTTGTAGGGGGAAGGGGAATGATGGTTCTGATGCAGGGACAAATCCAACTGTAAGGGTTCTGGGGGTTTCTCCACCGGGAAAATTTTTGAAAAGTAGATATAAAATTCTGCATTGTTAGGCCTTACGGGGGAAGAGAGGATTTAGTTTCTGGAAGGGGATTAAGTTCTGAAATTCGAAGTTTAGATGATCTTCGATTATAAGGTTAGGGGGTTGAAAGCTTCGCCAGAGGAATTTTCCGAAAATGAAGTTGTAAATATTCAAATGCATGTTACGTTTGGTTACGTTAGTGGATGTGGTTCCTTACTCTCCCTAGAAATTTTTTCGACATTAAAGTCCGAAATGCGCAATTAGGCCATCTTTGACAAATTTAAGAAAATGAATGTAGTTCAGGGCTTCCCTAAGAAAATTTTACAACTTGCAAAAAAAAAAAAAAAAACTCCACTTTAGACGATTAACGATTACATTTGGAAGAGTGAGGCCCACAGGTTCTCCCGGAACTTTACCGAAAACTGAAAAAAAAGAAAAAGAGGGAGCTTTAAGAAAAATAGTTTAAAAAAAAAAAAAAAAAAAAAAAAAAACAAGGGGCGTCCATCGCCATCATTTCAAAAAGCAATGGAACCCCCTCAAATGATGCGGAGCTCCCACATCTTATGATGGATACCCTCCACCATACACCAAAAAAGAAAACAATTTTTTTTTTAAATTTCTCCCCTAAAAACTTCAGTGGCGTAGTCTGCGCCATGAAAGTCTCTATGATACGTTAAATTTCAGAGTTATAAAAATTTAAAATAACTGAGGAGTTCCTAAAATTATTTTAAGTACTTGTCTCAATAAGATAAATAAATACCTTTGTGCTGAATAGTAAAGTCAGACCAAACAACGTAAGTAGAAGCACAAAACAAAACGTCATAAATCTCTTAATTGTTGAGGATAAAAAAATTCATGTCTGAATATTCTACGCTGTAATATTATCAGGCCCGAATCTGCGTACCCGCAGACCTTGCAGTGCGGGCGGGGGGGAGGGGGCGTTCTTAAGGGGCCCAACGACCCAAGAAATTAAAAAAAAAAAACTAGCACTAAGGCTTATTAATGTTCCAAGGAGACCAAGCTGTTGATCTCTGGGGAGAGACCCCAAATATTTTGTTACAGCGGGGCCTAAAATTTATTGATCCGGGCCGGAAAGTATAATACCACAGGCAAGAGGAGCATCGAGGCTAGAAATATCAAATAACCATTTTAACAAAGACACAAATAATTATCATACCTTTTCTGTGTCATCTTTTTAGTTTTTTTGCCGCAATTTATTTTTCTTTTACTCGCCATATATAAAAATATATGGCGAGTAAAAGAAAAATACATTGGGACATATATAAAAATTGTACTTTACTGTTTACCTGCATGTAAGTCAAGTACAGAACTTCAACTATCAATGCAGTTTAGATTGCAGCATTAAAAACCCCACGTGGAATAGTTTCATATCCAATTTTCGGTGATTAAGACCCCATCCGAAGGGTTTCCATGTGCATTCAATTTTCCCACATATATACTGGTTTGAAAGCAATCTATGTGAATCCATTGAGTCTTGTACAAGTCATTAAGTTCGATTACTTCTATTTTTAAACCTGCATTTTTCTTTTGTTCAAGTTTTTTTCACTCGACCATCCATTTCAAATTCCAGTTCTTATCTTATCCCATCTCATTGACTCATTGATTCTACAAGTACTTGGAAAACGCACTCAGGCGGAGTGTCCACCTGTGTAAGTACTCCCAGGGGACATTGGGGTTTATAAAGCCTTTCGGCATCAAAGGAGGATAGAAGAGAGGGAGACGCCGAAAGCCGCAAACTTGCCGTGTGAACTTGTCGCCTCGGACAGAGGCGAGTAAGGAAAGGGGGAAAAGGAAAAGTCTACCAAAGAAAGCAATGGTATCCATGTGGGGGGGGGGGGGGACGTTTTAAAAGATAAAGAAATTTGTCGCACTTCCATAACTTTTATTGTAGGAGCGTAAAATATGCTTTATTTATCTCATTCAACAATGTAAAAAACTATACATTTAAGGGTTTTGTTTCTTACTTTTATTCGTTTTTGTTGCTAGTGAATACATTTTTGGAATGTAGAGTAGTTACTCATTTCCTCCAATTATGCACAATAAATTTTGACAGATTGGAAGTAAAACAAATATATGACAAAAAAATTTTATTTCTCGAAAAATACCCTTAAAATAGCCAAAAATTTAAACATTTTTTCTAATACATTTTTTTCGTCAAGAGTTCTCTTCAACAAGTTTTGATAAAAAAAAAAAAAAAAATCTGCCTTTTAGTTCAAAATTTATTTTACTCAAACCATTAGCACAAATGAGGAATTTTTACGCATATATTTGCACTTTATTTCTCAAATTTTAAGGTTTGACAAACAAAAACTGAAAAATTGCCAGTTGTAAAAAAATATAACAGAGAAAAGAACAATATAATTCTGTACATAATTTAATTGAAACTTAAATCAAAGCAGACAATTGTGACTTTACTCGGTTTTTCATTAATATAAATTTATAATTAAAACAATTTAAAGCAATCCTAGGGCAAGTAGGAAATGATATTTTATAGGAAAATAATATTTTAAAATATTAATTAACAACTCATTTCTCTCCTCCTTGACTGTAATAGCAATAAAGAGGGAAGGAAAGAAAAGAAAGAAGAAGGAAAGAAGGAAAGTGGGTGTAAAATTATACTAGAGTTGAATCTCCATGTATCGAAGTAGCAAATTGTCGGGAAAAAATATCGATATATAGAAACGATCTTAGCTTATCCTTAATTGCTCCTAAAACGTTAAAATTAAAACTAATTTTTGTGAATGAAACTCTATTTCTAATTTATTGGAAAATCGGATTAAATGAAAGTTAGTTGAAATTTGAAAAAAAAAAGCACTTTTGTCAACTTTAGAATTACTCGAGCGGGGCCCCTTCAGGCATGGCCTGATTACTGAATAGGACAACTAGGCAGTGGTCTAGAAACCCAGCTTTTTAGGAGCCCCTAAATTGTTAAAATTGCTTTATTAAATAATCTAATAAGGCTAAAATTGTAAATGACTACAGCGGAGCACCGAAAAACTGTTTGGCCTATAGGACCTTCTAATATCTTAAACGCAACCTGCCTTCAGATCCGGATCTGCGTACCTGCAGCCCCACAGTGCGGGGCCACGTCCTTAAGGGCCCAACGACCCAAGAAATTGAAAAAAAAAAAAAAAAAAAAAAAAAAAAACTAGCGACAAGACTTACTAACGTTTCAAATATATACTGCTGGCTTTTGGACTCTGGGGAGAGGCCCTACGGATTTTGTTGCAGGGGGCCCAAAATTTATAGATTCAGGCCTGGGTCCCGTAGGCAGCCATCTAACTTGCCTATTTTGTAGCCCTGAGGTTGGCCCTTGGCCAAGACATTTTTTAAGGCTCCCATGCAGTCAAAACTTACACATTGAGTCGTTGGCTAATACAATTTTAGCAATATGGGGGCCCCAAAAAAGCAGGGGCCCTAGGCCACAGTATAACTGGCCCATTCAGTAATCAGACCTGATTCTCTCAAAAAGCATAAGAAAGCAGATCGAAAGAGTTACAAGGAAATCAAAATAGTTTTATCATTTTTCGCTTTAAAAAACCGATTCATTTAGAGGGAATCGGCGATCGTCGACTTGCCGACCTGGCCAGTCCGGGCCTGAAAAAGATATATGTTACTTCGGATGTACATTTTTGGATACAATACTATTGGATTTGTCTCATCCTTTCCACGTACTGGAATTTAGAGGCAATTAAGAAAAAGATGCCAGTGGCGTATGTTTTTATTTTTGAGGGGGCCCATATAACCAAGATTAGCTCCACTCCCCTTTTTTTGTTGTTTCATTTTTTTCTAAGGGGGTGGAGCAACAGTGCCCTGATCTTCTACTTTTTTTCGAGGTGGGGCAAGGACTTCATACCTAGTGGTGCAACCAAAAAATAGTGTTCGGAGGGCACTCTTAAAAAATTCTCGCTTCTGGTGAGTAGGAGGGGGGGGGGGGGTCCAGCGGGTTCTCCTCCGGAATATTTTTGGAATTGTAGTCCTAAGAACGCAGTTTTATACGGTCTTTAGAAAAGCTACGGGTGGGGGGGGGGATTTCAGGGGACCTTCTGCGGAAATTTTTAGAAATTGAAATCTTAAAAACGCCATTATAGGCTATATTTGTTGACGTTAGTGCGATGAAATGAATGGGACTTTTTGAAATTGTTCTCGATTGATTTTTAAAAAAAAAATTAGAGCGAAATCCATCACCTTTCCGCCCAACTTTTCGAAATTCAAGTTCTCAAAACGTAGTTTCAGACTAACTTCATTGATGTTACGGGCAGGGCTGTTCTGGGGCTCTTCACCAAAAACTATTTTAAAATTTAAGTCCTGAAAAACGAAGTTTTAAAGAGATATTCAGTGATACTAGGTGGAGGAATTTAAACGCTTTCCTTTCAAATTTTTTGAAACTGTAATTTTTTTCACTTTCAGATTTCATACGGGTACAGTCGGACCGTGATCAATAGTCGGTAACTTTTGAAATTTTTTATTTTATGATTCTTTTCAAAAGCAATTCAGGTTTTCCCCCAACGTTAGGCAATCTTTGGAAAGGAAGAGTCCGAGATCCTCCTCTGAAAGATAAAACGCAATTTCAGGTCATCTTTGGACTAACTTATTAAACTTTCTACCTCTCTATTCCCTCAGAGGAAATAAACCGGTAAAAATAATACCCCCCCCCCCCTTCTCCTTCCAAATTATTGCCACACAGTTGTCGGACAGATTGAAATCTGAAAATATATAGTTATATAATTGAATTTGTATGTTTACTAATTATTGACAATAAACATAACCGAAACGAAACTATGTTATCGTTGTCCTAGTATAATTAGCGAATTCATCTGTTTGAACGAAAGGTACTATTGTTGTATGGCAAACACTAAGCAAATTACTTTCCTATCAGTATTGCAGGACGATAGGAAGCATTGCTTTGAACAATTAAGGTTATTTGAATACACCAATGAATTTTTTAGTGTTTGACCCTGCTTGAAGTACATCAATGATAGATTTTTTTAAAAATGAAATACCGACAATTATTTAAAATAAGTATTCTAAGAAAGTTATACTTTTTTAGAGTAAAAATCAGGGAATATGAAAGAGCAAATTACTTTCAGTATGGAAAGTGCAAAAAACGAGGAATGATATTTTTTAAAACTATTGCGACTTAAAAATTTCTGTACTGAATTTCGAATGAAGTGATGCAAGATCACGATAAGAAATTTCGCATTTATGCCTAAATAGCTATGATTTTTTCAAGGCTTTATTTCAATTGTTAATTGCCCAACTTTGTGGCAATGTCGCCCCCCTTCAGGGGCGGCAAATAGGGGGGTCGAGAGGGGGCGGTCGCACCCCCAAATGTCTTGAGAGGAGTGATAAAAAATGAGCAAATTCAATTTACGTAAATCGCAAACCAATGTTCATGAAAAACGAATCTTGCTGGTTCTCCGTAATGGTTGAAGAAACTCGACATATTTTCAGACATGAGCAAGTGTTTTCCGCATTTTTTTAATAATTAGAAATTTATCAAGCATTTACCGGCCTTTTTCAGAAAAAAAAAACTGATAAAGATTCATGGTTAATTTTAACTAAAGACGTAAAGCGCATGTAGGCTAAATATTTCATTCTTGTGTGCTCTGTGTAACGACGGTTATGAGCGAACTCGTGCAGTGGTGTGGCTGCATGATTTTCACTAAATGCTTTGGTATTTTACATTCATTGTAACGCTCATATTTTAAGTGTGTCAATTTAATGAGTGCTCATCACTTTCTTTTGCTAGAAACACATTTCAACTGCTCAATGCATAGTATACTTTCATAGATACGTCTTAAAAATGCAAGTCAGCATTAACAAATATCTTTTCTGAGGACTCTTTAATAATGCAATCTCAGGGGGACACAAGAAGTTCTTCAAGAGACAACACAAGATGGCCCTTGAAACCATAAAAAACAACTATAATATTTCAAAGCAGTGATTTTGGAAAACAACTCTTTCAATAGTAAAGAAGCTAATGTCCTTTAACGTGTCTTTATATGAATTTTTATTCCTTTTGTTTGTATTGCGGACAGTTTTTTAGCAATGTTTTACTCTATACTTAAAATACACCACCAGTTCAGTTATTCCATCCGAGGACTGCAGTTTCGTGCTTTTTAGCACTCATCAGCCCGGAATAGGAATCACATGAGCTGGTGGCGAAAATCCTCTTAAGGGAGCCAAGAGAGCCAAACAAACTGGTAGCTAATGTGTAGGGCGGTAACTTACTGCAAAATACCATGCCTTGCCATCAATCTTTGAGTTGAACCGCACCACTGCTGCGGTCACTCATGTGGTGTTCTAATTCTACATTAGCTACCAGTTTGTTTGGCTCTCTTGGCTCCCTTAAGAGAATTTTTGCCACCAGCGCATGTGATTCCTATTCCGGGCCGATGAGTGCTAAAAAGCACGAAACTGCAGTCCTCGGATGGAATAACTGAGCTGGTGGTGTATTTTAAGTATTTCTGCCTTAGCCCTGGCTTAGGGCGGTAACTTACTGCAAAATACCATGCCTTGCCATCAATCTTTGAGTTGAACCGCACCATTGCTGCGGTCACTCATCTGGTGTGCTAATTCTACATTAGCTACCAGTTTGGCTCTCTTGGCTCCCTTAAGAGGATTTTTGCCACCAGCTCATGTGATTCCTATTCCGGGCTGATGAGTGCTAAAAAGCACGAAACTGCAGTCCTCGGTCGGAATAACTGAGCTAGTGGTGTATTTTAAGTCTTTCTGCCTTAGCCCTGGCTTAGGGCGGTAACTTACTGCAAAATGTTTTACTGTGTCAAAACACCTTCAATCATAACCTTTATTTTTGGACTGTTCAAGCTTCAGTTTAAGCTGCAATTGAAACTATTATTAAATTTCACGTGGATATATATTTCAACCACGCATGGATCGTTTCAAAAAAATTCTTACTCCAGAGAATTTTTAAAAGGTGCAGAGAATATTCAAATGAATTTAGAAGAGGTGACCAAAATGCACATGTGATGATGTAAAGTCAACCTTGATGTTACGTATTGTATAGAATAATAGATTCAGTTTCTAATGAAATTAACACAAGATTTGATCATAAATATTTTCCTGTATTGTTGGCTCTATATTATCTGGATTGGATGTTGAAAACAAAAATAAATTGTTTTAATTATGAGTAAAATTTATAGCATGAGGCAAGAAGAATTGCTTAGAGACTAGCTTAGAAAAGACCATTCAATGATGAAAAATGAAGATCATCACAATTTTTAAAGTTATATGGTTGATTTTAAAGAGCAAGATGTGGAAGGTGTGTTTTTATACGTAACTTTGTAATTTCAATTATTTTTCAACTACTCCAATCAGTTCAGTTCGTAGAAAAAAATCATTTTCGTGTTTCAGAAGTTTAGAAAATTATTTTCGAAGCACAATGGGGAAAAAAAGCTTAGCTGAAAGAAAAGCATGACACTGGGCATTGCTGGATTAGTAACAAGATTTCCTGTTCTTCCGTATTTTAAAAATCAAGCATCAAAACTTTATCAAAAGGTGAAAACTGTAATACCAAAACACTTGGTATGATAACATATTCTAAAACGAACTACAAATTTTGTCATAAAAATTAAATTGTTTTTGAACACTTATTTTTATTAATTCTAAACCCATATCATGATTACTTGCTGTTAGCCAATATGTGTTTTGGTTCCATACTGTGGTAATTCATATTTAAGAAACTCGAACCCCCAAATGAAATGCTGAAATGCCGCCCCTGCCCCCCTTCCCGACTTTTTTCAGTTTGTGACAGTTTCATAGCCATATTTTTTATTTGGAGGGGAAAGGAGCATTATATTAGCCATTAATACTCTTCTGAGTAGCTAAAGAGGTGCAAAGTTTAAAAGCATGAACATTTGGAGTAAGCCGGGAGACTAATCGGGGTATATTCCCTCTTAAAATATCTTAAGAATAGTCAAAGCTGTTTTTTTCTAGGGATTTGTTTTACAACTACTGCACCAATTTTTCAACGTAAAACCAGAGTATAGAACTCATTCCTATGAGCCAAATGTCCGAAAAACTTTTCACGATCTAACAAATTAAAAATACCGGAAGCATCCCATTTTGCATATTCTGATTCATATCGCAGATCTTCAGTAAAGAATCTTAAAGTATTACTCAATTTACATTCCTAGATATAATTATGATTAAAATGAAATTAAGTATGTTTACATTATAGCACTAATGTATATTTGTATTTCTAGGGGTATACTGCTCCCGTCTTTTTTCACTATATTACGAAGTGATAAACAATGGAGTCGGTGCAATCCCAGAATATATATATATATATATATATATATATATATATATATATATATATTAATGCTATTTCATAAACATAAAGAAGTTCATTTTCAATCATAATTATTAGTTATGATTACGACTGATCCATAACCAGACATAATTTTAAATTATGTCCGGGAGTGTAAGTTGAATAATACGAGATAGTTCTTTACTGACTGCAACCGACTTTAACTATGCAAAATGAAATTCCAATATTAAAAAAAAAAAAAAAAAAAAGTTACAACGAGAGAGTTTTTCCGGGCATGGGGCTCAAAAGGGTCCTATACTCTGGTTTTATGCCAAAAGATGAGTGAGAAAATTGCAAAACAAACCCTTAGAAAAAACTGGAAAAAAATGGGGAGTGCCATTTCCAAAAGGTGTGACATGATGGGGGAAAACGGTGGTCGTATTTTGATTTAGGGGTTATTTGACGTCAGAATCATTCACAATTATGTTAGGAGTGTTTTTAAAGTTTTTTTTTTTTTTGCCGCGCGGTGTTACTGAAAAAAAGGAGAAAGACAGCGCATATGTTAAAAGTAATATCTTAGTAAATGAATTTTTTTATCATTTACTACCAATCATAAATTCGGATCTTGATTCAAAACTTACAAAGTAAATTTCTTTAATGACCTCGTTATTAAGCGATCTTTGCTTAGGCTGTTGTTGCGTAAGGAATTCTACTATGGATCCAATTAAAAGCTAAACTTCTTTCTGTTAGTGATTGAACTTAGGCATCACCCGCATATTTAGACTCTAAACTCGGCTAATTCTTCCTCTTAGAAATAAAGCTTTTTAATGTTTGGTCAATAGCTAAAGTTCATTATAACTCAACCAGTTCTCTGTTCAAGATTAAGTTTCTTAATAACTGAACTCCTCAAGCGTTAACCTTTTGACAGTGAATTTAGTTGTTGCTTCCATTTAGAATTGAATACCTTGACTATGAATTAAGTAGTACACTTAATTATCTCTCTTAATCTTTCGTAGAAAATAAGGTTCTTGGATGTTCTCTCAGGAAACAATGTGATCACTTTCCTTCAAATATTGTTAAAAGGTTATTCTTACGATTGGAGAATAAATTCCAAGGTTCTATTAAAAGTGGATTTTTTTTTAGCACTCTTTTGGACACGAAATCTTATAATGTTTTTTTTTTTTTTTTTTTTTTCAATATTACTTCCATAATCTTTTTTTCATCATATCGATGAAGAAGATAGCTGGTTTTCAGGAATTAATGTCTCTGCAAAATCGATTCCAGCTCAAATCTGTTTGACTTTGTTGGAAATGTGCACGAAGTGAAAAGTGTGTAAGAAACTAAGCTTGCTTAGTGATCATTCAATTCTTTTTTTTTTATTTTTTATTATCTCTTAATATCTAGATGTGTAAAACAGAAAAAATTAATGTTAGTTAGAAGTAGTTTAGATTTTTTCCAAACGTAGATCTGATAACTATAGCAATAAAATTAAGTAAATTGAAATAAAATTTTTTTTTCATAATTTGAAGTTGCTAAAATTTTCTTTAATTAACATTTTTATGTTGCTCTTTTTAGAAAAAGTTTCTGTTTACAGGCACACACACACACACACACACTAAGTAATTACTTTATTAAGATCATAGCCATAATAGTGAGTTAAATTGTTATGCCTTTACCTGATGCATTAACTGAAATTTACCATTATCCTTAGTAAAAAATATACTTCATAAATGCACTTAGTTCACGAAACTTGCTGTCATTTTTTTATCACGCGCAAACCTGTTTTTGTGCTGTATTCTTTAGTGCGATTTAGCAGTAAATTTTGTTGCTAAAACTATTTTTATAGCTACTCGTGAAATTTTGAACGATTTTTTTATGTGGTTCCTATCCACCGCACAAAAACAGGTTTGAATGCACTAATGATAATTAGCTTTGATTCCATCACTGCAGTCCATTTTGGAAATTTAAAAACGTAAATCGAGCAATTTCATTGACGAACAGCATTATCTACAGTAATTGTAGGTTTTAAACACTAAACTTGAATTGTTTGAAATATTTAGTGCTGTTCAATGTCAGATAGTTGTAACTGCTTTTCTAGACATTACCATTAAGCAATTTACTCATTAACTTCATATTTGTATCAGCAAAGTAAATGAACTAAAATGTATTTTTTTCTTTTTGAAGATTTCGCATGCTAGTGTTATTTGACATCAAAAATACCATCGGGCTTGAAACAAGACAAGAATATTTATCAGCATTTTTTAAAGCTTCAAAAAAGCTTAAATATCTGCAATGAATCCATGCTGGGGGAAAACATAATGCTAGAATAAAAATATTCAATTTCGTGTTTTTCATGAATACATTAAGCTAGCGAAAAAACCTGCATCGCACCTATAGAAAAAATTGAGTCATTCATTTCAAAATAACGAAAAAATATTCACATTCTTACAGAACGTAACCTGAAACATCATAAATTTTGAACTCGAATATCTACTCAATTTACACGCTTTTACTCATTTCATTTCTTACACTTTTTTTTCGTTCACTCTGAGCTCCAGGTATGAAATTTCCCAAAGGGGTAATTTTTTTTTTACCCGAAGTCTTTTGCATGGATAGGGTTTATAGAGCAGCGGGTGAAAAAGTCTTAGGTATTACTTTTTTTCCCTTTCGAGAAGTCGCAAGTGATAAAGTGCTTTCTTTATGCATATTCTGCTCCGTAACAGAATGTAAAAGTAACAGGCAAAGATAAAAAATGTTGCAAAAACAGTTAATTGGCTTCATGTATCGCTTTGTTATGCAGCAAATAAGTCTTCACAGTACCGAGTTTTTATGAGGAATACAAGTAAGTATATCGGAATCATATTTTTATCCGGATATGCGTTTGAATAGGCGCGTTAGTTTAACTCGCTATTGAATTAGTTTCAAATCAGTTTCAATGAATTGTACTACGTCAAGGGTGCCTACCTTGGGGGGGGGGGGTTCTTAGTTGTATTTGGGGGGGGGGTTGCCCTTGCTCTTAGGAGAACATTCTTGCAGACTACAGTCTACTCTCGATAAATCGAAGTCTTAAGGGACCAACTAAAACATTCAAGTTATTGGTAGTTCGAGATGGGAAGTTTCCACAACAGTCTCAAGAGTTTTCGATCCAATAAAAACTTCGAGATAATGGAATATTCGACTTATAAGTTTCGAGTTATCGAGATCCGACTATATAGTATAGTACTTGAAGTATGTAATTCTGTCTCGTTCCGACCATTAGTTTATTTTTATAATTAAATTACATATTCATTTGTAGTTAGTTTTCCTTGATCGGAATTCCAAATCTTCACGAGTATATTACTGCTTTATAAAGTTTTTTTTTTTTTTAATGGGAACATTTGAATTGAATATCACTATACCTTTGTAATTCAATAATTTCAGTCACTGATATCAATTAAACGTGTCCTGAAGAAATGCAAGGTATCCGAAAAGTTCTTGACACATTTTAAAATTTCCTAGAAAAGCAACAAATTGTTGTATGATGAATCAATATGCGGTTTGTGCCGTAATACTTCGCAGGTTCAAGAATTTATGACATCATAAGGAAAAGGAAAAAAAGAAAGAAGTATGTTATTATACGTAATCGCTGTATCGTCACAGTAAGATTGTGAGTAAGGTGTCTAATCATTTTATTAAACAGAAAGCAATACCATTCATTACCAGAGTTCGATGTATCAGTGGCGGCTCGTCACTATAAGCTGGGTGGGTCAGGCCCAGGCCCACCCCAAAAAAATTGTACACAACTAAATAGATCATGTCAAAATAACGCAGAGGCGTAGGAACTTTGTAGAATTAGGGGGAGCTGGGACACAGTATAAGAAGTGTCTGGAATCTAAGGGGCAGAAGCAGAGACGCAACCAGAAAATAATTTTTTTTTTTTTTTTGGGGGGGGGGGTAAGGGGGGCAGGCTTTTAAACGTTTTTCCCCATAAAAAATTGGCTTCGAAGCTTCCATCTCTTATTGAATATTGTATATATACAATTGTTTATGGAGAGAATGAGATGATTAAACTTCTGGTTTTGAAAAGGAGTCGGTTAGTACTCGAAGATGAGCACGTAGAAATAGAGGTGTTTTGGGGTCTCTCCCGGAAAATTTTCGAAATTCTTGTTCTAAAATCGAACTTATAGGTGATCTTTGATAATGTTAAGGGGAGAAAAGGTTCGAATACCCTCCCTGAAAAATTTTCGAAATTAATGTCTTAAAACGCGATTATATACCATATTGTTGCCTTCAGTGAAAATATGACTCGAGGGATTGTCCTCGATCGATTTTTCGAACGATTTACATCTCCATCCCAATATTTCGAATTGGAAGTCCTAAAAACGTAATTGTAGACAACCTTCAATGATGGCAGGGGAAAAGGCTGTACTAGGGCTCTACTTTGGAAATTGTTCAAAATTGAAGTCCTAATAGAGAACGTTTTTCAATGATGTAATCAGAAAAGGTTCAGAGGTTTCTTCTCCTTATTTTTTTCGAAATTGTAGTTGCTGAAAAACGCGACTGTGGATCATATTTGTTGGCGTTAGGGGTCCAGCAATTTTTTTGAAATTGAAGTCCCAAAAACGAAATATTACATAATCTCCCATGTTGTTGGAAGGCAAGGCATTCAAAGTACTCTCTTCCAGAAATTTTCAGGGAACTGAACCTTGAAAACAAAATTTGAGGCGCTCTGTAATAATTTTGGAGGAAAGGGGAGACTTCGACAGCGTAGCATTTAGAAGACTTTCTTATTTTCGGAGAACTAGAAAAAGGGGAATAGATGAAACAGGAGGGCGGAAAAACAGAACGTTGGATATGTGTTAAAATGAATTGTTCACTATATATTATATTGTTCAGATAAATTTTTAGTTTAAAGTCTTTGAGTCTTTGATAGAAACTATAAAATATTGTTGGCTTTTTTTCTGCAATAATAGATGAAAGGTAACAAATTTGGCATGAAAATATATCTCTAAGTGATGAAAAAAATCGTAATTTTGAAAAAGCAAAAAAAAAAAAAAAAAAAAAAAAAAAATTTTGAATTTTGACATCTGGAATTCAAATTATGTTTTTCGCAATCACGAGTGTGTGTGTGTATGTAGGCGTGTGTGTCTGTGTACAGGTATGAGTGTGTGGTTAGTTGTGTGTATGAGTGTGGTAGAGGGGGGGGGGAATGTGTATGTGTGTGTAGGAATGTAGGAATATGTGTTGTGTCTGTGTGCAGGCATGAGTGTGTGGGTAGTTGTGTGTATGAGTGTTTGTGGTAGGGGGGGGGGATGTGTATGTGTGTGTAGGCATATGTGTTTGTATCTGTGCGCAGGCATGAGTGTGTGGGTAGTTGTGTGTTGTGTTTATGTCCGTTTGTATGCGTGTGTGTGTATGTGTTTGTGTATGTGCGTGTAAGTGTAGTATATTGACGCTACCTGGAGATGGTTTTCGTTAGAGAAGCAGTATCGTGAGGCCGGTCGACGGTGGTGCTGCAGAGGGTGCTGGCGGCTGGCGGGAAAATAAAATGATAGCACATCAAAACAGTCAAATGAAAGCAATAAGCAATCGTGATTGCTCAAAAAACAAGAATAACTGTAACTTCGTAAAGTATAATCTGAGGGGTCAGATAACTTAAAAGGAGATACAGTGGCTCCCAAAAGTGTTCTTACACCTTGAAATTTTGTAGTAAAATCAAAATAACGCAAAACTGAATTCGAATATGAAGCCCATTTTTTTTCACACCATTCCTATGCCATTCTGAATAAAACCCAGTAGTTTTTTTCAAAATATTGCCAGATTTTATTTTTGAAATTTGTCAAAAGACGAAGGGTCAGAGAAAAAAATACGCCACAAAAGTCATCGCACACTGAAATATTTTCGAATAAATTCATGATTAAAATTATAAGTTGTTTTTTTTTTATTGTTTTTGCATTGTGATGACACACTGTAAAGTAATTTGGCTTTAATTTTTTGTTTATTTATGCCCTAATATTCTGATTATTATTTTAAAATGGCAGCTATGCGCATAAACCAAAAACACTATTCTAAATTTGATCTTTTTTCTCTCTCAGAAGCAGTAAATTGGTTTGAAATGTCTCTAAATTAGTTAATTTATAACATTCTATAGTGAAGTGCTTGATAAAATGCTTTAAGGACAAGAATCGGATAGAAAACAAGGTAAGAAAATGTCAAATGCAAAGTTAACAAAGCGTGATTGGAGATTTACAGTTAAAAAAATTATGAAAAATACACCTTTGAGTGATGAAAAAATTTCTGCAGAATTGAATGAAACATTTTCGTTTAATTTTCCCCTAAAATTATTCGCCAAGTTCTCTGATTACCTGGATTAAATGGGACCTCTTCCTGCAGAAATTTTCTTGTTCGTGCGAAAAACAGAAAGCTTACGTTTTCCGCCGTAAAATCAATGATAAATAAGCTCAAAAGATTTTGGAACAACGTCTTATTTAAAAATAAAAATAAATTCAACATTTTGGGTTAAATTGTTGCATAATTGTAAATAGAAAAATAATGAGAAATTAAATCTTAAGAACTTAGTTGGGATCAGTTAATCAGGACGGTGAAGGTGTTCTTGTGTGAGGGTGCAAGACTTGGAAGTTTGAAATATTTCAATGAATCATGCTGTTCAGTGAAATATTTTTAAATTTTTTTTTAAATTATTAGCCCAAAATTTGGCAATCGGAAACAACTTCGTTTTTTTAAATCAAGATAACGATAAGAAGCACACGTTTGCGTTTGGTGCCTCAAATATTGTCATTAAGCTTAGAAATATCTCCTCAATCGCCAGATTTAAACTTAATAGAACATATTTGGAGATATCTGGTGGATATATTACGAAAATACGCTATTGAAACGGAAAACGAATTAGAAACAGTAAGACTCGAAGTGCGGCTGAACACTTACTCAAAAATTGCCCCCCCCCCCCAAAAAAAAAAAAAATCAATGAAATCTATTCCCAGACGTTTAAAAGCTGTTGCTGATACTGCATGATATTCTACTAAATAATAACTTAGTAAAAAGTTAGATTATTTACTAGTTTTTTGACATTTTTTCAAAGTGTACGAAGACTTTTTGAGGTTAAGTTTCTGGCACTTTTTGATTATTGATTTCTTTAAAAATCAAGTTTTATTATGTTATTAACAATTTTCATGTAGTTTTGTTAAAAAATAAATCATAGATCTTATAATTAAATATCCGTTCCAAAATATTAATTTTAACGAATCGATAATGGCGTATTTCATTGAAAATCGTAAGTGTACGAATACTTTTGGGAGCCACTGTAAGTTTTTGGAAAGTTGAAATTATTTGAACAAGTTCAACATTATTTGAACAAGTACAAACAACCTTAGTAACCTTTTTTCAGTCATGTCTGGAGCACCTTCCATGTTATTCATATTTAAATGCCAAACTGGCTCATTATTATCTCTTTTTGTGATCATTGGACTAATGGCGAATCCAGGGGGGGGGGACGGATATGAGGCTGAAGCCACCCCCATACCAGAAATAAATTCTTTCACCCTCTGTCTATGCATTTTAATGTTAAAATATATATATATATATATAATTTCCTACATCCATTCTATCTTTATCAATTAATTTGTTTTCGCTCTTCATAAGGTTGATATACAAATTTGCGATAGTAACAGAAGTGTTAGTTTTCCGAAATTTCCCTTCAAATTTCTGAACTTCTTCCCTACCTGTTCCAAATATTTATACATTTACTCACTGAAAGAAGGAAAGGAGAAAAAAGTGTAGATATAATAGCTACTTGTTTTTCTTTCTTTCTCTCTCTTTAATTTTCGTGTTTAATATCAATTCTTAAAATTTTGTCTTCTTTCTCGCTGTTTTTCACTATTTGTTTAACATCTTTCAGCTTTTCTTTCTTCTATTTCATTTACATCACCTTGTCAGCGTAATTGTTTTGCATCCTTAACAAGAATTGAAAATTTTGATTTCAAATTGCATAACAAATATGTCTAAGCGAATGAAAAAACTTTGAATATACATTTAAAATTTAGAATTTTAACACTGAATACAAAATTTTAGATAATTTCCAATGTCACTCAGAAAGATTCATTAGTCATTAACACCCCTAGTTAGCAGATAATTATACAGAACACTTTCGTTTACATCGATAAATTTTGGTAATGACAAGGAGACCTCAGCAAGAATTTTAACTACCTCAGCCGCCCCCAGAACAAAATTCTGAATTCGCCACCGCATTGGACAAAAAAACCGCATGCAAAACTAATAAGAATATGAACTGAACTGCAATACCGCTCTCGAAAGCCGAAATACGAGCTCAAGGTGGGGAGCAAATCCATATTGGTACTGGGTACTGATTTTCGCAGGCCGCGGAGTAGAGCTCACTTTTCCGCATTTCTGGAATCAAGAGATGTTTTAACAGTAAAAAAAGGGTGAAGGTGAATTCAAGTGCACTGACCACTCCGTCTGTCCCCTGCTTTTGTTGCTTATTGGGTGGAAATTCCGAAATTCCTAGAAAAGGCAGATCACATTTTTGAAATCATGTTTGAGGAAATTAATGTACGGCAATAAGCTGCAGTGCTAGAATTTTCCGGGGGAGCTGAGCCGGTTTGAAATATTCCAGGGGGAGCTCAAGCTCCCCCAGCTCCCCCGGTTCCGACGCCTATGAAATAACGTTTAGTATTTCGCTAAAATTTTTTAAAAAAGCAACAAACAAACAACGAATTGGGGACATGAAACACATTTTAAATCTCTAACACTCTGCATATCGCTTCTAAAATGTGAAAAGTTTTCCATCTGTTAGCGTATGCGGTTGCAAGCTCTGAGAATGATTCTTGGAGCTGCGACTGGTTTGCCCCTCGACTGACTTGCCACACCTCCGCTCCTAACCAATCACGACGATTCAACCAGACACCAAAACGGCAAGTCCGTGTCACTCCAATTTCTGCTGCTTGGGCTATAGGTCCCTAGCCCTCCGAAAAATAAGCTTTATCCAACAGCAGTAGAAGGGCAATAGCAGGTGGGGAAGGATTTGACACACGTCACTTGTACGAAACAACAGCTCGAAAAAGGGCAAAAAAAGGCTAGCCCACTGAATGAAAGTGCTCTTACCGTTTTCCACCGTCCTTCTTTTCTATTTGTCTTTAATCTTAAACAGCTGTTAATATCTGGAACTGGCATTTACCATTTTATGGGTTCCCCCCGATTCTACCGCATCGCATCGCGTGCATATTTTTATTTATTTATTTTTCTGTTTGGAACTAATATGATCGGAATTTCTGAATGAAGAGTTTGTTTTCGAATAGTTGGTTTTGAGTGTGAAAAGTTCTGAATTGGTCCGAAACTTTTATAAAAAATCTTCAATTGGGTGAGATCTATTCAATTTCCTTTTTTGTTCTGATATTTGGCGAAAGTAATAAGTATTAATCGTATAACAGGTCTTATCGATATGTGTTTTCTATTCTGTAGGCGGAACAAACCTAATTATTTCAATATGATCCGGTACATCGCTTTAAGTCCTTAAAGGCGTATGGCCATCTAACCTCAAAAATGACCAAACTATTCGATTTTTTTATTGCTTATTTTAAAACTTCAGATTGTTTCAAACTTTATGAAGAGAGTGTCAACGCTCTAGTTAAATTATTTAAAAAGTTATTGGCTTTTGGTCACTCACACTAGGTGCGTTTTTTCTCGATTTCGAACTGTTTTTGAGCAATCATGAATTGCTAATTGTTTTCACTTGACCGTTGAATGACGTATGCCTTTGATTTTATTTTTCTATTCTTATACTGTCGGCCCCGCTTAAACGAATACCGTCGGTTCTAAGAAATATTCGATTAAGCTGGAAATTTTATTTATTTTTCCTGCTTGACAACTTTTGCTTAAAACGTAATAATAAATCAGTATCTAAGTACAGTAAAACCTGTAAAGTTGAATACCTTTGTAAGTTGACCACCTGTCTAAGTTGACCGCTTTTGTCAGGAACGGAATTAGTCTTATCTTATGTAATGAAGGAAAACCTCTGTAACTTGACCACCTCTCTATCTTGACCACCTGTCTATCTTGACCACTAATATACACCAGCTTTGGTTTGGAGTATTGTAAAAAACCCTTTGTAAGTCGACCACTAGGCAAAAGCATTAAATGTGCTAAAAGTTTCATCAGTTATGCCTCAAATAAGCAACCAGACCATTTTGGAAAAACCTATGAATATTTATGTTGCCATCGAAAAACATTGGGCTAATGTTAAGTCCCAGAAAATGAGCCAAACTTCAATAAGGAGTTATTTTGTTGAAAAATAGATTACTATGGTTACAAATGTGCAAGAAAAAATCAAATGAAGAATTCAGGGTTCGTACTCAATTTCAGAAATTAAATGAAGGAGTTTTGGAGGAGTAAAATGATATTTTGAAGGAGTAATTTTGAGCTATCCTTATAAATTTTGTCACTTTTTTTCAACAGATTTGAACCCCTTTCCCCTTCGTCACACTTTACCTTTCTCCTTCCCTTGTCACATGTCTTATCTTTCATAAACATATTGTTATAATAACTGTGATGTCACTTTTTTGGCACCCTCTCTTTCCCTTGTCACAATTTCTTGAGCCTGTCTCCTCTCAAGGCATGACATCCCTTGTGGATGACTCTTTTTACAATGTAAAAACTGCAATTCACTAAACAATTGCTTTTTTTTAACAAAATCACTTAATATAGTACATCTACTAATGTATTTTTTAATACTTAAGTATTGAACAAACTGACTTTTGCTACTAAGAGTGTGGCGGAGTAAAAAGCAATAAACATAATATTTGTCAAAATAGTCAAGTACCATTTAAGCATGATTTAATTAACTTATGAAATGTCTTAGTCATCATCTAATAATATTTTCACATTCAGCTTTTATGACTTCTATAACCAATTTGTAAATCACATCTTTATGAAAAAATATATCAAATTACTACATTAAAATCGCTCTTATACTTTCGCCCCTGTGACAAAGTTAAGTTGTCGATCGAAGTATTTTAAATTACTGTCATAAAGGACGATTATGTAGTCTTGATCCAAAAAAGAAGGAGTTTTGAAGGAGTTAAAACCAAAATGAAGGAGTTTGAAGGGCCCTTCAAAAAAATTTCCTAAATGAAGGAGTATTGGAGGTGTTTTGAAGGAGCGTACGAACCCTGGAATTTGAGTCACTTTTGATTTGTTATGAATTTTTAAGAATTGTTAATATCAGTAAGTAGTTTTTCATAAGCAATGAAGCATTTTTTTTTATCAATTCACAGAAATTTTAAATTTGTATGATACTTTACGAGTCAGTCTGGTAAATAATCTCTAAAAATATTTAAACAACATTTTTCCTTATTGTTTTAAAATGTTAAACAATGAAAGTGAGTTTAAAGTATTCCAGTTAGTTAAAAAATAAATGCATGGGACAAGAAATGGCAAAAAAAAAAAAAAGCTTTCATTACTACCCTCTATAAGTTGACCACCTGTCTAAGTTGACCACCAAAGTATTGCACCGCAAGTGGTCAACTTACACAGGTTTCACTGTAATAGAAAAAAAAAAGTTTTTGATTAAAAAGCGTTTTAAACAAGCTTTGTAATCAACAAAATAGTATAATAACTAAGTATATATAATACAAGTACGTATGAAAATTATAAATATGCAACTTACAACTTGAGGTATTAAATCTTTGTTTCGACACCTTTTTTCAGGTCATATTTTTTTGGAGAAAGTCCATAATAGTGGATTCCTTGCTCAGGGTATTTTGAGGACACCCTTTTCTGAATTCAATTACCGCGTTTTACGTAATCAATAATTATCAATTTCTTATTTTCTACAATGTTAATATTTTGTTGTGTTTTTAAATTTATTTATCGACTGTCTGTTGGTAGTGGCATTGGTAACTATAAAAGAAACTAGATAGAATGGTGGAAATGCTTTGATGGAAAATTAATGTTGTTTTTCCCGCCCGTTGTTTGCCGAAAAATGCTATTTTAAGTTTTTACGTCAATAATTGCTCTCATTTAATTTATTTTTAACGTATTCAAAAAATTTTTTCAGCAAAAATATATGTGAAAGCTGATTACTATTATTCGATTATCCGAAGAAATTATTCGATTAAGCGGGGATCTCTAACATTACATCTATGGGGGGGGGGGGAGGGAATCTCTAACATTACATCTATAAATTCGGTTCCGAGAGATTTTACCCGATTAAGCGGGGCTGACAGTAATGCAGGCATCCATGTGCCTCGGAATCAAATTATTTATTAACGACCTTCCGGACTTTACACAATCCTTTTTACGCGAAAATAGTATCCAGTACATAATATCCAGCCCCAGACATTCATTTGAATTTTGACGTTAGGAATTCAAACTATGGTTGCGATAAAAGCCATTAATAGAAAAAAGAAACTCCTTCTATCGGAATCCGCGATAGTAAAAACCCTAATTTGAATTCAGGATATCAAAATTTAAACTTTTAAAAAACTGAAATATTCTTCAGTGTTTTGATTTTATTAAAGGGCATGAAAAATAATTTTGGTTAATAAGTAAGCGCATACAAAGATTCCAAAGAATTACATTTTTTATTGAAATGTTTCAAAAAATGCTATGAATGTGATGTAACCCCTAGGTATTGTGATGTAGTTTCACACAATAAAAATTGAAGTTAATTCTAATTTTGATGCATGAAGGATATACTAGCGATTGAGGAAACTGCTTCTAGAAAAAAATAGTTACCAATTTCGTAATTTAATGTAAGGAAGCATGCTAAAACGAAAGTTAATGCTTCTGCGTGATCATGTGCTCGTGTTGGCATCAAGAGTGTAATGTAGTAGTTTGATTAAAGCTGTGTGTTGTTTAATACTAATTTCATGAGGTATATATCGTGTCTTTAAATTTAGGTTGTTTACCTTGAAATTAAAAAAAATGCTCAAGTGGATATTTTTCGAAAACAATTTTGACTTTTTGAAGTAGAAGAGAAGTTCGAAATGAAGCAACTGCAATAAGGACTATCTTATATTGTTCAGCATTACTAACTGCAGTCCTCTCCATTTTATCTCTATAAATATTATTGAGAAAACTTTATACAGCGAGCCCACCCGCTAAATTGAGGCACGAGCCGCCACTGCGATGTTATGCTCCGTATGCTGCTCGAAGAGCATCTATATATAAACGGTATCCAAGTTCATCCCATATTCACAAACGCTACACACTTTGAACTCTAGTAATGAAAGAAATTGCTTTCTGTTTAATAAAATGATTAAACACCTTATATGAAGTTTGCTTTTCTTATTGTGACGATACAGCAATTGTGTACAATTACACTTTTTTCTTCTTTTTCTTCCTTTTACGAAGTAAAGGAAGTATTGTATTTGCGAAAAAATTTTCGTCCATAAATCGGCATTAACTTCCGTTTTGCTCGCCCCCGAATAAATATTGAGTTTTTTTTTTCAACCCGACCACACGTGGATATGCCTAAGAACGTAAAAACCATATACACGTATATACAGTGGAGGATTTACCATGTCGTAAATATTATGTCATAGCAGATCTTCTGGGCATTTGTAATATTTTAATCTTACCAAAGAAAAAGGTTTTATTATTCACTTGCAATATTATTTGCAAGAAACTACTTCAAATGTATCGATTACATAATTAGTGTTACTTTTCTCGAATATAGTTCAAACACGGTTAAAAAAAAAAAGTCAAATAGCCACGACAACTCCGTATCAATTTAAAATGAAGCAAGTTTTGCAAATAATTTTCCATAAGAGTAAAATATACGGTGTTCTTCTATTATGCTTCGTACCTTTTCATACGATAGATTTTCCTTGTTGTTAGTTCCATAGAAAAACATTATAGTTTTTTAATAGCAACTTACCATAAATTTAAGCTCCTATTTGTTTTTCATTTTTCCAAAAAATATTAATTTTGCCACTTCAGTTACAAATCGCATTTCATAATCACTATTACAAGAGCATATTACACATGATTCTGACAGTCAAAAGTTAGTTCAGGCAAAAATAAAGTCCGTATTTTACAGCTAATTCCTGATATGTGACATAAGTTTTAAATGTTTCCTAGCGAAAAGCAAACCTTTGCTTTGAATGAAAATATTTCCCATCGCAGATATTTTTTAGAAACGTAATATACTCTTCTTTTATTTATCCTGTTACTTTGGACTCAGAATCCTAGGATTTGACGCTAGTGCTATCAAAAACATGTAGGATAAGTAGAAACGAAAATTTTTACCCACATTTCAAATATTTTTTCTCTTTAGGAAGACTTGGAATGCATTTAAAGAAATCGTACTGCAATTCGCAGTAATATCCCGGTTTTGCGAAACTTCATACAATGCGGCCTCTTTTTTTTCCCCTACACCGTTTGTATCTTAAGAGGCATAATGAACGCATCAAAATGTTGTTTTTGCATAAACCACAAAAATTCGTTTATTTTCATAAAAATATTAACTGTTATCATTTGAAATTGGTAAAACAAATATTTGATGTAAAAAATAAAACTTCGCGCGAAAGCACTTGACGGGGAAAAACAACGTTGAAGAGCACGAATTTCAAAGTATAGTGCCCGGTAATATCCTGTTCTAGGTCAGGGAGCTGTGTGAGTTGTGGTGGGGATACGGTGGTAGAGGTGATATTAACCAATAGCTGTATAGGTGCCATTTTCCATAGTCACGATATCGTGGTGCGATGAGCATCGTTGTGTGTTATAGAGGAGTACATTTAAAATGGCGGTAATTAGATTCTTTTGAGCAAGTGTTTCGAATTCGGTTCCAACTTTGTCGATATGACTCTGTTCGACTAGAAAAAATATTCATGTTGTGAAGATCACTGTGCGGTATTTTTCATATACTCCTATCAGACGGCCACTGGGTAGTTGCTGACTTAAGGACTAATACCTTTGGAGATTTATGAATAGACTGTTTTCCTACATGCCACAGTTTTCAACGCTGTTGCGGTCAAGGTTGAACAGGCGATTTTGTTTTTGGTGCAGTACCAGCGGCTCTAAAGTATGACACCCAATTGTGAATAGTTGTCTGTCTAGAACAGGGTTATGTCGCCCAAAATGGAACTGAATGCAAATTGATCGCTGAGTAGTCATCACGAAACCACCATTACAAATATATTCCACCACAACTCACGACGATGTTCACCACGCCATGTCATTGCCGCTACTGAAAATGGCACGCATTCTGCTATCGATCGATACCACTTCCACTCCCGTATCCCAACCACAATTTACACAGCTCCTTCTCCAAATACGGAAGGTTTATATCTTGGACCCTATACATTGGATACATTTTTTTTTCGAGAATATAAGTTATATATTTTTTTCAATCTGGAAAAAGTTTTCAGCTTTATACGATAACCATCAGTTCACAAAGAAATTTCATTGTGATTGACATTTAGCGCTAGAAGCGCAAACCTTTTTTTTCACATTAAAAAAATTGTTCTTAGCAATTTCATTGCATGGAAAGAAGCAATTCACAACTGAATTTCATTGTGACTGCTATTTATAGTCGAAAATTAAAAGGTTTTTAGCATCAAAAAACAGGTTCCTTGTAGTACCAATGCAGTTGTAAGAAATATACACTTAGAAATTTGTGCTGTTTAATATAGGTTCCTAATAAAAATCTTGTGGAAAAGATCAGTGGCGTAATCAGGGAAAGGGGACGGGGAGATTACTTATTTCATTTCAACTCAAGCTACCCTCATGCTTTTATTTGAATGCCATTTTTGTTTTAATACCTCTCATGTTTGTGTCTGTAATTGTTTCTCCATCGTTATTTCTGCACTGGTCTAGATGTTTCCATGACATGCTTTTCTGACGCATTTTCTTAAATGGCTATTTATTTTTCGTTTGTTTGATGTTACGTTGATTTTTAAATTGGTTTTACATGTTCTGTAATTGAACAAATAATTTCAGTCTTATTTTTATACTTTAATACATTAAATCACACTTCAGCACTTCCCAACTTCTCACTCATATGCAATCATTTTACCAGTGTACAAAGTCCATAGAATCTTAACGCCCGTGTACTGATATTTGTTAATTTGACACGCGTAATGCAAAAAATATGATTTTTTTTTTTGGCAAAGCTGTTCAAGGACGAAAATACGATAAAATGCAGAAAATTCGGAATTTTTTCCTATCAGTAAGATTGATCTCTTTACTATAAATAAGTGTTCAAATGCGTATACAAAATTGCAGAAATATCGTTACAATTAATGTGAATAATAACACATGGTATGAAAAATAAGGCACCACATCGTTAACACTAATATTTTACTTTAGAGAAAACTACCATAATTGAGAACCTCATTTTTTTGCGGAACCATAAACAATCTTTCATAGGACCTTGATTGAAAGACGATATACATTTATGCATTAAATGTAGTTTATTTTATTAAAACAAAACTGAGAATTGAAGAACTTGATACATTGTCTAAAGGTATTGACTAGAACAGGACATCCCAAACTTTAAAAACCAGCGGACCCCACTCATGGTATTAAGCGCAAACTTCAAATTTAATCGCGGATTTTACAAGTTTTCAAACACAAGAATTAATTCTTTTATCAACAGAAAATTCTAAATTATTCAAGCATTTTTTACAATTTTTAAGTCCTTTTTAGTGAAATATTTAAGTCTTAAATGTGCGGTTGACCCCTACTAAGGTCTGGGGGACCCCTTGGGGTCCACGAACAACAGTTTGGGAAGCTCTGGACTAGAAGTATTCTTTTGGAGCAAATGCTTTTTTTAAAGGTTTTTCTGTGAGAAAAACTAGTAAAGTGACTTTTGGTATGAAGGAAGGGAATCACAGTCATTGCCATTCATAAAGTATTAGACGGTTAAAATAAAAGTTATTTCAACAGTAAATTGCTTTTACAGAGAGGAAGCAGCAAGATATGATCTTTAAACTCATTCCTTACATACGGACGGAACTAACATTCGAGTTGTTTTTGATAATTATTTGTTTTGATAATTGTTTATTGCTAAAACATGCAGGCTGAGCATAAATGATGGACCCAATTTAAAAAAAGATCATATTTTCGAAACTCAGCACATATTACCGTAAGTAAGAATGTAAAGAGAAATATAGCGTTTTTTATTATTTTCAGTTACAAATGTCCGATGTGTTAGCCTTTTGTTGCGAGACAATATACAGTTGGTTCCAATTGCAGTGTGTAAGCAAAAGGCTCCAAAATTGCAAAATGGAGCATTTATTATGAAACACTTTGCATAATGGGCTCCCACATTGCACATTTGTGTAACTGTGCTTTATTAAGAAAACAACTTGGGATATTTCTCTTTAAATTGATGTATCATCAATTATGTGCAGTAGCTCAAAAAAAAAAAAAAAAAATGAATTTCGGGAATTTTGTTCATTATTTATGCCTACCCTGTTTTTTAAAAACCATAAAATCAATTTCTCTGATTCATAAATTAAAAAATGAAGAATTTTATCTTGTTGCGCTCTTCAACGCAGCAAATTATGTTTTATGAAATAATGATTAAAAAGGTACCATAGTCGCTCAAAGTTTCTTCTTCTATTGTAGTTGAACATTACATTTCAATATAATATTCCCTTAAAAGGTACAAGATTTCACCTTGACTACCTGAGCCCGCAAAGGTCACTTCAAAGATATAAAAGTTAGGTAACAGCTTGGATCGATGCTATGAGTAAAAATTCCTTTCAGGGCGCAAATAGTAAGATAAAACAGTAAAAGATAAATTTGGGACTGGGTTTTTCTTTCACCTTATACTTTTATGTTTATATCTGGAAAGCAGGGAAAATATAAGATCGGCATTCAATTTGATGTATAGATAGAAATAAATTTTCTTTAGTACGCTGGTAAAGAACGACTGCTTGGTAATGAAATTTGCACTTGGCAAGCTTCCAGCGTCACCGCTGGATTCGAGGGCTTTTAAGTAATTTTAGATTTTAAAATTTGATATATATCTCGGCAGTGTCGAGTGCAAAATCGAATATAATCGTATTATGAAGCATAAAAATCTATAAGTTGTTGGATATCTGGGCGTTTGCGTAATATATTTGTAGGCATCGATGCACGTGGAAGTACTAATTTAAGCATCATGTGTAATAATTTTATTATTATGTGTTGCAATGTTGATTTACATTTAATTTCAAAAAATGAGCTTATAAGAAGCCAAATACTCACGTTATCGTAAATAGATTATCGTTTCGCTTAAGACTTTATTATAGAGATTTTTAATTATAATATGTAGTGTGTGTAAAGAATTATGTTTTGTTGAATGATATAAGCAGTATCGAAGTTGTTAATTTTCTTGTGTTTTTGTACACGAATACCAAAAGTTATTCATTCTTTAAAAGTCCAGATCGTGAATGTTATTGTATTTAGGATAAAAAATCAAAAAAAAAAAAAATATCCGGTGCGCAGGTATTAAGAAGTTTTGCAACATGAGGTTTTGAAAGTTAAATAAATGAAAAGGACATTAAATTCAATTCCTTGAATAGTTATTGTTACCTTTCATGTTGTTTTCTACGCTGTAATTTTAAAAGAGTGCATTATTTTCTATTTCCTTATGATTGTAGAGTGCTTCCTCAGCACTCTACAATCATTCATCAAGTTGAATTTTGAAGAGCCTCTGAAGTAGCTATCTTTCGAATCTTTAAAGCTGTCCTTATGTTATAGAAATTCGTTAAAAAAACATTACTTAATTGTTATTTTGGAAAAGTTAATTCTATTATTCAATAATACAAATCACATTTTGCAATAAAATGACTCGCTTCGAAATTAACGAATTGTATTGAAAAATACGATTTGTACTTATTTATTCAACTAAACTCAGAGGCATAAAAACTCTAAAGCAACTATTGATTCTTGCAAACAAAAGAGGCCTTTTTGGCAATCAATTAAGCTGGCGTAAACATTGGGAGCGGTTTTATGTAAAAACTTGCTGTCTGAATTAAGAATGAGCATTTATTTTGTAACAAAGCTGCGACAATCATGGATGCTTTTATAGTAGAAACCAATTAATTCAGTTCAGAATCATATGAAGCCAGAACTATTATAACACTCAAATTAAGGTTACAATGTAAAATGTAAAGCCGGTTATAATCTTCTAAATGCAAAACATGGTGACGAGAAGAGAAGTTAAATTAATATAAAATCAAAGTGGAGACCGTAGAAGCATAAGGTCAGTCGAGTCAAAGATAATCGCAACTTCAATGTCTCATCTTTGGATCCCCCCTCCCCTTTTTGGGATGAATCGAGGCATGAAAATTTTGCGTCCAGGACTACTCTCTGAGAGTAACTAGGTGTGAAAAATGTATTTATTTTTTTATAACGTGAACATATTTTTAGATATGGGGCTTATAAGCGTGAAGCCGATACTCTAATTTTTAACCGAAAAATAGTAAAATACTTTGAAAATACAGCTAGAAAAAAAGAACTGTATTGATTACTTTAAAAATAATAACTACTAACATTTGTTACATTATGTAACATTGTTACAAACATTTTAAGGGGGAATACCTCCATGAGCAGGGGCGGATATAATAGCTTCGAAAAATAAAGATAAATAACACTTTCTCTAGGTAGGGGGCTCTATTAAAAATAACTAGGTAATTTTTAGGGGGCCACCCGACTGAGAAAAAATTCCTTTAGTCTTCATTTTTCGAAGACGTTATCCGCTTCGAGTGCAGTATCTAATATAGGTTTACTTACCTTAAATTTCAAAATAATAAAGGAACTGTATCTTTTTACCCTGAAACGTTGCCTGTTAGCTTGTTACAGCTCCTTTCCTAAATATCTTATGGAATATTGTATTCGTTCTTGTACAAAAGAAAACCAATGCTTTTCAATATTAAGCATTATACCTACAAAAAATGAGCTGTTCTTTTCTTGCACCAAGGTCGTCAGATACAAAAAAAAAAAAAAAAGTATGATAAACAAACTGCGGTTCAGTGGAATGCACGTGCCTTCGGACAAAACGGTCCCAACTTCTGATTCTGAAATCGCAGCTACGACTCAGAGAAATATTACACCGTACTTACTGAACACTTTGTAAGTCTGTATTTTCCGATATTTTACAGAATAATAATATTTATATTGTTTTAGATGTGAAGTAAAACCATTCGTCCTGGTCCGATACGTCAAAATGCACGCCAAATTTAAACGCTCTGTTAAATAATGACGGTTAACTGTCGAAAGCTGAAAAATAATTCAAAAGTATCATTGTGAGTAAGTTTGAGTAATTTCGGTTAACTTCACGTTCCTTCAAAATTTTTAGTACATTTGACCAAAAAAAAAAAAAAAAAAACCCTGGAAGGCCCAATGCTGCACTCTCCAGGTAAGGTTATCAAGGAACTATTCAACTCATTTTTTTTCCAAAAAAAAAGAAAAGAAAAGAAAGGTTGTTAATATTGCACATAGCTAACTGAGGAAACACCAATCAAAACCACACATGGCCAATTTCAACAAAAATTGAGTTTGCAGCTAATTCAAATATTACGGGATGGTTCGTACAACACTGTATTGTTAGTTTCAGTCCAAGACATTCTTTTCATATTTAAATTACTCTTTAAAACATAAGAGCCCTAAATTAAACCAGAATATGTACACTGGCTTGTTTCAATCAAAGAACATTATTTAATTATATCCATTTGGCCAATTGGAGGCTCTTATTTTTGTCACGTGACCTGGAGCTGATCTACACTGTTAAGCTTTGTGCTACTTGCTGTTGAGGCTATCGTGGAAGTCTGCGAGTGATTTTAGGTTAAGAACCAAATATGTCCATCACGACTTCAGACAAAGAAAAACATGTTCATCCCAAAACGTCAAGAGAAGACATGTCCTAATTTAAAAACGTCATTAGTCTTCCTATATTTGAAAGATTTGTCTTAAGAGTATAAATGATACTAAATCGATCACTATAAATATATAAATACATTTTACTATAAAATGTTACATATATCCCCATTTTTTGAAAAGTCCTAAAATTCGTTTAGAATGGACATGTGTGATTTTGATTAGTACCTCCTCATTTTGCACTATTCAATAATTTTAAAGTTACTGTTTAGAAGCTATTCCAGAAGTTGTTGCAATTGCTCTTTCTACATTGTAATCCACAGTGCAATATCATTATTGTTTAAAATCTTGAGATGTTATATATATATATATATATATATATATATATATATATATATATATATATATATATATATATATATAATATATATATATATATATATATATATATATATATATATATATATATATATATATATATATATATATATAACCGAGGTGGAGGCGGGGGGGGGGGATTTTTTAAACATTGAGATATTAATTTTTAGGCTGTAAAGTTGCACTACTTTAACTGAAATAACTTATTTTGCATCGCATTTCTGGCGTGACTCAAAGTTCCCGAAATGACTGGATAACTTTAACCCTGAGTAAATGGGTTCAATAATTATTTCTTTATTTTGGATAACTATACCATACTTCTGGAGTCGTTCTTCCGTCTTATACCAAACAATGCAAAATTTTTTAAAAATATCAGAGGGGCAGTTTAAAATAGAGAAATGGGAGCTCAAAGGTACTCTGAAGTACTGTACATTTATTTATCAATCTTTCATTTAAAACAAATAAGAAGTTCAAACCTTTTACGAAACATCAGAGCATACGACAGAAAATTTAATATAATGAGTGAAAACTGATGCGAGTAAAATATGAAAACAGCTTACATTTTCGCTCTTTTATTTTTCATCCAAACTTTCTTGAAGTTTAATACATTATGAAAAGCCGTTCTGTTTATTCTAGAAATGATTTGTTTTTCGAGCATGATGGAAACAAATGAAACTAAAAATCGGACAGCTTATCGACAGAACAAACAAATGATTCTCCTAAGCGAAGAATGATGAGTGCTTCAAACTAACAACAGTTCATTTATCGACATCACTCAAGCTCATTTATTGTAAATAAATTCAGTGAAGTAGAAATATTTTCCCCCAGAAAAATAATCGCTTCCTACTAATGGATGGCTTCATAGGCTCATTTCGTGCAGTAGTAATGGCTTCCTAAGAATTACACTTGATGATCTAAGATTAAAAAATCATCATGAGTTTTCGCAGTTTTTCCTTGACTGCATTAAAAGAGCTATGTCGACCATAAATAGTAATTATTTTTTCCACATGACTGACTACACATTTATTTGACTCTATATAAAAGATTTTTTAAGAAATATTACTTAGGAAATCCAATTTACTATCTTGGAACTGCTTTTTTGATAGAATAGTTGAACTAGATATGAAAGTAATCATTAGGTTACTAGTAAATATTTTTTCAACTGTTCAATAAGTTCATGTAACTTATTTATGTATGTTGTATGTGAAGACCGACGCTTCAAAGAAGATAAATATTTATCAATAGGAGTCTTGCAATAATTTTTGTTTGATTTCAGAAAAGTTGAGATCTATTGAGTGTTTATCCAACGTAACTCCAATTTAAAATACCATCTCAATCTGTCATTTCTGCATTTTTCATTTAGGAACTAGCATTCAAAGCAAGCCCACTACTGGAGAAAAACAACTTTGAAAGCGCTCATCAAGGAACAAATCATTCTTTACGGAGCTAATAAGCTTAATTTTTAAGCGTTGAAACTATTTTCTTAAGAGAATACTAAGAGGTATATAAAAACACGACTCCTGGCTTTATGAGAACCACAGGGTGATTCAAAAATCATGAAACCCGTAATAAAATATATTGTTTAAAAAAGACTGCTAATTTTAAATGCAATTTAATTTGCTTGCTGACAATGCAACACTTTTTGGTTGGATACATCATTTTTATTTTAATATTCCATTCGCACTGTCACTTTCATTAGCTTTTATTTTGTCGTATTGTCAAAAAAGTATTCCCACGATTAAAGCATTTTCAAATATTGAGCAAATTTTTCAAACTCGTTTGAAGATAATTTTTAGGCTTTCAATAACTTATTTCCGAGTATTTCTGCTCTCAACAAGATTAAAACCTTTCGATAAATATCCAGTTTTCAGGCAGATGGAAATGTTAGTGACTGGAGAATTTGACGGCCATCTCTACTATGCAAGCACGAAATAGACAAAGTGAAAAACAAAATGTTGAACTCAAATTCAATGGGTCTCAGAAAACCTGGCACCACAGATGAGTTAATCACATAGAACTTCTCACAGAGATCTAAAGAAATTGGAGTTGCACGCTGGTCTTGTTCCTGTTATGCACGAAATGAATGTTTCTGATTAAATTAAATGGTTAAGTTATTGTCGGTGGTTAAGGACATTCACTGATGGAAAAGGAATTGAAAAAGTCGATTCTGTGTTCCTCAAAAATAAAACCTATTTATTTTGTCTTACAGTCTACGTTAGTAGTCAGTTTGGTCCACTGAAAATTCATGCGTTAATGAAAAGATTTTGCATTCAGCAAATATTCCTATTCCTAGGAAAAGTCCATCTTGAACACACTACAAACAAAAAGCTACTGAAAGTGTCAGTGTGCATGCAATGAAAATAAAAACGGCAAGTCATTCTGAAAAGTATAGTATTGCCAACAAGTTAAATAATTTGTAGTTAAAATTAATAGTATTTTTAAATAAAATTTTATAATTGGTTGCGTGACTTTTGGATCACTCAGTATAAGCATAATAGTAATGGGTGATTTTCAAAATGATTGACTGTTTGGTGTCCTACCTTTATCCATTCGTTTGTATGCTGATATAATTATTTTTTGGCATTGCAAAAGCATGTAGTAAGGAATTGTTTTATACTTAATTGCTTTTTTCCATGATCGTAGATTAATAAGCTTTTTCTATTTCTTTAGTTAGCTAGTAACAGACATTTCATTGTCCTGACTAGAAAATTCACATTTCCTAAATCTTTTTTGAACGCTTTCAAGCAGCTTTTTTACTTTTTGTGTATTGAAGAAGAAAGCAATATTTGTTAGTTACACACAGCTGAAATAGATTTTATTGAACTGATCATCTAACTGTTTAAAATTTCAATGCAGTTTGTGTCCTTATGTGCAACTCATGAGTGTTACCTCAGGGAATTAAATATGTTTTACAAGCAAAATATTTCTTCATCGTTGTTAGCAGCAGTGTTAAGGAGGCCACATTTGTTTCTTCTTAGAATGTGTAAGTCTAAAAATTGAAATATTTATTTCTTATGTGTTGTATACTGAAATGTAAAATTCATGAGAAGGGTATTTTAATCATCTCTCATGAGTGTTACCCATTTATTTTGCAACATTTTTTTAAGTATAGAAACATACAATTAGGCAGTAATGTATTTTTTGTTAAGGAAACGAGAGACCATATCAAAATTTCAAAAAGTACGATCAAATTTATTCCAGCGAAGAATTCTTCTACAAATCTCATGAGTGTTACTTTTAACAGGTAACATTCATGAGAAGGGGTATTACTCATGATAAAAGGTACCCAAATACTGAGTAGATCCATAGTAACTAGATATTTTATTACCTTTAGCTCATCCCTTTATCAAAGATATATATTTTTTCACACACATGTATAATAAATTCACCTTTAATTAAAATTGAAGAGCGAACACTGACACAAAGCCAATGTTTGCAAAAATGAAATTTGTGTGTGTTGCTTCGGAAAGTCTCTAATTCTCAAAATATTGTATTCAAATAACTACATATTTTCGAAGAATTATTGCCAAAACACTACAATAAATAATTTATTGAGTCCATCTCTCATAAGTGTTACCGTCTCTCATGAGTGTTACTATAGCTACAATTTAGCATTTGAATTAATAAACTTTTTCTTGAATCTTTAAAAATTAGTTTCAATATTGACATTTTTTAGCTATTCATGGTATTTGCAATAAAAACATTTAATGTTAATTTAATTTGTTTTTATCATAAACTTTACCCTTTATTTAGGAAACAAAGTAACACTCATGAGAAAAACAGTTACACAAATGCTTAAAATTTCTTAAATGAATAAATATTTATACCATTTTGACGTAAAACTGAGTACTTAAAATAGTAATTTAACCAAGATTTGTTAGATTATTTATTTTTAGAAAAGAAATTACAAAATGGTTTATACTGGCAACACTCATGAGAAAAACGGTGACTTGCCAAGACGTTTTTTGAAATTTCTAAAATCTAAAAAAAAAAAAAAAAAATTAATAATCACCTGGTTATCAAGATAATAATTGGTAAGTGATTTACACCTTGGAAAGTTTTAACGTTTATAACAACAAAAATTTTCAAGTTGCGTCGAACCTAATGTGTCAATGCATTTGAAACACCCGCACAGCGGTGCCCGTGCTAAATATTTTAAAAGCATTGCCTACGGGGTTAAAGCCGTAAACTATGTATGACAAAATAAAAACTGCCCCCTCCCATATGAATAAAGAATTCAATTAAAGTACGTATTACAAGCAGAAGAAAATGAAAATCAGCCAAGAAAAAATTCCCACTCCCTCAAAAAAAAAAAAAAAAATCTTTGTACAATTAAAACAAATTGAGTTCCTCCCAAAAAAGAAATAATTTATTTAAACGCGCTTTAAACTCATACAAAACCTTGTAAATATTTGCTTTTCTTAATTTCAATTAGGATGTAAAGAATGTTTTAAATAAAAAAAGTATAGCATTTTATGTTATTTAATTTTTTTTTTTCAAACGTGAACTTTTTTTTTCAGTTATGTTCAAAACTGTCGGCATATATTAACTGAAATCCACCAATAACAGCATACGATATTTATTTCCAAAAAATTGTCAAGCTTTTTTTAGAACGTTTAAAGGTTTTAGTTTCTGCTTTTGCAATTTGGAAGAACATGATGCTCATGTCATCATTGAACTGCAAAGATCCTATTATTGTTGAGCATGGCACTGTTTCGTAGAAACGAGTAAAAAGCATTTTGCATAATATACATGTAGTTAAAAAAAAACTCTCCAATAGCTTTGACAATCCAGGCAAAGACTTTTTGACAATGGTTTTTACAATAAACGAAATGTATCCAATAAATTATGCCTCTGTACTGTACAATGCATAATAATCAGTGTAATAAATTTACGAAGCGGTTTAGTTGAAATGATTCTTGTATACTCATCAAACAAATAAATCAAACCTACTGGTAATTTTGAAAGCATTGAAAGAGCCTTTTACTTTGGCAAATTCCTGGCATCTCTTGATATGCCAATTATATTAGTAGATGTCCGGAAAATTGCTTCCGGCTACTCATTTGGTCTTGACGCTTCGCAAATAGTATTGATCATCTCATCTCCAATCTGGAGAATTTCCATTTCAAATCACAAATAAAGAGCTTAACTTATGCTCTTTGACAAGCATTCACTTTATCGGAAAATATTTTGCGCAAAATGGGAGAAGGAAACTAAAGTAATTTTTCAAAGAAAAAATGTGGATGCATTTTCCTTTTTTGTTTTTTATTTTTTCGGTTTTATACGACTCTATTTACTTTTTATCAGAGACATTTTTAACGCATCTACAGACGTATTTCATGCGTTGAAAATTGGATTGCATACTAAGTCAAATGTATTTTCACGCTTTTTTTTAAACAATTAGTATTGCCGAAAATTTAGGGAAAGAAAAATCCATTTCAGTTTTTTGAACATTGCAATTGTCTTCCATATTTTTATGTACAAGTTTCAAGCATTTTAAACGGTAAAAATAAAAATACGACGCATTTTTTTCTGACATTTTCTATTTCATCGTAGAATAATTTTGTTTATAGAATTGATCAGTATAATGGGCTCTACGGATTTTGTATATTTCACACCTCTGAAATGAATTTAATTCCTCTTGAAAATACCAAGGAGTGGTTGGTATTTTCACGAGCCCACTGTGTTGCCCACGCCATTTGTTGCCTACTTGCATCATGCTTCTTGTAAATAAATTAGCAGGTCAATTTTTTGTTATTCATTTATTCAAACTTTTATTTCAAGTTATTTTATCCGAGGGAATTAAATTTGTAAATTTTTATGTTTTGCGTTAAATATTTTACAAAATTTTACTTTCTAAATGCTTTTGTCATTTCCGAGAAAAGTTTTTGTTCATTTAACTTTTAAGATTGAGTTCAAATGTGTATTATGTATACTGCTTAGTAGTAATAATTTTGCTGTTCGTTATTATAACTTTTATTTCAAATAGTTTCCTGGTGGAAATTTCTATAATTGGATTTTTACACTTTTAAAAGATTTCCTCAAATTTATTTTTTCCAATTATGTTTTATCGTGTATATAGCTGAAATATATATATTAGGGTGGTCCTTATTTTTGTAGTTGCAGATATTTTACGCGACGCCCCCTCAATTTGTTCCATTATACAAATAAATGATCCTTGCAAAATTTTAAGTCAATCCATGAATACTAACACGTGCCCCTAGGGCTTCCTTCTTTGAGTTTCGAAGAAAAAAATTGCGGATTTTCTCATTTTTATGTAAAAATATTCTAACGTTTTATATTTAAAGTAATTTTAAACCTCAATAGGTGCTGCTACTTCCAAACTGACCATTCTCTCTCTTTCATTCTGTAAAATTTAGCATGTTACAGAGGGTGTATGTACACCAATGGGCTTGGGGTCAAGCGAACCGCTTTTATGTGCTTGTTCCAACCAAGCGGCAGGGGAACGTTTCCTCCCACCAAGATGGACACAAGGGATTCTATAGGTTATTAATGAATGGCCTAGGTCATTAATGAATGATCTTTAACAACAACAAATTGCCTCCTCCAGGCTTTGGGGGTGTTGATTTACAAAATTCCCTGTGTATGTAATAGGTGTGATAAAACGAGTCTCAAGGTTTCAATGTTATAAATATAAGTAATTGCAGTTATATTTTAATTCGCTGTTCTTTAGTTATAAACATACCTAAATGCTTATGCAATTTTTAAAATATAATTTTCGAAAAATCATCGATTACTCCTAACATAAAAATATACTGAATTTTACATAGCTAAAATATAAATTATAAAAAATTATCCAGATCGGAACAATGTAGAAATCTATAAATTAATTTTCTTCTATTTCAGTACATAGTCCTTTATTATCATCAAATTCTTGCGATTCACAAGATTTGGAAACCGAAATGGGTATCTATCCTAACCTGTTGAACTTTTGTTTTCTACAGCTGGTCTACCAAAATGCAAAAAAGCTTGCTAACTATTGATATCATCTCGCCTTTCATCACTGTTAGACAAATGCCATATTAGGGATAAAGATGTTGTTCATCTATTTACAGCCTATGTAGATGCAGTAAATTTAAATCCAAATGACCTAGTGATCAATCGTACATTCCTTAAGAGAGCAAGAGAAAATCTTCGAGAGGTAAAATATAATTTCATGAATTTAAATTTTGATTTTGTAGTTATTCACTGGGATACAAAGTTACATCCAGATGTAACTGGAAAAAGAACGCCGACAGGATTACCGTGATAGCTTCAGGTCCTACACTGTAAAAAAATTCCGAAACGTTACTGGGTATTTCTATGTCACGTTTCGGGATTTTAATGGTTTTTATCTAGTTCCTGGAAAAATTAAGTATTCCTGACAAAAAGTTTCCTGAATTGCTACAAATCGCAAGAATGCAGACTTTTCACTGTTGTGAAAAATATTTTTAGCTCCCAGTTTAAAGATTAATTGAGCGTATTTATAAAGTGTATCGGCTTTACTTCAAATACGGCCCGTCCATGCTGACTAAACTCCCAAAGGGAACGAAAAAGTGTGGACTGCATTGCTTTGCGAGATTTGCAGGCAAGTAAAATTCTCGTTACTTACTTGCAATTCTGGCATAGCTTTGGCTATGTTTGCAATAATGCTCTTTTAATTTCCTTGATAAATCAGAATGATGCCAAGATATTATTTCCACGGACACGATTGGTTTTAAACGGGAAGATTTCTGAATTTTTCAGGAGGCTTCCAGGATAATATCAGGAAGGTTACTGAATTTTAGCGGAAAAAGTTCATGGAATTTGCAAGATATGTTACTGGCAGATATTGGGCACATCAGCTGCCCATTATTTTCCAGGAACGTTTCTGAATTGTTTTTACAGTGTAATATTGAACAGCTTCACGGAATTCCATAGATATTTCTTCAGTTGTATATGATATCTTTATTGCTAATTGCTCTAGCTGTAGTGTTTGATACAACGACTTGCAATACCAACAGTATGAATTGTGCATACATTTTTTTAGAGCAAAAACTGAACAGTGATATATTACATTTGGATTGCCATCATCATGCACTTGAAATCGTACTGCAGAGTGTGTCCTTAAAGAAGTTCTTGCCTTTCTTAGTTCTAGATCAGATATTCAATTATTTAAGCGCTTCAAAACTTTTTGGAAAGATCTCCATCATTCAGAACTTATAACATTTCAATCAAGCACACATACCACTTAAATTCTAAAAGACGAAGTTAATGACGTATTATTGTTCGTAAAAAGCGGAATTGGGAAAGATTACAGAGAATTCTCGTAACTTGTAATAATATTTCCTGGTGAATTTCCTCCTACAGGGATGTTTTCGACAACCTGGAGCTTATCCTTGAGCCACATGGGTGGCAAAAGGAATTTTTGTTTGAAAATTTATGAGTAGTCCAAAAAATGCTTGTGATAAGAAAGACGTGTCTGATGACTGTTTAACAAATTTCAGATAAGAGTAGATGATTCGGAATACTTTTTTAGTAAAAGATCTTCATCTTTATAGAATCAATTACGAGTCAATAAAACTGTTTGATAAGTTACAAATACTAAAGGATTTTTCCTATTTGATCCTGATTCACGGCAAAATGAAGAAATCTATTTAAAAGGAAGCGAGATTGTTAAAATACTGAAAATTGTGAATGATACAATTCAAAGAGGAGCACAATTAATCGAAGAATTTCACAACTAATTTACCAAAATATGAGTTGATTGATTTTACAGATCGTCGAAGAGTATCGGAAAAAATACACACTATCGAGATACATTGAGAAAAGCGTACGATTGAGGAACGTTTCTAAAGCATTATTTCATTCTTATTCAACGTAAAATCTTTAGATGAGTATAAAGGTAATTAAAAAGATTAATTTTAGTGCTACCTCACTGTAAAAATATTTTGCAAACCTAGGAGAAACGATGTACTGGGTCTGAAGTAAAAACTCGAAAATTTGTGGGAAAATTATCAAAAGTGTTAAAGTTCGACGGCCTAGGGGCACATGTTATTATTGATATATATATATATATATATATAAATATATATATATATATATATATATATATACATATATATATATATATATATATATATATATATATATATATATATATATATATATATATATATATTATATATATATATATATATATACTATATATATAGTATATATATATATATATATATTATATACGCGTAGCTGACCCAGCCACGCGTTGCTGTGGCGAAGTAGTTGGATTAAAATATTCTTTTTTACTTAATATTTTGATATAATCTAATTAATAGTTTTAGTAAAGCTTAAAAATAGTCTAACCAATTTTAAAAATATGAGATTGATAATGGGCGTGTTCGGCTGAATTAAGTACTTATTGAATTGAGTAAGTAGTAACTAAATTTTCAATGGTAAAAGCACTATAGTAAATTTATCAAGCACCCTTAGTAAATTTATCAAGCACCCTTAGTAAATTTTGCAAGCATTAACTTCGGCCAAAAGTAAAATCAAAATAACTTGAAAGTGATAGTAAATACCGAATCTGATTGTAAAATATCGGAATGTGGAAATTAAGCATAAACCAACATACACTTTTAGAATGTTCACTACATTTTATTTATCTCAGATTTCCCTATAGTTTGTTACCAATAACTTCTTTACAAAATACATTAACTAAATTAAAAACATATAAAAATTAAATTTTATAAATGAGGTAGATAACATTGACTTCGATCTATTGTTTCTGTTATTTGAAAGCTGAAAATTATCTAAGCACTGAGTTGTGCACAATATTCTTGCTTGACCTGTCTTTTGCTAACTCGAATAGGTATAACTTTCCCACTTGTAAGTAGGTGATAGATATTTCCCCATGACAGAAGCATGTATGTTTCAAGCGCAAACCGAAAGTACACATTTTTTGGTCTTGAGATCTATTTATCAAGCCTTTCAAATGTGTTTGAAAATCATGACGCCATTAATGGCTTGCGTGGCAGCACAAAAATTTCTCCTTTTAAATTTCCCGTTAAAATTATTGAAATTTTGATGAAGAAGCGTGTACCGTTGCATAATCTAGTTGGGTTTGAACTGTGAAAAAAAAAATGGGGAGCCAATTTTCAACCGGAAATCGTCTATTGGCATTCCTGGTATTACCAGAGAATTTGAAAATGCAGTTGGAATTTTCACGGCTTTGTTTCCATCGACAACTGTATTGCCTTCTTCAGCATCAAGGGTCAACACAATCTGATTATGATTTTTGTTTTAGCTGTCAGCAATGGCTCATTATTCACAATAATCGTAGCGTAAGCGTCATTTCACTGTTTTTTCTCGTTGCAAATCAGAGTCAACTAAGTAGGTGACCAATCGATCTGGTGATATCACACCATAATGACTAAAAACCAAATTTGAAATTGAAATGCATAAATATTCAATCAACACTAAAGCTTTGTTATACATCTTTGGTGTAAAATCTAGATTTGGACATCGGTGTGTTTGTTTAACTCTATGGAGTATATCTTCAAGCATAAAATTTATATAGTTCCCCCGCAGAAATTATGATTGTGTTGGATATTATGTGTGTCGTGAAAATTATCTTAAACATTTGAAGAATACTGTTTCTCGTTATGAAAAACCTTCTTTAGAAAATGCAACTCCCAATGATTATGTGCTACCAATAGTTACAATTCGCGAAATGCATCGTGATATATGTATTAAACACTCGACAATTAACGGTCCACAAATATTCCCGTCTGTTCGTGATTGTTAAACGAAAACAAATGCAAAAACAGCATTCACTTTGTTTTTGATGCACAGTTTTGTTTTGGATGGAGTTTTGCTCCTAATGTCTCATCTTTATTTTTTAATTATGCCCGAGATTGATGAATGTTGTGTTCTTTGTTTGCGTGGCTTCCGTGATTTTGTTTTTTTATTCAACACTGTAAAAACAATTTGGAAACGTCCTGAAAAATAATGGGCGAAATAATTCTAAAAAAGCTTCAACAATAATGCTTGCGAGCATTGCGAAAGGTAAGACAGACTTTTAAGCAAGATCACATTGCGTGAGTGGTCAGCGATTCCTGCAAAGCTACGGAATCCAGAGGTTCATTCACTCTCTATCGGAGCTTAGGCAATGCAAACAGGAACGTACTTGACCTGAAGCGGATACACTTAATAAATTCGCTCAGTTAGTCTTTAAACTGGGTGCTAAAAATATTTTTTTCTACAATGAGAAGTCTGCATTCATGACGTTTGTAGCAATTCGGGAAACTTTTTGACCCAGATACTTGACTTCCAAATAAAATTATTGAGGACCTGTGAAATTCCAACATGTTCCACGGAGATAATCAATGACATTTCGGATTTTTTTTTACAGTGCATGTAAAATAACGTGGAACAGTGGTAAATAATTTTATTTCTGAGAATCGGGCATTACACATCAGATTTTTGAAAATGTAAAAAAAAAATCAAGATCGTTTTTGGTGGTTCAAGTACTCTTCGTAGAAAATATCTTCGGTAAAATATACTTGTTGACCGTTTTCAAAATGTTGTGCATAAGGGTCTCTTTCGTATATGGGGAATCAAAATTATGCGAGATAGCTTCGTTGCTGCTGTCATATCCACTCATCGCTCACTGTGTTAATTCATCAATTTTGTCTACATCTCGTACCTCACATGCGAATTAATAAGGACCTTTAATAACGTATTTGACAAAGTGTTTAATGGATTACAGTTAACTGAAAAACTCGAAATTTATATAAGCCTCATACGGTTTTAAAAGCAGTGGTGAGTATGGAACTACTCGCTGCTTAACAATTTCAACTTGATTTGTAGAATTTGATATTTAGATTGAAAAGTGTAGCCTCTATACTCCTTTCTACGGCGATATTGTTGATAACTATCAATATCCGTAACATAGTATCATTTGTAATTTTTAATTAAGAATAAAATTTTTGAGGATGAATCGACTTACAGCGCCATCTAGTAAGAATTTACAAAACCAAACAATCAATACACATTATTAATGTATAATAAACATTTTATTTGCAATAAAAAATTATAAAAACCATCCTATCTTTTAAGTTGGACTAAATTACAGATACATATGAAATTTGATAAAAATCGGTTCAGTAGTTTCGGAGTTTACTCCGAACAAACATCGTGACACGAGATTTTTATATATATATATATATATATATATATATATATATATATATATATATATATATATATATATATATATATATATATATATATATATATATATATATACATATATATATATGAGAGAAATAATATCAATTTACTAGAGTCCTGACGGCAGAAGGTAGGCGACGTTAAAAGTTTTTTTGAAAATATGTAGTTATTTACTACAATGGATTATAAGTTTTTGTTAAGACAAATAATGGAGTACAAAAATGGCAGAAAAATATTGCAATATGTCACAACCGCAAAACGTGTGGACAGTTTAAATACCAGTAAGATGTGATTTTCCTGATTTCAGCCTAATGTTACTAAAAGCGTATTTTACTCGCATTAATGATTTCTTTCAAAAAATAAATAAATAAATAAATAAAATAAATAAATAAAAATAAAAAAAACACTACTTTTGCCGTGGCAACTGAAGAGCAAAGAAGGAAAAAAATTTTTTTTTTGTTCAGCTAAATAATTTTATGAACTGTATTAATTCATTAAAATTTTGATCAGATACACTTTGTACGGAAAAAAATTAAACATGCACTCAGAATTTACGTTTTGAAATTGTTTCTGAAACTACAGTAATCATACAAACCACAAGAGAAATAAATTGTTCAAATAATTTTCAACTTAGAAGTAATTCTTACAGTAAAAATTCACAACTTCGTAAAAATAACATTTAAAAGAAGTACTTTAACTTATTTTTCAACTTAATGTCGCAGCACTTTCAATTTCATTTCAACTTGTCTGACCTCAACATATTTTTCTTTCGTTTTGATGATTAAAAAGGCCAACGTCCTAGAAGAAAAAGAAAGTCAAATGGTTCCAAAGAGCTTTCTAAAGCTACGCATTTTCCAAAACGTGCTTCCCAGCCTCTTTTACTGAAAATGAATATTAAATGATGAGAAGTATATAAAATTTCAGCTAATGAGGTATGATTAGCAGGCAGCAAGTTTTCTGATTAAAAATTCGCCCCTAATTATTTCTTTTCGGATTGGAAATAAGGACGTAGCTTTGCTTTTCTGAAATTTTGGCATATTTGGGATTAAGAAGAGGTTTTTTAAAAGAAGAAACTAAACACGGCTTAGTTGTACAACTTTTTGAAGAAAATCAACAGCATTAAAAGTCTCATTTTAAAATATTCCATACATTGTTTTTTCAATAAAACTCAAACTTTAATTAGTTCATAAAATGTCGCAGTTATTGTATTTGTTTAAAGTGTTTCGTTTCGTAAAATTTAGATTTTCAAAACAGACTATTCACAAATTAAAAACAATTCTATAGTATAATTTTAGCAGTTACTATAATGACTCCTAATGTCAAATTTTGATTTGACACTAACTCCTTTCCAATGTCAACTTCTCTATTCGAAAAACGTGAGCTTTTGGAATGAGATAAATAAGCTAAGGAAATTGACGAGCTTAGGTGAATAAGATCATACTAAGTCGTTCAGGTTTAATGTATGTAACATTGAGAAGAGATAAAATGGAGGGAGTAAAGATTTTCATTCGTGAAGCATCGACTCCAAGTCAAGTGATACATTTTAAAGCAAAGCATCGGAGGAAATTAGGTTTCTTTCACTAGTTTCACGCAAAACGTGTCAACTATTCGTAGTTGTTGAGTCACGTGACTTGGGGTTTTTGCCTCAGCTTTTGCTAAGCCAATGACTGGACTTCCTCCCTCCATTTACTAATTCCCGCTCTAAGGTATGTAACTGTGTGGACAAAGATGGTATATTCAAAACGATGTACAGCTGCAGTACTAAAGCAACGGTACCATTGTTCCTGTAGCTTCTTTCCCCCAAGCAACCTCTGTATTTAAACTTATTTTTCTGAAAGAACTAGTGCCGCTTATTGCTCCTACCATTTTCAGAAGCATTGATTTTTTCTTTTTATAAATCGGTTCCTGTTTCTGAATTGAAGAAAGGATACAGATTTTTCTTTATAAACACCGACACAACTTCCATTACATGGAAAAATATAGGATCTAGTTTAAAAGTAACTATAGTTAATGGTTTGGTTAAAATTTCCTTAGTTTGAAGGTAAATTGGTTCTGTTATGGAAGGCTTTATATAAAAACATGATTAAGCTTGAGAAAAGTAGGTAATTTAGACAAAAAGAAGAATTACAGTTACGCGTAAAATAATTCCTAGCAACAGAAAAATTCTCTAGAAAAATTCAGAAAACATTTGTAACTAAACAGAAAATAAGAAAACTAAATTGTAGTTTATTTGTTTCTCATCACGGAAAAAAGACCATACTAAATTGAATCCTTTCTTTTTCACTAGATTCGTGCATCTTTAAAATTTTCAACAGATTAAAAAATGATTTTTGCACTTTCTGTTGTGTTTACACGTTTTTGTTAGTTGTGTTTCATATTCGTTTGTTTAAAAAGGAAGATAATTTTGGAGTACTGAGATTATGAGAGTAAATAGTGCTATTCAAAACTTATCGAAATTTTATTTTGAAATGCGCCTGAAAACAACCCATCAATGCTTTCCATTATTTTCTTTGTTCAAACAGAAAAAAGCGTTGATTTTGGATTTTTAAAAGTGTGTTAAACAACTGAATAAACACTGCTCTTAATTGAGTAAACAAATGCATGATGTCTAGAAGGACGAAAACAGCATACACAAAAGTAATTTTGATGTTGCAGATTTGTTATTTATTTTTTCAATCTATGTCATGTTGAGAGACAGAGACTTTAAAAAGTCATTATTAAATATATGATTTTTAATAAGTAGTTTTGATAAGTGATTTCTGTGTTATCATTGTTTCCATGAATTTGTCACTTCATTAACAGATACAAAATTCTGTAAAAATGCTGTCAAAAAAAAAAAAAAAAGAATGCATTGGCATTCATTTATTAGAAAACTAAGGCTATAGTAATATTTGTTTTGACCAAGATTCCAGAAATAAGACTAATTTTTTGAACCAATGAACAAATATAAAGATCTTAGTTCACTGAAAATAGCTTAAGATTGTTAGCAAGTGTTATGTTTACAAATTATGCACATTTAAATACAGTGGCTCCCAAAATTAGGGGTACACTTTATTGAAAGTTCATGTTTAATATGGTAAACAGCATTAACTATTATTGATTTATAAATGACCAAATTGATTTTAAAAGGACATTTCAAGGCCTTTAATAATTATGTTTTCTCATAAATAGGCACACGCACAAATAAAGTAAAATTTACAAGACAGCGTGAAAAGCATAGACTCGCGAGTTCAGACTGCACAAGGCCTTTCTTGAGTGAAAATAGTATGTAAATACACTCCTGTTTGTGAAATTTGCAACACCACGAAGGGCTTACGCGAGTGAGCTGAAAATTGCAGGAAATGTAAAGTAGGGCATGATATGCAAATGATTAGAATTGCAGAACGGTAGCGCATGCGTGTGCTGAGTAGTGCCCTCTGAACGGCGGATCGAACCGAATATAACTAGACGACTGTAGCGAGGCATGTATGATTATCGGTGGTTATATGCTAGAGTAAACGTTAACTGAATCTTTACTATGGCTCTTCGACGAACGAAAGTGAAATTTGAGCAAATTTCAGACGGGGGTTTTGTTTGTTGTTGAAAGTTTGAACGGGGCAGAATCTTCGGCCTTCGTGAAGCTGGATTGTTTTATCGTACAGTAGCCACTTGTGTCCAGCGTAAAAGAAGCACAATCATGCGTGTTTGGAAGCAGTGGACGGACGAGGGTCGGACAGCTTGAAAATCCGGGAGTGGACCCCGAAATGTGATGTCAAATCGAGATGACAGACACCTGGTGCGTATGGCGTTGACGGACCGCACAGCTTCTTCTAGACAATTGGCGCACAGTGGTCAACAGCTACAGGTGTTTCATTGTGTGCTTCATCAATGCGGAGACGTCTGCTGCAGCGTGGGCTGCGCGCATAGATTCCTCTCACGCAAAACCATTGCCGCCTGCGGCTTAAATGGACCAATGTGGATAGGAGCTGGCGTGCTGATTGGCAGCAGGTCGTCTTTTCCGAGGAATCCCACTTCAATTTGTGGCACTATGATGGCCGAATTCGTGTCAGGCGCTATGCCAGGGAACGGCACATTCCGGAGTGCATTATCGAACGCCACAGTGGACGAACACCCGGAGTTATGGTCTGGGGTGCCATAGCATATCATGGACGATCACAATTGCTACGAATTGTGGGCAATTTGAACAGTACCCGGTACATAAACGAAGTTTTACAGTCCCAAGCTATTCCTTTTCTGCAAGGATTGCCAGGGGCTATATTCCAGCAGGATAATGCCCGTCCACATGTCGCCAGGACTGTCAAACTCTACCTTTATTCGCAGCAGGTACAGCTTCTTCCTTGGCCTGCGTATTTCCCGGATATGTCTCATTGAACATTTGTGGGATTTCGTTGGGCGACGTCTCGCTCGTGATCTTCGTCCTGTTGCTTCGACAGACGGACTTTGTTTGCGCATACAAACAATATGGAATGCTCTTCCACAGGCAGATGTTCAAACTTTCTTTCACTCCATGCAGAGTCGTGTAGCAGCTCTTATTGCGGCTCATGGTGGCCACACAAAATACTAATTTCTCTCACTTTTTATTGTTTGTTTGGTTTGAAAATGTAATCATTTATTTGTACCATTACCTCTCAACTGTGTATTAAATTTCATTCAAATATGATGCTTCCTTCATGGTGTTGCAATTTTCACAAACAGGAGTGTATTAGGATGTAAATAACGAGTGCAATTGAAGTAATTCAATTGTGTATTACACGTATTTCTTTTTCTCTTCTTTTAAGTTTATACAGCGATGTTTTTTTTTATCAAAATATATACAAATTGTATATATACAATACTGATTTTTTTAAATTTTTCTTGGTAAAATAAGGAAGATATATATATATATATATATATATATATATATATATATATATATATATATATATATAGTAAATTAGTTTGAATTTAATTTTATGGTCTGAATTTTCCTGAATTATGGTCTGAATTCTGTTATTATATATATTTTTTATTATTATGATGTGTTTGAAGTTAATTACACCTGAGAAAAGCTTCACAACTGCAAATAGATTAATTAATTAGTGATTTTTTTTTTTTGAATAAAAACATTTTAACTACCAGTTACGTTCAATAGTGCAAGGTTTTAACCAATCAACAATTTGAGTTTTATGTTCTTTAAAACTAGTTCAGGATTTTCGGGAAAACCACATATTTTTTTAAATTCTTATCGCTTTGAGGCATTTGAAAAAGTGAAGTTCAATCTAGCTTTGTTAAATTTACATTACCGCTTTTGTAAAGCTTTGAAGTTGCTGAAAATTTTGAAGTTGTAAAGCTCTTCAATTATTCCCCAATTATAAACAAAAAAGGAATCGAAAGTAATGATAGTGTCAGACGCAAGGACTCACTTGAGGATGCGATTACATGCTTACAGTTTTTCAAGGGATAAAATGCAAAAGCACAAAGAGAGACAACAAATGTAGTGAAATTACACGAGGAGTAAATACGATGAACCAAAACGCTTTAGTGGAGGTATTAAAGTAAACGAATATTTAATATGAACGTTTTTGTTTATCACTTGTGTTCTAATGGTACAAAAAACTGTTTGTACAGAAAAAAACTTACATTTTGAAATGAAAATTTGCAATGAAATCTAAACGTCCGAGTTGCAAAAGTATAAAAGTAACAAACAAACGGAAATATAAAAGAGATTTAATGACAGCTATGATTAATTAGGAAAATCGCTGAATGCAATTTCAAAATCAATGAATACAAATTTAAGGAAAACAATCGCTAAATTAACTCATTTTAAAATAGTAAAAAAAAAAGTTACATTTGTGAGGGAAAAACATATAAGTATAGATTTGTTATTGACTCAGTTTGTAAAAATTACAAAAAAAAAAAAAATAAATAAATAAATAAATAAATAAATAAAAATAATAAATGCGTTTTACAATTCACTGTTTAACGCAGGTGAAAATGTCCTTGCAGCTTTTCTCTCAATATCAATCAAAAATTTGATAGTCACAACAGTGTTGAGCGATACTTGACTTTTCTACGTATTGCTTTAAAATATAATTTGTTCCCTGTTGCTTCACATTGAAATTTTGGAAGTTCTTTTAGTTAATGTACATAAAAAATACATTATAATAGTTAATATCAGGAATTCTACATTTAGTTGCTTGAAAAGAATAGTGACACAACTCAAAAAATACCGAACATGAGATTTTTTATTAATAATACTTTAAAAAAACACTATCTTTTATATGAAATAAGGTCAAAAGTCTTAGAAACGTAGCCGGACTTTAGCAACATTGATTAAAACGTAATTTGACCAAAATTTGATTTAAATTTCTAGGAACCCTAAAAGGCTATCACAAAAACTGCATGAAAGAAACAAAAATAATAGTATTAACTATTTTTAATGGCATTACAATAATTAGGAACTGTTATGAATGAAACAACAGTAAATTACAAATATCAACAATTTAAAAGTTAAGTCTCCTGAAATGTTGCTCTTCTTTTTAGTTTTGTCAATATTTTTTTCAAGCTGCGATTTGTTCCCAGTGAGAAATGATTTTCTCCAAAACCCCCCCCCTAAAATTGTAAAAAAGAAAGTTTAAGATTTCGTTGATCGACTAAATTATTGTAAAATAAAATTGAAACATTAATTGTTTAATTTAACGAAAAATTTAGCTGTAAATGTATTAATCTTTAATCTAAATTTTATAGTACAGGTAGTTCGGAGAAAGAACTCCCCTATTTTGAAATGACATAACAGCAAAACCGTGTGAGATACAAAGCTGAAACAAGTGGTATGTTGCGCCAGCACTCTGGAATTTTTTATACACAGGTTTACAAAAATAGTTCAAAAATTCTGAGAGCGCTGAAGACAATTTTTTTTAATTGGTACATGAAAGGGCTTACTGAACAGAGGTCAAATCTCATTGTGATGGGTTCGTTATGGACACCTTTCACAGTAGTAATATGACCATTCGATTGCATAATGTTAGAGTTGTGAAAGGTAGCCACGTCGAACCAGTGGGTTTGATAGGGGCCATCGTGAAGGCAGTCGGTTTCCCTCTTTCTACCGGGCCTGCTTCTTGATTTAATTGCGCAATCCACGTGATCCCATACTTTTAAGCGCTTCATCCCTTCTCTTCAAACTTACAATTCGATATGGAGCACGAAAGTCTTAAAACTTCAGTATCTTCAGTTGATTTTGAAATATACACAGCAAACAATAGTTCTCATACATATTTCATTGAAAAAAAGATCAGAAAGCAATATAAATAGTGCAATGGTATTTTTGATTATCATACATTTAAGTATTTAACATATGTACTTTTTATGTTTTGAATTGTAATTATTCTTTTAAATTTTAATTGAGTGCGACAAAAATGCTGTAAGTTCAGATTACTGCCGTCAAAACTTAAATAAAGAAAACAGATTATTCATTACATTTTTGAAATTTGTGAGATACAATAATCTGAAAATAAATCTTTTGGTAGTTGATCAGTTTAAATTTGGTGTTTAAAATGACCAACTTCGAAAATTCTCAGACCTTTTAAAATTTATTAACATTTTAGAAGTAAGATCCTGATTTTACAAAATTTCGTCTTTTTGCTTATGATTATGTTAATCTTATTTGGTCGAAATAATCTGAAAATTTCAACCAGAACGTTCAAGAATAGAGTAAAATTCAGTGAGAAATTTTTTTTTCAAATAATACATAACACATTTCGAGAGTACACACTTTATTTACAAACATAAAAAATAGCATAAAACAGCTTTAAAATTGAACAAATTCAGTGATAATCTGTTACTAACGATGTGACAAAACTAATAAGCACAAAAGTTACTAATGTACCCATAAGCTACAAACTAAGGGTTTGTGTTCTCAAGTTTTCAAAAATTTGAATATTAAAAAACAATAACAATGATCGTAAAAATGTAAGTTCAGAGGAGTTTGAACATAATTCCCCAACACATTTATTAATTGCAATAATGGTTGGTTTATGTGAATTCCAGCCAAGTTTCATATGAAATCTGAGATATAACTGCCTCTTTAACTATTTTATGGAAAAAAAAATTCATGAGAAAATAGAAATGTAATCACATGAGGTTTCTAATTAACCAATTCAAATCCTTAATATGACACTTGAGACAGTCACTATGATACTTGAAAGTTGTTAAGAATGAAATTCGTATTTTTGTCTTTAAAGTACTTTTAAGTTTTTAATAGCAAACACTTGGATGAAATTATTTGCGATACACAGTACATTGTTTGAAAAATTATGCTGTGTAAACCTGTTGGCTTATTATGATTATATATTTAATAAATATATAACCATTGTATATGTTCATATTTCATAGTAAACTCAGAAAAATTAGAAAACGCATTTTGATCAGTTTAAAATATTTGATATCTATTAGGACTTTATTTTTATGAATATATTTCAAAATCACCCCCTATCGATTTCGTACATTCAACACAGCACTTTAAAACTATTGAAACTGAAAAGGTCTATTTAAACATACTTGTGCTTTAATGTATACTATTTACACATCGTGTCACACAGGTACCTTTTTTAAAATCTTTCCGCATAAAATTAGTTGAAATAAATTCAATTAGACTCATCTTTAAAAATGACCTAAATCTTACATTTTCAAACATACCCTCACACGTTTTTTACGAAATATAGAATAAATAAATTAAATAATACTATAAAAAGAAAAATATTACTTACTCAATTTTTAAGGCATTATCTCCTGTTAGAATTTTGAATTTTCTAATTCTCATCCAAGTCTGCATGTCTGTAACGGACAGCAAACTCGACTCGAACTAAATGCTCTTTGTAAGCAAACGCCGTGGGATCACTTGGATGACTCATCCCAGGAATTCGCTCGCTTGAAGCAGGCCCGGTAGAAAGAGGGAAACCGACTGCCTTCACGATGGCCCCGGTTTGATGCGGGCAACGGGATTTGACCTCTGTTAAATAAGCACACTTTCATACACCAATTAAAAACATTTGACTACAACGCTCTACGATGTCCAATTTTCGAATTATTTTTGAAGATCAGTGTGTAAAAAATTCCAGACCTGCTGGTGCAAATTACCACTTGCTTCACCTTTCTATCACACATGGTTTTGCTGTCAAGTCATTTCAAAGTAGGGAAGTTCTTTCTCATTCACCAGTTAAAAAACGTTTGACTACAGCGTTCTCTGAGTTTTTGAACTAGTTTTGAAAACCGGCGTATAAAAACTTCCAGAGCACTGGTACAACATACAACTTGTCTCACCATTCAATCTCACACGGTTTTGCTATAATGTCATTTCAAAATAGGGGATTTCCTTCTCAAACACCCTGAATTTTAAATTATGTCTTGCCATTTCAAAAAGCGGTACTATATTTCAATGCTTTAGTAACATCTTTTGCCAGTATTTTTTTTTCTGAAAGAACTATCTTAGTAAAGAATGACAATTTTCGCAAGACAGTTAAAACAAATTAAGGGAAGAAAGACACAATGTATGCTCATTTTATCTGAATAACTTTAAAACATGCGTGCACTTTCTGTCTGAGTTCATTTGGGTTTTGTTCCAGCTGAAAAAAATTAAGGAGCATGTTGAAACTGAAAGAAAATTTCGAAGAATAAAACGCTTGATTAATAACGAGTAATATTCATTGCAAACATTTTCGGTTCATGCAAAACTACTTTTTAGTTCGTTTTCAGAGTTTTTGATGTTTAACCCTCCAGAGCTCTCATCATGAGCAAAATTTTTACAGCAAGAAGAAATTTAAACTTTTTTATATTTTATTTTATCTAATACTTTAATTGCTTCATAACTACTTTTTTAAAAAAACCACTTGGGGCTTGGAATTAAAAGTACATAAAATATTTCGAACTTAAAAACTTTTCTTTCTTTTTTTCTCCTTTTGGCGAGAGCCAGAGAGAAGTTACGAAATAGGTATTGTGGGAAAAATTCTCACGCGGGAGTTCTCAGGTCACTCGTTTTGACGTTAGTTCTTGAGAGTTCAAATTAGAAAGTAGACATTAAATATTGTTAGATCAGAACGAATATTGCTCTTTATACACGCTGTTATGATTGTGTTGATGGATTTCGAATTCAGAAATTCAATAACTATTTGAAGAAGTTCAATTAGCTTTTGAATGTGTTCAAAATTACAGTAAAAATATTAAAAAAACATAGTTTAAAAAAAAAAATACTTTTAATGTTTCGATGAAAAAAAAGGAAATAAACTTGTTTTCTGGATTTTGAGTTGCTATAATTTAAGGTTAAATGCTTATTGTGTATATATATGTCTTATTGAGTCAGAATTCTTTTCGTGTAAAAATTGGAGGAAAATTTAGGGTTCGTTTAAAGCATTTTCCGAAACAGCTGGTAAATGAAATTATGCAACATATGGCACTTCTACAATCATCAATAGTAAGTGAAATAAAAACAGCGTATACTATTTACTCACATAAAATAAAACAGATAAAGGCAAAAATAATTTGCTTTCTTTCTAAAAACGGAAGGAGCACTACAACTGTTATCTAAATGTCCATAATATTACTCCATTACATTTGGAAGAAAATTCTAATTTATTGAGTTTAAGAAAAATAATCCATTCAGTTCCATGTAATTTGCTTTTTAATTTGCATAAATGTTTTATCGAAAATAGTGGTAGGAACCGATGTGAATGTTTTTTTTTTTTCTGCGAGATTTTTAAAACTGAGATACTTAGTTCATTTAAATATTCTTATCTCTTCAAAGAATTTAGGAGAATATAATATTTGTTTACGATAGCAAGAAAAACGATTTAGATTTAAACCTATTTAAGTCAACATTAGCTGCTTTCCATTTATAATTAACATTGAATGAAATGTTTAAAAACAAAATAGCTTTGCCAATTATTAGCTAAGAAATTACAAGCGCTTCTTTTCTAAGTTTGCGGGAAGATTTTAATGACCTGTGATTACCAATAGAATACCTCTGGAAATATTTTGCTGAAATTTATTATTTTTTAATGTTTGTAACGTTCATATTTTTAAAAATCGCAGCAATGATTTGCTTACTGCTTGATTGGCGTTTCCGCTGATGTTAGTTAGAAAACAAATCTTTTTAACTACTCTAAGCCATAAAAATTTCATCAAGTCTCATTTTTACATCCTTTTACAAAAAAAGAAGTATTGTATTCGCTAAAAAATTTTCACTTAAAAATCGACCTTAATTTCCATTTTACTCACCCCCGAATGAATATTGAGTTTTTTTTTTCGATTCGACCAGATGTGGATAAGTACCTAAGAACGTATAGACACGCGAAATATCCGCAATGACGATTCCCAAGTTAATTACAACGAATTTTTTCGTGCCGTCTGTATGTACGTATGTATGTATGTGCCTATGCGCGTATGTTTGTCGCATAACTCCAGAACGGTAAGTCCTAGAAAGTTAAAATTTATTACGTAGATTCCTAGTGGGGTCTAGTTGTGCACCTCCCCTTTTGGTTGCATTCGGGTGTTTCTAAAGGGGTCTTTTGCCCCTTTATTAGGGGAAATTATTGTTAATTTCGATGTAAACCCAAATGGTGTTATAATTTGGCGGACACTTGACGAAATATCGCCAGTATTTTGGTCGCCAAGTTTTTGTGCCAACTTGGCGATTTTTTTAATTATTGTTTTAAAAATCTGGTTTCAATTTGGCCACTGTTGGTTATATTTAGAGAGTAAACAATTGAATCACATTAAAAATGCCAATAATGGGGAAATGACATTAAATTGGAGTAAAAGGAAGTTATGTAATGCACACATCAGCTCGTTTTATTACCTAATTACGGTATCATTTGCAACAGCAATAATTTTAAATTCATTCGCAATTATTACTTTTGGTGAAGTGAATACAAACGAGCTGATGTGTGCATCACATGGCTTCCTTTTACTCCAATTTAATGTCATTTTCTTATTGTTGGCAGTTTTAATATGATTCAATAGTTTACTCTCTAAATATCACCAACATAGGCCAAATAAAAACTATATTTAAAAAAAATAAAAAAAAATAAAAAATCGCCAAATTTGTCGCCAAGTTGGCGACAAAACTTGGCGAGCAAAAGACTGGCGATATATCGCCGTGTCCACCAAATTATAACACCACGTGAGTTTACATCGATATTAACAATGATTTCCCCCCAAAAAGGGGCAAAAGACCCCCTTTGAAGCATACGAATGCAACCAAAAAGGAAGGTGCACAACTAGACACCACTAGGAGTCTATGTACCAAATTTCAACTTTCTAGGACATTCCGTTCTTGAGTTATGCGACATACATACACACATACACACATACACACATACATACATACGCACATACGCACATACATACGTACATACAGACGTCACGAGAAAAATCGTTGTAATAAACTCGGGGATCGTCAAAATGGATATTTCGGGTGTCTGTACGTTCCTAGGCACATATCCACGTGTGGTCAGGTTGAAAAAAAAAACTCAAAACTCATTTGGGGTTGAGCAAAATGGAAATTAAGGCCGATTTTGGGGTGAAAATTTTTTCGCGAATACAATACTTCCTTTTTTTGTAAAAGGAAGTAAAAATCACATCAAATTCACATTTTAAAACATAAAATGGATGAAGTCAAATGTCGAGATTAAAGTTTATTTTTCTTAACTTACAATGCTTATAACTTTTTTTTCCTCTTTAATTAGTAGCCTCCGTTTTTTTTACCTCCTTTTACGAAGTAAAGGAAGTATTGTATTCGCGAAAAAATTTTCACCCGAAAATCGACCTTAATTTCCAGTTTGCTTACCCCCGAAAATAATAATGTTTCTTGGATGTATGCCTAAGAACATATAAACACCCGAAATATCCATTTTGACGATCCCCGAATTAATTACTACGAGTTTTCTCAGGACGTCTGTATGTACGTATGTATGTGCGTATGTGTGTATGTACGTATGTATATCGCATAACTCAAAAATAGTATGTCCTAGAAAGTTGAATTTGGTGCGTAGACTCCTGGTGGGGTCTAATTGTGCACCTCTTCCTTTGGTTGCATTCGGATGTTGAAAAGGGGGGTCTGTTACACCTTTTTTGGGGGAAATCATTGTTAATTTCAATGCAAAATCAAGTGGTGCTATAATTTGGAAAACACTTGGCGACATATCGCCAAGCTTTTAGTCACCAAATTTTTTTCGCCAACTTGGCGACAAATTTGGCGTTTTTACTTCCTTTTACAAAAAAGGAAGTATTGTATTCGCAAAAAAAATTTCCCGCAAAAATCGACCTTAATTTCCGTTTTGCTTACCCCCAAGTGAACGTTGAGTTTTTTTTTTTTCGACCCGATTACACGTGCATATATACCTAAAAACGTATGGACGTCCGAAATACCCATTTTGATGTTTCCCGAGTTAATTACAACGAGTTTTCTCGTAACGTCTGTATGTACGTATGTATGTGCGTATGTATGTTATATAACTCAAGAACGGTATGTCCTACAAAGTTGAAATTTGCGATGTAGACTCCTAGTGGGTTCTAGTTGCGCACCTGCCCTTTTGGTTGCACTCGGGTGTTTATAAAGGGGTCTTTTGCACCTTTTTGGGGGGGGGGAATCATTGTTAATTTCGATGCGAACTCAAGTGGTGTTATAATTTGGCGGACACTTGGCAATATATCGCCAGTTTTATGGTCGCTAAGTTTTGTCGCCACCTTGGCGACAAATTGGGCGATTTGGCACATTTTGGTGATATTTAGAGAGTTAACTATTAATCACATTTAAATTGCAATAATAGGGGAATAACATTAAATTGATGTTAAAGAAAGTCATGTGACGTACACATAAGCTCGTTTTTTTTAAATTAATTAATTTTTTTTATCTGGTTTCATTTTGGCTACTGTTGACGATATTTAGAGAGTTAACCATTGAATCACATAAAAATGTCCAATATTTGGAAAATTAATCTGTATAAAACGTTTTTTTGCAACAGTTCACAACAAACTTGGGGTGAAAATGTTTAAAGTTTCTTTGCTCACTCCAAGGCACTATTATCATTAAATTGGCGTTAAAGGAAGTCATGTCTCGTTTACTTTTGGTAAAAAACTTTATGATTCTACTCTTTCGAATGAAACCAAAATCGAAACATTGCGATAATTATTTCGAGTAAAAATATCCATTTTTGTTTCCTAAAATTAAATTTTATTAAAATAGGTAACTATACCTAACTTTACATGAAATACACCGCCAAATCAGTCAATTCCAGCCGAGGTCTGCAGCTTCGCGCTTATTAGCACTCATCAGCCCGGCACAGGAGTAACAGAGCTGGAGGTGGAAAACTTCTTAAGGAAGCTCAGAGTGCCAAACAAACTGGTAGCTAATACAGAATCAGTACTGACCAGACGAGTGACAGAAGCAATGGTTCGGTTCAACTCGAATATTGAAAGCAAGGCAGGTATATTCAGTAAATTACCGCTCTATAGCCGGGGCTAAAGCAGAAATACATAAAATACACCGCCTGCTCAGTCAATTCCAGCCGAGGACTGGAATTGACTGAGCTGGTGGTTGCCTTACTTAATATAAATTACTGAATATAGCTGCCTTGCCTTCAACATTCGAGTTGAACCGAACCATTGTTTCAGTCACTGGTCTGGTCAGTGCTAATTTTGTGTTAGCTACCAGTTTGTTTGGTACTCTGGGCTTCCTTAAGAGGTTTTCCACCTCCAGCTCAGTCGCTCCTGTGCCAGGCTGATGAGTGCTAATAAGCACAAACTGCAGTCCTCGGCTGAGCTGACTGAGCTGGCGGTGTATTTCATGTATTTCTGCCTTAGCCCTGGCTATAAGGCGGTAACTTACTGAATATAACTGCCTTGCCTGCAAAACTTTTCTTGAATACGTTATAACAATTGTTTCTTCTTTCTTTTTCGCCCTTCTTCTTGAGAACCTTTAAGTTAAGGACAAAGCAAGCTGTTGCAGGCATCAAAACTCTCGTAACGAAATTGAAATTTTTGTGACGTCCTGGGAGAAAGGGAAAGTTTAAAGCCTCCTTTTGAATCATCCCTTAAATAGAAATGTACAGTCAAGAGGCACTGTAAGCAAGTTCGATAAAATTGGATCGATGAAAGGCGCGGCCACTGAAGAAGTTCGAGGGATTGACACATTGATTTTACCAGGAAAGGTGGAATTTGCAATAGTAATCACTTCATCAAAGTGAAACATTGATTAACTGAAATCTATATCTGTGACGTTAATAAGCAACCTGTTTGGCGCCCTGTTACCCAGCCTTAAAACTTCAGTTGAAAAAGTTTTTTAATTAAATATTTTGTACCTTCCTGATTAGACTAACAAGTTGACTCTGAATTTTAAATCTTTAATTAGAACTCCTAATTTAAACTTTTGATAAAACTAACAAGCCGATTCTTAGTTTCAGCTTCGAATACGACTAACTAGTAGACAAAACTTTTTTAGTAAGTTAATTGATTAGTAATTTTAAGTTAGTGCTTTATTTTTTTAAAAACCCAATAGAGTTGGTATTGGGTGTTTTTGATCTCTCAACAAAAACTTTTTTCAGATTTGTTTTCCTCTCCTAACAAATGTGGTAATATCATTCGGTATTGTATGAAAATGAAAATGATTCATTGTAATTTTTGAAAGATATTCCCAATAAACATTAAAAAACTCGCAGCGTGATTTTAATAATAATTTGGAATTTTTTTAAACGACTCAAAGTGAAAATCAAAAATGCATTTCAAAGAAAAATTCTATCTTGCATTTAATACAATTAGATTGGTTTCAATTTCTTCATATGAATAACATTTCAATTAGAAAGCAATACGTATTTGAAACAATATAGAAGAAAGAATAGAAAAAGGATTTTTACGATTAAAAAAAAATAAATCAGGTTTCAAATCAAGTGGTTAAGTTAAATGAAGTTATTGATTAGTTTTTAAATTCAAACCAAAAAATAAATATAAAACACTAAAATGAATCAATTTATCTTTCAATGATATAGGCAAAATCAACAGCTTTGCTTACGCCACAAAGCAATAAATTTAAAGATGATGAAATGTGTTTCCCCTCTTTGAGACGTAGAAGTTATCAAACAATTATTCAAATTTTTTAATAAAAAAGTTTTGTTTGCTATGTAATGAAGTACTCAAGTACGCTCAAAGGATATTAAAGCCGTTTTTATGTCATAAGTTTCGTTCCGGAAACAATTTTCAAATAATGAGAAACTAAAATTTCTCATCATTCAAAAGTTCATCATTATTTTTCTTTGTTTATGAAAGAAAACAAATTCCACGGGCATTTCACAATTATCTTCCTGAAATGAAAATATCTTTTACTTACACAGTCAATTTTTGCGAATCAAATCAATATCGTTCATCGAACTTGTTGCTACGTGTCTTGTTTCTTCTCTTATAGGAGAAATGAAGTAACACTGGCTATTATGCGATGATATTTTACGATGCTAAAGAGTAGGCAAGGAAAAAAATGAAAAAACTGTTTATAAAAAGGAACTGGTTTTAAAACTTGAAATTACAGGTAGTTAAAAATATATACTTATGGAAGTAAAGACATTGGGCGCAAACTTTTGGCGGATATCTTTCACTTTTTGTTCAGAAAAATGGTTTCGTTGTGACCCCGATACACAAGACAAAAATTGCTTTTGCAACTTTTTGCTTCGTCAATGTTGATTATAATATTACATTTAAGCGCAAAAGCATCGATTTGTGGGTTAAAATGTTAGAAACTATGAAGAAGAAAACAAATCATTTTTATGTAAAAAAGAAAAATACAAGTAAACTTGATCCGAATTCTGATTCAGAAACGGAAATAACTTTTTAAATAAGTATTAACCAAAAGAAGTGAACAAATATCGCACAAAACCCCATAATTCATAGTGTTAAACATGCACTTGCGAATTTTCTTTCATATTTCAAAGTGTTTTTGGAAATATCGCTTGGTAATTATTTAAAATAGAAAAATAACAGACATGACGATGCACCGTCAATGTTTTTCTTAAAATGGAGACAAGGGTATTGAGTAGTTTTCTTAAATTACTTTCTGGGACATTCCACGGAAAACGGTAACTTTGTCCCGCACGTAACGCCTGATATATTTCATTGAAAAAAATAATTTCAAAGGGTAATGATAAAAATTTTATTGCTTAACAAATTACAAATGAATGTGTGATTCCTTAAGCGCCATTGTCTGTAAGAATCAGGCAGTTTAGGGCATTTGTGATTGTTGACATTTTTGATTTTCTTGATTTTTGCATTTGTTGTTCCTTATCATGAATGTAATGTAAATCCAAAATATGAGGTATGTCTGACTTACCGTTTTTGAGAAATTAAAATTTTAAATTTAGGGGGCGTGGCACATTTTTGCGCACTTTTCAAATTCGCAGATTTTAAAATTCTTGTTGCTTTAAGTGCCCTTACAATGACATGGACTTTTTAATTCCATATTATTATATAGTCTTGTTAGATACTATTACAGCTGTCAAATCGGTGTCACTACGAGGACGACGCCCACAAAGTCCGTTTAAAAATGACCGAAAATGAAATTTTTTACTATATTCAAGGCCAATTTTCTCAAAGCGCCTTCATGATGAAACCAACGTTTTTACATCAATTTCTAACTACACTTGCATACATCAAAAATATGTAATATAATTGGTGTCACTATAAGAGCGCCAGAAGATATTGGAACTTTTATTTGATAAATTTCACAAAAACGCAAATGTTTAAAATCCAACTACCACTCTCGCCCTCATAGCAGAGATCTGAAACTAATTAAGTTTGATAACCAACATGTTTGCTTAACATTTAAATTAAAAAATCGGTGTCACTCCTATTACTTTCGGAAATATAATCGCTCGAAATTAGTATGTTCTGGTGTTATTTAAAGAAAGACTTTTCAAATTCGAATGGCTTTTTGCACCGTTTGTTTTAAACTTTATTATAAAATTACAGTAGTGACGCCTAAAATAATGCGTTTCTAATGTTTTTTTATAAAAAAAAGCTTTATAAAAAGCATTAGAAACACAGTAAATCCAAATAGGTACAGATGGACGTATTGTGTAATGAGCATTATAGGCTAAAATAGTCATACTAATATTCATATTTTTACAACTATACTAATTTTTTGTCTGTTATTTATATTAAGAATGGAACTATTCATTTTTACCTAAATTTAATAAACATAAAGTCTTATATAGTTATGAACATAATGTATTATATAGCGAGCATTCAGAATCTGAAACATAATTTGAGGATGACGTAGTTTAAAACAAAGAAAATGGAAAGCATCAAATCAACCAGTTTCAGAAAGACGGTCCTCTCTTATTGAAATCTGGTAATTTTGTAGCACTAAAGGATGGGAAAACATGGTATCCCGGAGAAATAGTAGAAGTTGACCATTTGCACTTAAAGGACAAATGCATGGCAAGAAGGGTTGGAATAATTAAATTTGTTTTTCTTGAAAACAAGGCGAATATATTGGTATGATAACCTAGCTATATTATGCACAATAGACCTGTACCTATATCAAAACGAGCATTTTCTGTTCAAGATAAAGACGCCCTTACTGCCCATGGCTGTTTATGTTAAAAGTTACACTTCTTTTGTAACAAAACAAAAACTATCTGGATGTAAAAAGATTAAAATTTAAAAAAAAAAAACAAATAAAATAAATTTAAAAAAAATTAATAAATAAATGGAAAAGAAACCACCACAACATACTAATTTTGAATGATTATATTTCCAAAAGTAGTAGGAGTGACACCAATTTTATTAGGCCAAAAGTTAGACAAACATGTTGGTCATCAAACTTAATTAGTTTCAGATCTCTGCTATGAGGGGACTAGTTGTAGTTAGATTGGCAAATGGTCAACTTCTACTTTTTCTCCGGGATACCATATTTTCCCAAGCTTTAGTGCTACAAAATTACCAGATTTCAATAAGAGATGACCGTCTTTCTGAAGCTGGTAAATTTGATTTTTTATATCTTCTTTGTCTACGTCATCCTCAAATTTTGTTTCTGATTCTGAATATTCGCTATGTAATGCATTATGTTCATAACTATGCAATTCATTATGCTTATTTAGTTTAGGTAAAAATAAATAGTTGCATTTTTAATATAAATAACAGATAAAAATTAGTATGATTGAAAAAATATGAATATTACTATGACTATATTAGCCTATAATGCACATTACACAATATGTCCATCTGTACCTATATCGATTTACTGTGTTTCTAATGCTTTTTAAAAAGCTTTTTTACAAAAAGTATTAGAAACACATTATTTTAGGTGTCACTACTGTAATTTCATAATAAAGTGTAAAACAAACGGTGCAAAAAACAATTCGAATTTGAAAAATCTTTCTTTAAATAACGCCATAACATACTAATTTCGAATGATTATATTTCCGAAAGTAATAGGAGTGACACCGATTTTTTTAGTTGAAATGTTAGACAGACATGTTGGTTATCAAACTTAATTAGTTTCAGACCTCTGCTATGAGGGCGAGAGTGGTAGTTCGATTTTAAACATTTGCGTTTTTGTGAAATTTATCAAATAAAAGTTCCAATATCTCTTCTGGCGCTCTTATAATGACACCAATTTTATTACATATTTTTAATGTATGCAAGTGTAGCTAGAAACTGATGTAAAAACATTGGTGTCATCATGAAGGCGCTTTGAGAAAATTGACCTTGAATACAGTAAAAATTTCATTTTCGGTCATTTTTACACGGACTTCGTGGCCGTCGCCCTCGTAGTGACACCGATTTGACAGCTGTAATAGTATCGAACATGACCACGTAATAGTATGGAATTTAAAAAATCCATGTCATTATAAGGGCGCTTGAAGCAACAAGAACTTTAAAATCTGTAAATTTGAAAAACACGCAAAAATGTGCCACGCCCCCTAAATTTAAAAAAATTAATTTCCCAAAAACGGTAAGTCATACAAAGCTCATATTTTGGATTTACATTACATTCATGATAAGGAACAACATATGCAAAAATAAAGAAAATTAAAAATGTCAACAATCACAACCTGCCTGATCCTTACAGACAATGGCTCTTAAGCAAAAGATTTCTTAATTACGTTTTTTTTAACAATGACTTTTTAATGAAATATATGAACCTTCACGTGCGGGACAAAGTGACTACTTCGTGGAATGGCGCAATACATATTTTATTTCAATGATTTAAATTATTGCTTCTTAACAAATGAGATATGTTTCCTTTACATTGGAACCTTTGCTTTCTAAATCAACAATTTATTTTAACATTAAGATAGTAATAAAGCAAAAATGTTAACTAATTCATAAGTAAGTTACAAGAGGTTGACTTTGGATGTCCCGCACGTGATGCATGCAAATTAATAAAAATTTAAATAACAAAATTGTTTAATAAAAATATAACTGTGTCAGGAGTACCTTTGTATTACATTTAAAGTTTAAAAAAGTTGCTTACCCCTGTTTCATTAAAATATTAATAGAAATGACAAAGTGTTAATGATATGTGTCTTTTGGTCCCACACGTGACGGTAAAATGGCTCTCTTTAGCTACATAAAGCATAATAATTCATAGCTGTGCCCTGTGCCATCAAAGTAATTCATAGCTGCTTGCTATTGCTTGAAATAAACGTTTTATTTTAAAATGAACTGAAAAAAATATTAGTGAGCTTTATATCCTTTATCAGAGCTTTTAATATCATAGCAATATCGAGATTGCTAGATCACCCCTCATAGCTTCGTTTTTTCCATAGACGGACTCAAATGTTTTATTTCATTAATTCTAATGCATAAAGCTCAATTCCGCATAAATTTACAAATAGCAATAATACTTGATTCCGATTACTTGACAAAATCATTACATTTTTTTATGTCACCAAAATTGTGGTACGGGCTCACTGTCATTAAAGTTTTTTTTCAGTTAAGCATGCTGCGCTAACATGCTAACATTTCATTAATTATTTTTCAATAACGGTGAACAGAAGTTAATTATCTAATTTCTTGATAAATGGAATTTGCATCCACAAGAACTTTTAACACCACTTTTATCGAAATGAGAAAAATGAGTTATTTATCTAAGTGTTTAAAAAAAGAAAGAAGTTTCAATATTGACAAGTTACCCCTCCAACCGCAAGTATCGATCCAGCAGTCATTCATTTCAGATGTCAATTACTCATACATAAAAATGATCGTTGCTTATTATTTTAAAAAATCATTCTGTAATACGGCCTTGGGCAGGTAAAGGGCAGTAACTGCAAAACTTTCTCTCTCTTTTTTTTTTTTTTGCATTTTTTCATCTACTGCACATTAGTTTTACTGCTCAAGTTTGCTTATTTGGTTTCTGATGGAGAAAGAAAGAAAAAGAAAAAACCGTTGAATTTCAACATTTTTCTATTGCTAGTATTGAATCCAAAAAGCGTTTCTTCACACATCTCGAAAACTCATTACTACAGACACTGCAAAGGCAGAATAGTTTTGTAATAGTACCCCGTTTAGGGATATATTTTGTTTTCTTCACAACTCTCGCGAGCGCATTTTTTTAAAATCTATAACAGAACTTCTCACACATTTTCTCAGTGTTTCTGGGAGTTGGTTTTTGGTGTCATTTTTTCTTATTTAAATTCAATTCTTATAAACTACATCTTAAATCTACCTGTGTATCCTCCCTCAAGATAGATCATATCCAGCGTATGGCTCCTTTCCACAAGGCTATTACTTGAATATTCATCCATAAAAGTACTTTAGCCATCCGACATGTTGGATAACATCCTCATTAATATTTATCAGATTCTTAGGAGCTTGGGAATTCTTTCAGTATGTCGCATTCTTGGAGTCGCGGACTTTCAAAGACACGAGAAAGATACTTAAGCACATGTCTCTAAGGCTTAGTTACTTGAATACCATTATCCTACGCTTTTGGAAGAAAATGGACGCTCCTTTTAATCATTTTATAGGAAAGAAAAAGTTTTGAAGTTTTCCTGCAGACATTATGTTGAGCATTAGTACATAATGGATAAATTAAAATTTCGCAATTAACTTTGTAAACTCTTATCAAATTTTTGAGAACAATGTTATTATAGATCTAGCGATAAACTGCTTTCCGGGATTCGTTGGTTATCTATAACTAGAAAATACATATAGTAAAGCCTGAAGCCTGCAGAAAATGAATTTAATTAGGAGAGATTATTGTGAAATATACAAAGGGTTTTAGCAGTTAGGGAGTCATTATAAAATCTTTATTAAATGATTTACAGACGTATGTAAAACCAAGGACAATTTTTTAAATTATTTTTTTAGAGTGAGGCATAGATTTCATATTTTGCAAGAAATTTAGTAGTTTGGTAAGAAATTTGACCAGCGTCTCAATGTGTTCTCCTTTAATGCAATATTAAAAATATACTATGTTTAAGAGAGGGATTAATGAAAATCAAAATTGAAACCAAAAGCACGGTTAATATTTTCATTTTTGATCTTAACACACCAAAAGAAGAAAAATAAGTTATTTTATAGAATCACTAACAACTAAGCTTACGAAAACAAATGTAGTGCACAAACTAACAGCTCTATATTTTAATGCTTAGTACAATTAAAAATTTTAGGAGTTTTAAAAACTCTTTACGAAGAAACTTTATTTCACTAATAAGTTTAAAGATCGACTATATCGTATTCCAAGTATCATTGGTAGCGTTTTGATTGTATTAACAATTTCTTATGAAATCATCTGACAATGATTTTGATTGCTTAACAATATTACGACAGAAGTAGGGAAAAAAATTACCTGTTGTTGTTACCCTCACTAGTAGTTGACACTGCACCAGTAGTGTCACCATTTATAAAGAAAAAAACTAAACAGGTAAAATGATAAAATTGTACAAAAATTACAAAATTATAAACTGGCGTTGCGTTTCGTAATGCTTTCGCCAACAATAATTCAATTTATTAATAACTGATTTTTTTTTACTTTTGTTTCCCTTGATACTGTATTTAACAATTGTCATGCGGGTGTCAACTATTAGTGGTGCTAATTTAAGACAATAGTTTAGATTTTTTCGATTCTCTTTTTATGTGTTTTAAACATCTTTTTGTTTTCATAAACTAAGATCTTTTTGTTCCCTTTCGATAGATTTGAAGTTTTTAATTTTAAACTTTTCAGGCTAGTAATTTAAACTTAACTACTCTTTTTATAAAATGATAGAAAACATTTCATCCGTCAATGTATCAAATCCTTATTTCGGCGTTTTCTTGAATAATATATTTTATGAAAGTGAAAAAAATCTTCTTATATAAATTAACTTCTGGTCTTAATGGATATGAAAAGAGTTTGTTCACTTAGGTATGCACGTCAGAAGTTACATTTCTTCACGATAAGTTAATTTTTTACTTTTTTATGAATCTTAACTTAAGAAGAGAGTATAATTTTAACAAATGAAATCTGTGCATGCGTTGGGATTAAGATTTTTAATCTAGCATTTCTAAATTATGAAAAATAATCATAAAATTGTAGGTTTTATTGAGTTGACCGAACTAAATCTACTTTCCCAAATGCATTGATGTATTGCAGTGAATATAAAATAAATATTCTTAAGGGGAAAAGAAGCATCCATAGTATAGCAATTAGGTATATCGCAAAGCTTGAAAGAGACCAGGTGCACACTGCACACCCCGATGTCGAGATTTGGCAAAGTGATTTCGGTTAAAAGAAATTTTGGTAAAGGTGGAACTGACGGCAAAAGTTCATTTTTAAGCCCTGTATTACATTTATTTCTGAAAATAAACAACTGAAAATTTAATATCGAGGTTCAATGCTTCTTGGTTAAATATGTAATATATTTAAAAAGATATTTGACAAGGTTAGTTTAAAAAATAATTCTTGTCGTATCGCAACATCTGGAACGTATAAAATGTACTACTTTTTTGTCTGCTTTGCGAAAAATTAATTTTATTACTTCGAGGGAAAACATTTTTTGTCACATTCCAGTTTTTTGCTATTTTAAAAAGTTTAGGGAGAGTTCGTAAGTAGTTTTGTCGAGTCGTCTGATGTAATCATAGTATTGCAACAGCACGAACTAATATTGTATTGCATCGAATAAGGGACAGTGGTAATGAGTGCGACACGGGGTTGAATGAGCCACTTCCAGTTTCCGTGAATACTCTTTGAAAAAAACTGTTTTTGGATCAATCAAAAAGCAATAGTGACACAAGTAATCTGACAAATTTATTTTTGATTTCAGTTCAGCCGTTTTCTCTATTCCTTGCTTCAGTGACCCAAATTCAAAATAATAGAATACTTTTCACTTTTTGGAAAAAAAGTTTATTCTAACCAAATATAAGTGCAAATTAGGTATTTAAATGAACGTGCCACATTTCTTAGACCTTAAAGTGTATATTTCATTTCAAATATAATTAATTAAAAATAGTCTTAGACAAAATAATCTAAAAGTTTACAGTGATGAGAGTTTACATTGAGTCAAAAAATTAGAATATTTAAATTAAAGGGGGAAAACATATTTAAAAAAAAAGCAAAATCAATACTTTAATGCGTCATTTTTTCTCGATTTAGTTCTTCCTCTCACACACGGATTCTTCCATCTATTTACATTCATCGCGTCTGAGAATGTTTCCATACACTCTTCAATGCGGCAACGGGTTCACTTCTGTTGACGGGCATTCGGTCGTGAACCGCTTTCTTCAGATTTGTCGGTTCCACAAATTCTTGATCATATTAATATCGGTAGAATTGCTTGACCAGTTTAATACCGAAATTCCTCTTTCTGTTTTTTAGAATCTACTAGTCAATTTAGAGATGTGACACGGAGTAGAATCTTGCTGAAAGATAAAATGTGTCACTAAATGTGTTACTGCTGTGCTTTAAATGAAGTATCATGCAGTATTATTGATAAATAGCGGAAGTCACACATTGTTTTATTTTAAGATACATACAATCGCCACATTCTAGCAGCCTGCATGCAACTACACACCATAAAGGATGTCTCAAATTTGAGAGAACGTCTTACAAAAGATTTTTCATACGCTTTACTTTTCAAACACCAAACCCGAACACCTTTTCTTTTCACAGATATTTCAAAAAAGATACATCCCTCAATTTAATACTTTTCCAAGCTTGTTGCTCCTGTATGAGCTTCTCTTTGCTCCAGGAGAACAGCACGCGTTTCTGCTTCATGTTTATCTTTGGTCTTACTTCGTAGATCCGCAATTGCAACTGCAGTTTATGCAACCATTCAAGTGTAGTTGGCTTGGACACGATAACATTTGATTATTGTAAAAAGCACTTTTCTCCGATTATTTTGGTCGATTCACTTCTATTTGGGATCATCTCTGCAAGTTTTAACAATTTTTCTACCTCATTTACTTCGGTTACTTTTAAGTTGGTCAGTCCTTCTATATTCCTCTAAAATCTTACATGCCGTAGATTGTAAAACGTTTCATTTGAACTGAGTTGGATTGTTTCTTTTTTTTTTTAACTTTAAGCAATGATACAATATGTAACTTCGTTTTTTTCCCTATTTATCACTTTGACGACCCATTTTGTGGGGAAAAAAAGGCTTTTAAAAGGGCTTAAAATTATACGGGTGCCAAGCTTCATACTTGTGACAAACTATCGGTTAACAGGTATGCAAATATTTTCGCTACTTTTTAAAATTTACATTGAATGAATAGATTATTCTAATTTTTTGACCCGTATAAAAAATCAATATAAATTTCCAATATGTTAATGATCCATAAGTTGTTAAAATAATATCTGAAAAGTTGTGGAAATTGATTTACCCATTTATGAATAACGTGTTTTATTGTTTTTAATTTGTATGCGTTCATTTTTTCAGACTCAGGAACAAATTTTATCCAAACCGTTCAGATATTCCATTATTTTGAATTTGGGTTGTAAAAGCAAAATTAGCAAGAAATTTTCACTTTTGTTCTAAACCATTTATTTTCAGTTATTCCAAGTGTTAAATAACTTGATTGCTCCTTTAGACACACTAAGAAACATTTTATTTGATTTCAGTGTTATCATTTATAAACGTACAACCATGTTTTAAAAACATCATTGCGGTTGAATGAGACACAAGATATGGTAAAGAAGGACACAGAATATTTTCATTTCTGTACATAGAATCGTGAAAACTTTTTTTTATTTATATTTTATATATATATATATATATATATATATATATATATATATATATATATATATATATATATATATATATATATATATATATATATATATATATATATATATATATATATATATATATATATATTAGGGCTCGACCGATGGCATTTTTTGGCCGATGGGCCGATGCCGATTGTTGGCCGATTGTTCAAAGATGGCCGATGGCCGATGGCCGATTGTTTTCCTCCAAATGGCCGATTGCCGATGGCCGATGGCCGATGTTGTAGGCCGATGGCAAAAAAAAATTTAACAGAAATAAATTGATAAAATTGTCAGGTTTAAAGAATCATTGATTCATTTCATTTTACTTTTTTTCGACGAATAAGGAATTGTAATCACAAAATATATATATCAGATTTTGACCTGAATTTATATTTTACGATCACCCAATTTAAACTTCACAAGTTTTTTCGGCACATCTGTACATGCATTGTACCTAAGAACATATAGATGACCGAAATTTCCATTTTGAACTCATCCTTAGTTAATTATCGCAAACTCACTTGTGATGTGATGTCGTCATCCGCGTAAACTTGCGTCACTCAAAAACGTTATGAAATAGTAAGTTGAAAACTCATACGTACGTAGTATGATCTAAAAGTTTGAGGCAAGCTGTATAAAACCTTACCCTGAATAGTTCACATTACCGAAGCACATCTATCTACAAAATTGTCACTTTGAACGACTATGCACTTCTGCCAACGTTCGTATAGCTTTTAGAAGTACTGGCAGCCTGTTTCGCAACTTCCTGTAAGGCTTTAACTTCATCGTGAGGAAGAAGGCGACTTTCATGCTGAGGATGCGTGGTTTGGTTTGTCAATACTCTGATATGACAAACAAATAACATAACGTTTCGTCGGACTTAGCTCCGTATGACTTTTACCTGTTCCCTGCAAAAAAGATTTGCATGGACGCCGCTTTCTTCCGTCAGGAGAAGATAAAGCTTCATCACAGAAGGTAGCGAAAAATGGCTTCCATGAGTGTTTCCAAAAGTTATATGAACGCTGGAAGAAGTATCATAGTCCCTCATGGCGACCTTTTGAAGGTGGATGTGCTTTGGTTATGTGAATTATTCTTGGTAAGGTTTTATACAACTTGTCCCCCGAACTTTCGGATCGTAGTACGTACAATCTGTATAGGGTGTAGTTATGTTTTTCCTTTTCTGACTGCTGTATGATGGAAGACAAAGAACAACCAAAAAAAAAGAAAAGAATAAAATAAAGAAAGAAAGAAAAAAAAAAGGAAGAAAAACAAAGAGACTGTTTAATAACCAATTGATTTTTTTAAATTGAACATATAACTAAGATTTCAGTAATATTGTCAAAATGTATGGATTTAGGTACATTAAACATAGTTAAAAAACATTAAATTATGTTTTATCATTAAAATGAAAATTAAGAATAAAACTATAATACCGTCAACAAATAACGCAATTAAAGTGGAAAAATTGCACGTAGACATTTTTTAATCATCAAATTAAACAAAAAAAAGTAACAGATAAATTTCAATATTAAATCATATTAGGAATATTTTTATATTTATTTAAAATTTATGAATAGAAAAGTTTGCATTTTTCATAAAAGCTATAAGAGTGACATAAATTTTGCTGAAAAAAGAAATAGCCGTGAAAAGAGCAAGGTTCTTAAAACGCAACTACAATAAACAAACTCAATATTTACACCAAGTTAATAACTGAATACATATACTACTTGATATGATGTTTGCACACGTAATATTGAATAATTTGATTGTTTAATCTTTTATGAAGCACTACGAACAAGTTCAAATTAAATTTATCAATTTAACAATAATTTTCTGAAATTTAAAAAATTGCATAATAGAAAATCTATTAAACTTTTCTATAACATATTATTAAAAATATGATGAAAACGAAAATAACTTATTCATTGATTTTATATAAATACATAAAAATAGTTACTTATAAGAGAAAAAAAAATCGATCGCTATTCATGATGCAAAAAAGAATTCGCATTACGAAATATAGGTGAAACAAATATAAGAAATGCGCAGAATGACATTTCATGACCAAAATAAATAATCGTTAAATATGTAAGAAATGCTTGACACGACGAGGGTGGGTTAGGAGGGTCACCCTTTGATTTTGGGGCAACTCACAACATTAAACTTTTTGGCCTCATTTTTTTAGTACAGAACCGCTACCACCAACACCTCGGAAGAGTTTCTGAATCTACTTCAGCACTTACGAAGAAAAAATTCAAAACTCCCTTTGATTTCCGAATTATGTCACTATTCAAAACGTCTTTAATCAATTTTGTTAGATTAATTCTCTAATTTTTTCCTAAACAAAAAAATAAAGCTTGAAAAAAAAAAAAAAAAAAAAAAAAAAAACTCAATTAATAAATTAAAATTTTATGAATGGTGTTACTTTTAAACAACTCAAAAGTACAACTACAGTTTAATTTCAGAAATTGTGGGGGTGGGAGGAGGGGCACGCAAGTGTTCTCGGAAATACAAAAAATAGTCGTAAAAAATAGAGTTCAAAGTAATCATAAACATTGAGCAGAAAAACTCTTTTAAAACTTGCACCCGAGTTCGTTTCGACGCGCAGGTGCGATTTAAAATATAGCAAATATTGCAATTGCACGAGAGGCCCCATAACCGTAGGGGCCCGAGTTACAAAAATGCTTATGATAAATGTTTTACATTTTCTATGATACAGAAATAGGGCCCCAAAATGTATTTCGACGGAACCCAAACTTGTAGCTCTGCAGAAGCGATACAAAAAAGACTGCATTACTGTGATTCATATTACAAATATCGAAAAATTAAAAATTACCGTCGGTTCAACGAGAATCTAACAAAATGAAACAAAACCGGTTTCGCCATCTCATATTTCTTTCCATAGTCTCCAATTCGGCAATATATCACCAAATGATCGTCAGTCTGAGGCGCTGTATTAGTTTTGCCTTGAAATAAGTAATTAATAGCCACAAAAAATGAGTAAATAGGCTTTTTAGAACGTTCGATTGAAAACAAGAAGGGAATTGCACAACTGGAACGTATACACATCCCACACGCGAAAATGTAGCCTTCTACAGCTTACCATTTTTGAGTTATGACTTATGAGAGATACTTACGTACATCCAACCGCAAGAAACAACGCAATAATTAACTTGTTTGGTACCTGAATGCAGTATTAAAAACTCTTTCAGGGGTGATTAAAATAATTCATACTGAAATGTAAGTAAACAATTTTGTGTGAAAACAATAACTCACTTTACTTTGTACTTTAAAAAGTAAAACAACAAAGGTCCTTTTTTTTTTTCCAAAAACATCGGCCAATTCCATCGGCTTTTCGATGTTTTTTAAGGCCGATGGGCCGATGTTTCCTGCAAGTTAGCATCGGCCGCCGATGCCGATGCCGATGGCTAAATTGTTGAACCATCGGCGCCGATGCATCGGCCGGCCGATGCATCGGTCGAGTCCTAATATATATATATATATATATATATATATATATATATATATATATATATAATGATCAAAATTGAGGTAAAATATTTTACATTTAAACAGCGCAATGTTGCAGCTAAAGTAGTTAAATGTATTGAAAATATAGTAAAGTATGTAGTTTCACATACACGGGTAGCACAGAAATAAGTGTGTGTAACAACGAAGATAAACAACAATAACAACAACAAAAATGAACATGGAACGTTAAAAAATAAACTAGGAACATTGAAAACAAGAATTGATGAAATCATGGGTATTAAACTGCTGCTACGTTTACGAAGAGCTGGAGCAGCTGGCATATTAAATATTCTGCAAGGTTTCTGTGCGGGTCAGTATCATACATGCAGCAAAATTAATTAGAAGTAAAAGTATATGTATTCGAATTAACGAACTTATATGTGTAGCTACTTATAAGGCTTAATATAGTAAGCAGGAAAATTATAAAACGTTTTATAATTTTCCTGCTTACTATATTAAGCCTTATAAGTAGCTACACATATAAGTTCGTTAATTCAAATACATATACTTTTACTTCTAATTAATTTTGCTGCATGTATGATACTGACCCGCACAGAAACCTTGCAGAATATTTAATATGCCAGCTGCTCCAGCTCTTCGTAAACGTAGCAGCAGTTTAATACCCATGATTTCATCAATTCTTGTTTTCAATGTTCCTAGTTTATTTTTTAACGTTCCATGTTCATTTTTGTTGTTGTTATTGTTGTTTATCTTCGTTGTTACACACACTTATTTCTGTGCTACCCGTGTATGTGAAACTACATACTTTACTATATATATATATATATATATATATATATATATATATATATATATATATATATATATATATATATTAAATAACAAAGCTCTATGACTTAAATAATAAAGCATTTTAAAAGAATAAATCAAAACAAATGGTGATATTTGTGTATTTATTTCGATTAAAGTCTAAGTCGGTTAAGTCTTAAGTTAAGTTTAAAAATCATACAAAGTAGTTTTTTGTAGCTCAAGGTTGTGTAAAATCGCCTGAAGAACGAACCGTTTGAATTTGCTCGTAATACTGCTGATTACAACTTAAGATTTACTGCTGTAGGTGTCGTTGTTAATATTGATGAATGCCGAGTGGAAAAAGCTCTCTCTGATTTTTATTTGTTTCTCAAAAATGAGTTACATGTTTTAACATTTGGTACTTTGCACAACAAATTTTGAAAATTATTCTTTTGTTTTCTTTCTAATTAAGCTATTAACGAAATACTATTCTGTTACTTATTTATAGTAATATGTACTTTATAAATGAAAAAAAAAATCCTAGACATTTTTCTCTATTAAAAGTAGTGTCTCATTTATTACCAGTGAATCATTCAACCCTATAAATAAGAAAAAAATAAAAAGCAACAACGTCATGTGCTTTATGACGTTATTACTTCTTATTTTATTTTATATGCACAAAAGTATTTATTTAACCTATAGGTAAGTTTTAATGTTACAAATGGGTGTTTCGTTTTTTAATAATTATTATTATTTTACATTTCAGCTGAATTTTTTTTTAAGCTATAAAACTCTATGTATCTGAATATGTAAAAAAATTGCTTTATTGTTTGAAAGAAATCTGACCAATAGAAACATATAGAATATCAAAAATAAAAGAGAAAAACATGTCCCATTCATTACCACTCTCCCCAACGAACTAAACGTTCTTAGTACTAAGCAAAAGCTCATAACACTAGTCTTTAGAAATTTCGCATTATGTGTAGCCCACAACAGGTTCTAACTCCGTCGACAACGTACTGTTCTCCAATGACAGCTATATTTTCTTGAATATCAAAAATGTATGCCGTCATTGTAACCGCAACTTCCGTTGTTTGTTGAAATTACACCCTCATTCGAGAGAAAAATAAGAAAAAAAAAAATTAATAAATCTGTAAATAAACATGTTTTTATACACGTTTAAAATAATGCAACGTTTCGCTTTCAACTACTCCGTTGTTATACTTGTTTATTTTATTTCAAAAGTTAAACGAATAAAGAAGCATATTTCTTTTATGCAAGCCATTAACACTTTTAAACACTTCTCATATGTTATTAAGTTGCGATCTTGACCAAAAGAATATTTTAAAACGAGCTTTCATGTCATTCAGAATCTCCGGAGCTTTTAACTATTTGCCTTTTTAGAAAACTGACCTATGTGGGTGGAATTTTTTTTTAATGCACTTTTACAGTAAAAAATTAATTTGAACGTTATCTTTAAATGTGATATTTTCCAAGCTGTATTTAGAAACTACGCATCAAAATTTTCTCAGGGACTAATGCAATAGCAAATTCCTAGAAATGTCTCCCATTGTTATCGTCATCAATTACCAGTGAATCGTCGTCATTTATTACCAGTGAATCATTCAACCCTATAAATAGGAAAAAAATAAAAAGCAACAACTTCATGTGCTTTATGACGTTATTACTTCTTATTTTATTTTATATGCACAAAAGTATTTATTTAACCTATAGGTAAGTTTTAATGTTACAAATGGGTGTTTCGTTTTTTAATAATTATTATTATTTTACATTTCAGCTGAATTTTTTTTCAAGCTATAAAACTCTATGTATCTGAATATGTAAAAAAATTGCTTTATTGTTTGAAAGAAATCTGACCAATAGAAACATAGAGAATATCAAAAATAAAAGAGAAAAACATGTCCCATTCATTACCACTCTCCCCAACGAACTAAACGTTCTTAGTACTAAGCAAAAGCTCATAACACTAGTCTTTAGAAATTTCGCATTATATGTAGCCCACAACAGGTTCTAACTCCGTCGACAAAGTACTGTTCTCCAATGACAGCTATATTTTCTTGAATATCAAAAATGTATGCCGTCATTGTAACCGCAACTTCCGTTGTTTGTTGAAATTACACCCTCATTCGAGAGAAAAATAAGAAAAAAAAATATATCTGTAAATAAACATGTTTTTATACACGTTTAAAATAATGCAACGTTTCGCCTTCAACTACTCCGTTGTTATACTTGTTTATTTTATTCCAAAAATTAAACGAATAAAGAAGCATCTTTCTTTTATGCAAGCCATTAACACTTTTAAACACTTCTCATACGTTATTAAGTTGCGATCTTGACCAAAAGAATATTTTAAAACGAGCTTTCATGTCATTCAGAATCTCCGGAGCTTTTAACTATTTGTCTTTTTAGAAAACTGGCCTATGTGGGTAGAATTTTTTTTAATGCACTTTTACAGTAAAAAATTAATTTGAACATTATCTTTAAATGTGATATTTTCTAAGCTGTATTTAGAAACCACGCATCAAAATTTTCTCAGGGACTAATGCAGTAGCAAATTCCTAGAAATGTCTCCCATTGTTATCGTGATAATCATCACAATCAAAGCTTTTACGTAAGTGAGAGAGATCATTTGTGGAAAGCTGGTATTGATTTCTTCAACTTACAATGAGCAAATTGACGCAATTTGGGATTCTTAAATCCCTTAAATTTGGGATTAACATTGCAATATATTTATAATTTTTTCTTTATTATAGTTTTTTACTTCAATGAAACAACAAAATAAGAGAAATTCGCTATAAAAATTGCATAAACGTGCATCAAAATTGCAAGATTGATGTTCTTTAGTGTTTGAAAGAAAGATATGTAGCAAACATGTATACAAATTTCTGAAGTTACTTAAGACTTAGTTTGCTTAAAATCTGATTTATTATTTTTTCAGAGTTAATGCTAAATTTGTTTTCCATTATTCAAAAATTTCCCTGAAATAGCTAAAAGAAAATGATCTTTCGGCAAGAAAGTTTTTCCTAACTAAGTTCGTTCGGAGCAAACCTGTCTCTTAGTTTGAGATTTTTTGTGCCATAAAGTTCCATATGGACGTTAATGTTAAGTTTTTGAACTGTTCAAAAATAAACGAAAAATCGTTCAAATAAAAAATGAAATGTGAGAATAAGGTCTTGGCAGGGATCTTTTGAGCAAACTTGTCAGAATCGGGCTCTTCACGGGAACGTTATTAGGGTGGGGGGATGGGAGGTAGATACACTTACATTTTCCCATCTAAATAGCCTACTTTAATTTTTTTTTACATTTTTAAAAATATTTTTGAACTTTTTAATTCAACCTAAGTCTAAAAATATTAGACTTTTGACTTTTCTTTTTATTCTTTCTTTTAAGGAAAATTGGACCGAATCTACTGTTGGCATTTTAAGAATTGTGTTTTATTGTTCTTCGGTATAAAACTCTTCGGTTAATATAAACATAACAGATACGCTTTTTAAATTTCAAAAGAGCAATTCAATTCAAAATATAAGTAAAATATGCTCCTTTTTACGTCCTTCATTCTCATGGAAACTAAGGTTCCAAATTAGGTCAAGTTAATTGCTATTAATTCCGAGCAGAAATTACATTTCTGGGATCGTTAAAGGCAGTTTATGTACTGGCATGAAACTAGAGGTGGGCAATGTTGTTCTTTTTAATGATCCGTTCATCAGAGGATCTTTCATTTTTTTGATCCGTTCATTTAACTCGTTCATTTTAACGACTTCGTTCATTTAAAAACGTTGCAGGTGATCTCTCTGCACGACATATCACGTTCATTCGAAAAGTTTCTTTAGATCAGTAATATTCGGTGAAGGAAAAATAACAAAAATTATCTAAAAGTAAGAAAATATGTCTATGAAAAGTGAAAATATACCTTTGAAAAATGAAAATATGCCTATGAAAAATGAAGGTTTAGATGTATAAAGCTTTTATGTTCATTTTGTAAGACAGTTCTTCGTTGGAGAACAGTAAGATATGTTTTCCATTCCAAAAATGCAGGTTCCATTTCAAAATGTCACAAAATTAAGTTATTAAATTTTACTACATAAAAAAATAAACTGTGACCTCAAAAAGTTTGCAAAATTGAACTTACGTGAAATAGTTTACTAATTCTAAATAGGAATATCATAATATCTCCAAGTGTAGTGTGATGGGTTTCATTTATGCTAATAATATAAAGCTTTATAGTTTGTTTGTTTGAACGCGCTAATCTCAGGAACTAATGGTTCGAATTGATAAATTCCTTTTGTGCTGAATAGTCCATTCATTAATGAAGGCTATAGTCTATACAACATCACGCTATGACTAATACGAGTGGATTAGCAATAAAAAAATATATGAAAACTGGAAAATTTATATTATAATATAAAATGCTTGGAACGCAGTATGCGTATAGCCACGGTGGCTTGACCTGAAACTGCGGGCTTCGCGATCCGCTTGGCGTAAGTTCGAGTCAGCCCTGCTGCAAATCTCGAGGGTACTTTTCAGAGAAAACCCTAATCAATGCTAAAAATGATTTGTAAAAAAAGTATATATATATATATATATATATATATATACGCATCATTGCCTTATTTTTCTTATTAATTGACAAATAATATAACGCTGAGAAGAGTTTGTTTGAACGCGCAAATCTGAAGAACTACTGGTTCGGATTGAAAAATTCTGTTTGTGTTGAATAGTCCATATATTGAGGAAGGCTATATAGGCTATTTTTTAAAAATCAGTTTGACCAATTTAATTAATTGCTTAGTTCTATGAATTCCTAATAGATGGCGGGGTAAGTTTACTTGTATGAATTCCTAATAGACGGCGTTGTGAGTTATCTCATCGAGAGGACGCTGTCCGACAGTGTAGTTACCTGCGAGGAACCATGCAAATGCTACGCTGTTGTGATCAGCGAACAGATTTTTGAACGTGTTTTTTTTTTTTTTTTTTTTTCGATGATCAAGTACATAATTTGATTTTGTAGGAGTTTTCGATTGGGTTTTGTTTTCCTTATTTCTTCAACGTTTGTCTTGTTCTTACAGTTGAAGATAGTTACTTATCTAAGCAAATAATTTGATTTGACGTATTATTCAATTGTGATTGTTCTTTATAATGTTTTTATCATAGTATTGTTTAATTCGTGAAACATTTTAAATTGCAGAAAAAAAACCACATCACTCGTTAAAGGGCAGGGTTACGGCAGCGTGGTTGCTTGGCGGGTTAAGTGATGAACTATGTAGTTGAAGGATTATTTTGAGTTTTTAAAGCTACGGTTAATATTTTTATGTGTTTGGGCGAATAGTCTTAAATTCCAAAGATACTTTAGTAGGTCTTTTGAAAAGGTGCTTACGCATTTTAGTTGAAAAAAAATGATCATTTCACAGCAGAAGGGGGGTGGGGGTTGGTGAATTTTTTGTTCAACGGACTTCCTTTAACTTCTTAACCCGGGCATCGCCGTGCGGGTACTTTTGTGAGTATAAAACAAGAAATAATTTTGAATGTGTAATTTAGTTTACATTAAAAAAAATGTAATCTCAAAATAAATAAAGAAGAGAACTACGAAACAAATATGTCTATGAAACCGGCTATAATATAAAACACGAGAATAAAAAAATGTTTATTAAAACTAAATACGTTAAATATGCATAAACTTAACAAAAATATAATAATCATAAAACGTCTGTCTTTTTACTAAAATATGGCTTAAATTGTCAAAACTGACCTTTTTGACCCCAAAACAAACATCTGTCAACCATGACATCTATCCAAAAGAAAGAGTTGCGTTCCTTCATTTTTTTCCAGCTATAGCACTGCATTACTGTATATATACCTTTAAGTATTACCAAACACAATATATTACCAAGTACAATATATTCGAAATGAATATATTGTACTGCACTCAGTGGCGGATCTAGCCGACCATTTTGGGAGGAGCCATCCGAAGTTTTTAAACAAACTCCCCAGAAATTTTATTAAAATGCAGTTTTAAAAGCTCAATTTTAGGCCATCTTTAGAGCCGTTAGTTGAGGGGGATTGATTTAAGAATCTCCCTCGAAAATGGTTCGAAATTGAAATTTCCGGGTAATTTTTTAAAATTAGGGTCCTAAAAACGATTTTAGGATATTTTTTAATGATGTAAGAAGAAATGTAAGGGTTCTTTTGCTGACTCCAAAAATACTTTATCAAAATGAAGCTTCGAAACCGAAATATTCTGCTTTTATGTGTTGAGAAATTAGGAGAGTTGGCGAGCGCTCTTCTAGCTCTTCTGCTGTTGAGCCTAAAAAGGCCATTTTAGGCAATGTTTGCTGACATTAAAGCGAATGTGAGGGTGCTTGGAATCTCCCTCTTCCTGGAAATATTTTGCCATTGAGGCTCTAAAAATCCATTTTTAACCTATTTTCGGACGTATGAGAGAAAGGGATAGAAGATTCATGAGCAATCCCTCCCTCCAAAAACCTCATTTTGAAGTTATCGTCACATTATTAACCGAAAGGGAGGTGGGAGGGTCCTATCAGAAATCGTTTATAATTAAAGACCTAAAAAAGCCATTTAAGCCGCTTTTAGGCAAGTAGGAGAAAAGGGATAAGGGTAAGTAAGGGATAAGGGCTGGGTAAACTAATCTCCGCTGAAAATTTTTAAAAATTGAAGTCCTAAAATGTAATTTTTTGTTACCTTTCGTCGCATTTGTGGAGGAGCATAGAAAAGGGGGCTCTCCCTTAGAAAATTTAGAAATAAAGTCATAGAAAAGCAAATTTAGGCTCACTTGGCCTCGTGATCAATAGGTGCACTCTGATGAGAGCAGTATTTAGAGATCGTCCAAGTATCTAAAAATGAAATCAAGGAATGATGTAAACGATAGAACCAAAATTTTGGAAATCGGGAGAGGAGAGGGAAAAAATTATCTCCCAATCAAAACCTAAATTTCTTGAAAAGTAAAACACATGTATTATATTTTTGCTGTCGTCTCATAATATTTTCTTTCTTATTTTATTCTTTAAAAAATTCCTACAATTACACAAGGTTTTGGGAGAGACCGGGGTCCCCATGCCCCCCCCCCCCCGCCCTCTAGATCCACTTCTGATTGCACTGAGAAAAAGGAATTTTGAGTTGAGAGTTTAAATTTGAAGATGAATGTATTTCAAAAAAAAAAGCGGGGGGGGGGGGAGGATTTTATCACAAGTGCATCAATAAAAATGTTCCAAACTGCTCAACGTTCAAAAGAACGGTCGTTCATATTTTAGGTGAACGAACGGATCCGTTCATTTTAAAGATTCGTTCTTTTTGACCCGTTCGTTCATGAACGACACATCCCTACATGAAACACGAATTTTAGAATATCTTGCATTCTTCAAAGCCGCATCACTTGAAAGACTTTCGGCGAAAGACGAAAAGAAATTTGGGTGAAATGAATTTGCCATTAGTGAAAAGACTTTTAAACATATGTAAATGATCTTTACATTATCCCTTAATGAGAAGATCTTTGTTCCTATTTTCTTTAATGAGGATCTTTCATTATTTTCTGTGGTTTCCCTGGGAAGGCGTGTAATTTTGCGGCTCATGTATATTATTCAAGTTACATGGCTTTCTTATTGTTCATTTACCGACCGAGCAAAAGTTCTCTTTCTTTACTGGATAAAAGGAGCACACATTATTAAAACTCACCAGCGTTTTATGCAGATATCAAAAGTACATGAATATCTCATTTGAAATTTCGATATTTGAATATTAGCCGAGTAGTTCCTAAAAGGAATATTTATGAATACATCATGCATTCATTTGAGAAGTTTCATTTAATAGCATGATTATTTTTCAAGCTTCGAACAAGTAAGAAAAGTTGCGGATAACTTTATTTAAGTTTCTTGTTAGGTTCGATATTGTATTATTGATAAGGTTTTGTTTTCAAAGAAAATACGTATTCTCAATTTGAATTTAACCTTGAATAATATGCAAACAAATTTGCGTAGAACTTTCACTTTTATAAGAATTATATTATTGATGACAAATACAAAAGATATGACTATTGTTTAAATAATGAAAAGTTTCATTCATGTTCATACATACGTGTTCATCATTCATAAATTATGAGCGCATTAAGAAAACATTACATTAATTTCTAAAAACTAAGTTGAATTAGTTGAATTATCCTTTGCTGTAAATAATTGTAAAGAATTCTTCGTCCATTAATATTACTAAATTGAAATTAGAATATAGAATAAAATCTGATAAAGTACTCTAAAACAAAAACAGCATTTTTAGGCCATTTCTCTCCATCTTTGTTTTTTCCTCATTATATGAAACTTATTTATAAAGGAGTCTTAATAATATTACAATATATTAAAGCGTTAGACTTTAAGCTTTTCAATACAATTATTGAGAAAAAGCATTTTCCTTTAACTAGTAAAATATTCTTTATACAAATCCCATTAACATTAGTCTTTTTTTTTTTTTTTTGCTTTAAAACTAGTTTTTTCCCTCCAAACACTATCTTTCGGATTGGCTATTCTTTATATATATTTTTGGTATTTCTGTGCGTTTTTGTTATTCAACTTTGCTGGGATGCGGTGTAATTACAAACGGTTATTCTTTAAATTATATTTTACTTCAAAGTATATTTACACCACAAATATTTGCGGTCATTCCACATTATTCATTTGTTACGTACGGGGAATTTCCTTGCTACATTTTAAAGCATTTATAATTTTTTCAACTTGGAAATATAAAGGAGAAAGCTTGAAGTAATCTTTAATGCGCTATATACCGCTCCAGCTGCATTAATCCAAAGTTTTTTTTTCCATTCCAGACAATAGCTATTTTTTTTTTCAAAAATTATAAAATTATACTTCATACGGGACATTATAAAAACACTCTTTTGAAATGCATCTACGAAATAGTATTTTGCTGTGACTAGAAATAGAAATGTAAATTTAATTAACTTGAAAATTGCTTTCCAAAAATGTTACTAATTAATGAAAGCTAATTATTTGTGTTACGTACAGGACGAGGATGTTTACTACGTAGAAAACGCGAGAATTAAAATTCTTGTACACCACAATATTGTCAAATTAAAATTTATGTAAAATATTAGATTAGATAATTTTGCTAACGGAATCAAGCTGATCTTACGCTTAAGTTATAGAAAAATAATTACATTTCAAAAATATCATTCAAATATTATATATATATATATATATATATATATATATATATATATATATATATATATATATATATATATATATATATATATATATATATATATATATATATATATATATATATATATATATATATATATATATATATATCCAAAATGGATATTTATAAAGCATGTAATGAGCAGTTGTAGTTCTTTTGTTTACTATCATCTTTGTCGGGCATTTTGCTGTTAGCATAAATAACAAAATTTTCACAGCAAATTAATAAATAGAAAAATAATTAAAAGTAACTGTACAATATCATAAACATTCAGATTTAAGCTTTCAAAATACGTCAGCACGTAAAAAGAGATACTATTTGATGAGTATACATGCAGCGATGTTTCTTTTACACAGTTTCAAAACGAACTATTGCTTTTAAGAAAGATTTTTTGAGCCTTTGAAGTTAAACTGCCATGAGAATTATTTTTGATCAATATATTTCTTTAGCAGTTATTTAAAGAACCAATATTGAAGTCGACACCTTATCATTATACTTTTCCATAACTAAACGGAAGAAACTAGGAAAATTTTTAAACATAATGTTGTAAGAAAATAACTGTGAAGCAGTTTTGTCATATTTACAGAGGTGTAAGATATATATCTTAGCTTCTTTTGCAATATCAAATAACTTCAAAAATATCTAAGCTAACGCTGAAATATTTCAAAGTAGAAAAAATATAGGAAAAGATGCTTTAGAGAGGAATGAAAAAACAAAACAAATAAATTAAAATATTTTCAAAACTCTAAAAGCAAAATGGGGGAGGAAGAAAAAAGCAGAAACTGAAAACATAAAACAAGTCTGAGAACAAGAAAAAATACTAAAATGACACTTGTGTAAGTTATCAAGAAAGATAAGTTGGATATTGAAAAAGATAAAAATAAATATTTTAGATGATGTAGAAGATATCGAACAAAAAATCAGAAAGATTGTATTAAGAGAAAATAAACGTCATTAAGGTTGGTACATTTTTGTTTCGTAAGAAAATCCAAAGAGAGGATATTTTTAGCAGAAATTTTTCAAAGATTTCGTACATCACCGAAAAAACCTTTTGCAGCTGATGCATCAAAACCAAAATACGTTTTATTATCATATTGAATAAATAAAATACATTAACAATAATGTCTTATTCTTTTTTGTGATAACTATGCAATTTAAAGCAGTAAAAGAGGAATAAATTATATAGAATAATTTTATAGAATACTGATACTCAAAAGATTTTCATAAAAATATTAAGTTGTCCATAAAGTTACTATAAATCCAAAATGGACACAGAATACAAATGATCTCGATGAATGAATGAAGTGTAGATAATCTCTATTTCATTTTATGGATATACTTTGAAGAATCATTCATTGTAATATATTTAAATTTTGTAAAGTAAGCATTAAAATAATTTTCTGTAGAAACTATTTTACCAGCTCACAGAAAGTGTTTTTTTTTCTTTTTGAACTAAACTTCCGTTAATATCCTACCTAAAGGTTACATACACAATTACAACTAAATCAGAAAAATGGCTCTTATACAAACGAAAGCTTTAAACTTGAATATTCAAAACTATAAATCAACGTATTACTAAGCTGAAGCTAAACAACTTTTATATTGATACTATTGTGTTTTTAAACATTATCAAACGATACATCTCATTAAAAAATGTTTAACTTATATGCTTTAAAGATATATTTCCTTAAATTTTTAATGTTTTGAGAAATATTAAAACTGCAAATAAAGGACGCCCAGACAACAAACTGGCTCACTACAAGAATAAATTCTGAATAAAAGGTATCCTTACTGGCTTTCAGTTACCTTTACATTTCATGAATTGAAAAAAAAAGAATGGTTATTTAATAAAGCTTTGTTGGAATAAGAATATGAGAGGCGAACTTTTGTCGGAAGAAAGTTTCCTTTTTTGGCAGGAGTTTTATTCAAAAAGCAATTTTTCAAAACCGAATTTTCTGCTTTTCACAAAACAATTTGTTGTACGAACTTTATTCATGGCATGTTCCTTACTTTCTCTTAGGGATTAAATGAAAACACATAAGTTCATACATACTGTGTTTTAAAAAATCTTACTGTAGGGAAGTCAGTAAGAACAATTAATCTTATTCAAAAGGAGAAACAGGCAAACCACAAACGATGATGGATACAAAGAAGTCCAGTAAACATACTTTTACCACATAACGAACCCTGAATGCAAAACGATGCAGAACTGTCCTTAAGGGAAAAATTTTCAAAATAAACGAGATCTCAATATTTAAATCCCAATTTTTATGGAAATTAGACTTTTTAATTAGTGAATAATGCATTAATTTGAAAACTTATATTTATTTCATTAATATTCTAGAGTTATTTCAATCCTTCTAGTGTTTTAATGCTTGAGAAAACATGTTGAAGAATTTTAGAGGGATATAAATATAACTTTTCCTCTTACATTCGCCAATGAACGGAAAGCGTCAATATGTTTAAAGATGCTCGTCTGACCAAGAACACTTTGTTTATTCCCATATCACATTTAAATATCTTGTGAAATAGTTTGGTTGAAATAATTCAAGTTAATATATAATTTAAAATCCCAGTTGAAAATACAGAGACTAGAACAAGCTCTAAAGTTTATTCGCAGTTCGGATATAGTTCATACAGGTTCAAGTTGAAATTGGTATCAGCTTTGTCTTCGATGTGGTTCTATTTTCCGACTACCGTCACACGGGGTGACTCTATGAAAGCAGGCGTTAGATTGGGCCCTATAGATTGTATCGTAACTGTGCGAGTTAGGATGAAAGTTTTATAACAGATCGAAGATTTGAATGTGCTGCGCTTTGCTTTTTCTTTTGCGTAACTAAATTTGCGCTCTTTGTATTGGTATTGGCATATATGATGTGGCACAATCTCACCCCATATTGGTATAAAGTCACCCGTTCGACTATACAAATGCGTTAAAAAGGGGGTGTCTTAAAAGGAAGCAAATGAGTTACGCTACTTCAACCTACCTACTCTGGAGAACGTGACTTTTTAAGCATGAAACTTCTTCTGTTATGTAGCTCAAAATATGACGGTGGTGTAGGGCGTTGTTTGGGCCAAGTTTAATGTACATTTCTTTTGTGTCAGGTTCATATAGTCTAACATTTCACACTATATTTTAAAGTTTTTTTCTCAGAAATGACTAGAAATTATCAGAAGAAACTCAAAGAAAGGAAATTCCTCTTAAAATACAGTATTTGAAAAAGCGTACGCCTAAATACATAAATGCAACTTATGTTCAATGAACCTGCAAAAAAGAAAAGGAAAGGAAAAAGAAAAAAAAGAAGAAAAAGCACAAAAGGGCAAACTTAAATTTGAGAATTTGAGTGTTGATAGTCACATCCGTGGCGGGACAGATTCATCATCATCCGTGACTTTGTCCTTCTGTACCAGCCGTCTCCAGCCTCCCCTATTACCTTTTCCATTTTCTGACCTAAGGACAATACATTAAGCTTCCACAGCAGCTTTGGTATTGCACCTCTTCTAGTACAATATGGTTTCTTCATGAAAATTGTCTATAGCATGCTATTATTTTCGAGGCTTATAACATGGCCGATCTAACTTAGATCGGCTAACCTTAATGCTGTGAACATCTAGGTGCGGTACAGTTCGAAAGAGCGCCTTCTACGCGAAATTCCATTTTCTTGAATTGCTCCAAAGATGCTTATTAGTATACTCAATCAAAAAGGTACCCAAACGTACTTTTCCCCCATAGTCAGAGTCCAAGTCTCTGAGGCATAAAGTTAAAATAGGATGTATGAGAGTCTTGTCGAGTAATAACTTTGTTTTCCGGGTTAAAAAATTTGAATTCAATAAATGCTTTAAAAAATAAAAGTCTTTATTAGCTGCAGCAATCCGTCTCTTAATTGAGCGCTGATATTGAATGTGCCAAAAGTTGTTAGGTATTTCATGGCTGCAAAAGAAGAGTGTCCTATATTAACTACTCCAAAATTCATTACGATAAATTTCAAAAAGCATAACAGAATTAGATGATACAGATTTAACATTTTTTTTAAAAAAACATTTTAATATGAAAAAAGAAATTCACAAAGGTGTTGATGTCATTAATTGATAAAAATTTTCTAAAACAATTAAGTGAAATTTCATTTGAATGTGTAACAATAGAAACAAAAAAAAAAAAAAAAAAAAAGAATATCTTTTTTTTTAAATCACACTATAAAATGTGTATTATTTATACCCGGTCTCCAGTATCCAGTTTGTTGGTTTCAAAAACAGCCAGAATCTTCCTATGAAGATTCCTGGGTGCTAGATGTCTAGGTGCACGAGCGGCTCCTGAAAATGGAATTCTTAAGCATTAGAGTTGGTTGAGCAAACTCGTAGAGTTGGGAGATGTGGTTCTATTCCTAAATGCAAATTACCACGAATACCTATCCGTAGTTTTTGCCGTATGTCAATCTTAAGCTGAGCTTTCTAGATGCCGCAACGATGAAGTGAAATTCTTGCCTGAGTCTGAATTTATAGACCATACCTGTCTGAGTACGACATGTTCCATGTCTCCCAAAGGCTTCCCATCGTAGCTCTAGCAAAGCCATTATAGTGAATTGGATGTCCCATATTTATATATCACTTTTTTGGAACCTGTCACATGCAGCCTGATATTTTATAAGCTTTTGGTTTTTAATAAAAATGTTAAAGTTCAACTATCATTAAGCTACTGGCTTACATGCATGTTGTCAACTTTGAGTTCTCCGGGTTTAATACGAAAATTTTGAAATGTATGATAATTTTAAAGATACACTTGCTTGAAGAAACTTAGAGTGATGTGAAGAAATGAAACAGTCATGCTAAAGTGCATTTTGACATTAGTGATGCCTGCTGGAGTGACAATAAACCCCGCCGGAATTCTTGAAATTTTGTGATTCTTAAACTTTCCAACCAATTTCATTATTTTTATAAATGAAGAAATGTCAGAGAGTTTCTAGTCTGAGGAGGTGGAAACTGTCATTGAATGTCTTTGAAAACTGTCAGCCCCATGCAAAACTCTAAGATAAATACTAGAGTTTTGTCATTGATTTCTTATGATGAAAATATCTAGAAAGCTCTCAATTTTCCAAACATTTTAGCTATGCAAATCGTCAGCTGGAATTTAGTTCCTTTATTTGTTGTTAAATTTTCTAAAATTATGTGATGTTCACAATTAAATGCAATATACTTTTGTAAAAAATATAATTGATCTCTTCTCCGAAAATAGAAAATATATATTTACTTTTCAACGTAAAAATAAGAAAAAGGTTTAAAATATTTTTAAATTAAGTGTAAAACTCTCATATTAGAAACATTTGTTCATTTTTACTAAAGCGAATAAAAATTAAAACAATGAATTTCTAAGCAGTATTATTGAAACAAATAAGAATGAAAAAAAAAGCAGTAAAAAATATGTACATTAAATGTATTCATAACTGATTTTGAAATTAATTTCTTGTTATTTTAAAGAAATATTTGCTAGTTTTTAAAAACTTCTGATTGATATAAAAAAATACTGATGAAATCTTATTTTCTTACAGCCCCTTCTTCATGTGGGCAAGAAATCAACAGCACGGGATCGAAAAATGGCACATTCACGAGTCCCAACTATCCCGAACCTTATCCTTCGAATGTCTACTGCGTTTATAAATTTATTGGAAAAGGAAGAGAACGAGTGCAAATCAGTTTTACAGACTTCGACCTTCACTTACCTCATGAACCACCGAAATAGTAAGTATTGATATAATATTTTGATGGATGCAAAAAAGAATAAGATTACTCTTTAAACATATGAAAAGGAGTTAAGTAATACCTGGTTATGAAACTTAACCGCGAAACTCTACTTTTTGCTTGCAATTTTAAGAGTTTCGAAAAAAAAAAAACCCTGATAGCACCTCGGCAAAGTTACTCAGCGAGTCATATTGGTCAAAGTCATAAAGTAACATTACTTGTGACGTCTCATGGGACTAATACTGTGAAACATTTGTCTCGGGTTCGATCCTAGCCGATCGAAGATCAACCGTCTTCATCAATGGTGACTGGGGGACGTTAAATATGCTCGTATCACTAAGACCTTTAAGTGGAACGATACATCTGGGGATTGCTCGGTTTATGGATCAAAAAATCAGAGCTGTCTTCAGGCTCCCATCCAACTGGTTAAACTACAAATAGTGGTAGGTAGGGGAACCCTGGAGTGAAGCATGAAAAGGGAGACACACATTTGTGTCAGGTTTCCTGTGACTTCGCTGCTTCAATTTGTGTCCGGTTCCCTTGTGACATCATTGCTACGTTATTTCATGACGTCCACATGAAGTGACATTCCTGAGAACTGTTGGCGACTTTACAGTGACGTTTCGTGACAATCACGAAATAAGGATCATTGTAAAACCATCACTGGATTTTCACACAAAGATCCTATTTTAGTCACTGTGCTATTAGGGAAAAATATGTGGACTATTATTTTAAAAATATCTACTCTCGTGGACTAACAACATGGGAAAGACACAGTTGAAGAAGTACATTCTCTACTTCAAGTTTGCTTAAAAACTGCTGTTTTATCAGTGAAGGATTGACGACATTTCTAAAGGATTATCCATGCGAATATTAGGTTTTGTTGATGCACTGTAGAGCTATTGCAGATGAGCATATTTTATTAATAACTAATGGCAAATAATTACTTAAGAAAACTAATGAAGTATTTTTATCGCCATTAGTTTACAAGGTTATGAAATGTAATTAATGATGGAGTAAACATACCCATTCGACAAAGTAAGGAAATTGAATTTCTACCACAACATAAAAGTTAAGACGCAAAACCACTTCCCCCCTCCCGTTACAAATGGTTTACCGTTGAAATTTGTTAAACATCAGTTAAGTAAAAATGCTTAGTTTGAAGCTTTTAATAAATTTACATCTAAAGTGAACATTTACTGCATTAAATCATGAACATTAGCTTCTAAAAATTCTGGTACAGGGAAGGAATAATGTAATTAAGCTAATTCTTGGGGGAAAATGCAAATTGGCTAGGTTAGTTGAATGAATTTAGTTTCAGAGTCTCTACAAATGTGTGATTTAATTGGGCTTTCATTGAAAGTTCTCTTTTTCTTTCAATAGCTAGTCGAACTCAGCGTATAGTGCTTGAGTCCTTAAAAGCAACAGATATACACTATATGACCAAAAATATTGGGACACTTTCGAAAATTCCTATTTTGCGGATTTCTCGAGAAAGAAAAGACCAATTGCTCTGTAATTTTTTTTTTCATATAAAAGGTATACTCTAGCCACCATTTTCCAACAAAAGTAAGTCTACTATTAGTTTAGGGGACGAACAGCAAATTGAAGAAACAAGAAAAGGTTTTTGATCATTTTTCATTGTAAAAAGCTGGGAATAAGCCAAAATTTCAAAAATAAGTTAAAAACCTATCTAGAATTCATTTTTATATTTTCGTGAAAGTATCTCTTATACCCACGGAGATATAAGCATTTCTTTCCAAACTGAAAATTTGTTTTGAAGGTTTTTGGCTCATATCACGCAGAGTTTTCCGTCAAACTTTACTAAACTTTCAGAATATTTGACAGCATGTTATAGAAACATAACAAAATTTGAAGTTAAAATATTGAAAATTTAATGAAAAATAAACGTTTAAAGCAATTGATTTTTCACTGCGCATGCGCGAAAGATAGCAATTTATAACCTTCATAATCAGAAGCCCAGATATATAGTACATCTCATAAAAAAATTCCACCTTTATATCTTTAAAATCTAAAAAGTTATCAGCGATCTAATGAGCCGAATTTTAATAATTATTGGCTAGACGACAAATCGTGAGGGATCGTTCGCAAATAATCCGTTCTTATCTTGAATCACTCTGCAACGATAGCAGGAATGTGTTGCCAGTTTGCGAACGGCCCCTTACCATTCGTCGCCTATCCAAGATTTACAGAAATTCGGCTCATTAGATCGCTGATATTTCTTTACATTTTAAAGATATTGAGGTGGAGTTTTTTTAGGCGATGCAGGATATATCTGGGCTTCTGATTATAAACGTTATAAATTGCTATCTTTCGCGCATGCGCAGTGAAAAATTAATTGCTTTAAACGTTCATAATTCATTAAATTTTCAATATTTTAACTTCAAACGTTATTATTATGTTTCTCTAATATACTGTCAAATAGTCTGAAAGTTTAAAATAACGTTTGACGCAACACTCTGCGTGATATGAGTCGAAAACCTTCAAAAAATAATTTGCATTTTTAAAAGAAATGCTTATATCTCCGTGGGTATAGGATATACTTTCACGAAATTAAAAAAATAAATTTTTCATGGATTTTTTACTTATTTCTGAGATTTATAGCCTATTCTCAGCTATTAGAACAAAAAATGTTCAAAAACTTTTTTTGTTTCCTCAATTTGTTGCTGTTCCCCTAAACGAATAGCAGACTTAATTGATGATGGAGAATGACATCTAAGGTATACTTTTTATGTGAAAAAAGAATTACAGAGCAATTGGTCTTTATTTCTCGAGAAATCCGTAAAAATAGGAATTTTTGGAAGTGTCCCAATACATATAGTGTATTATTGCTTAAAGGTGTTTTTTAAAGATATTTTTCACCGAGTTAGAAGAAAAATGAATAAACAATTCACATAGCGGCGCTACTTTAGAAAATCGTGTGTTTTTTAAGCCGTAGCTGCATTGCCCGGCGTCGCACGGTCTATCTCGAAATCAAACGTTGCGTCAAGTGACGCTTGTTCAACCAATCAGGTTTAAATAAAAGGAAAAAAAATCAGTGTAAAGTTTTCCCTTCAACGTGTAGAAAAGAGCTATTATTGACTCAAAACTTAAATTTAGACCTCTTTGGATTTTTTTTTTAATTCCAAAAATTCAGTTATTATTAATACGCGTAAAAACTCTGTTTCACAGATTTTCTGGCGGACTTCCACTTTCCTCCCCTCCCCGCAATTGGGGCCAAAAAAATACGTGAATTCCTGAGCGTCAAAGACCACAGTATCAAGTTCTGCAAATATCCAAGAGAAATAAACTGTTCATTTGCATAAGAAAAAACTCCAATGATAATTTCTGAGCATTAAAGAACCTATGTGATAAAATTGGTAAAGATCCGACGTAAACTGGATTTGTATAAGGAACATACGCACATATAAGCTCACAATATATACAGGGCCGTTGAGGTAAATCCGGAAATTGGGACACAAGTATTAAAACTCTTATAACGCAAACAAAAAGGATTTTTTTGTACACAACTTTGCAATATTATAGAAAATATGTTATAAAAAGAAATTATTCTATATAGCCGCCGTTAGCTGCCACCACTCGCTCAAGACGTGACCGGAACCGACCGCATGCATGTTTCACCTTCTTCCTGTCCACGTTGGGCACCACCTCAGTAATGGTGGCTCTCAGCGCGTCCTTGGTGTTACGAAATTTTGCGTTAACCTTTTCCTCAACTACGCCCCAAAAGTAGTAATCGAGAGGATTGCAGTCCGGGCTGGAGGGTGGCCACAAGACGGGTGTCCAGTGGTAGGGCACATTACTGTGAAGCCACGCTTGGGTTTTTCTCGACTTGTGGGCTGGCACTGAGTCCTGCTGGAAGACATAATCTCTTCCGGCTGCCACCATGTCCATCCAGGGCTTGACTACCGTTTCCAATACGTGAATGTATCCATCGGCATTGATTCTGAGACCTTCTTCAAAGAAATGAGGTGGCATAACATCCCCTTCGCTGCTGATAACCCCAAGGACCATGACCGCTGCTGGAAATTTGGTGTGCCATGACGGTGGGCACTTCTGAAGCATCCACTCAACTGACCTGAAGATAACACCTGAAGATAACCACTCAATAATCTCCTTTGGTGATTTACCGGCACGAAGGGACTCAAGGATCGCTGCTCTTCTGTCTTGTTCCCGGCTCATGTTGTTGCTTGTTGTAACGTGTCTATATGCTCGCGCCTCGTGACGATATGAACTACACATTAGATAACCTATTCGCAAATATGCACTCAACAACCGCTAGAGGGCAGTTAATAAACAAATTCTGGATTTACCTCAACGACCCCTATATATATATATATATATATATATATATATATATATATATATATATATATATATATATATATATATATATTCATTAATACAGAAAATGATTAAATCTGACCAGCCATTTTCACTAATTGATTATCTTTCCCTATATTACCATCTACCCCAAATTTCATAAAAAATCCTGTTAAATTCCGTTATATTACCTGTGGTTCAAACTCTTTTATGAATTCCCCAGGAAAATTTTTCGTTAACCTATTAAATTCAATTTATAATAAAATTCTGGATGGTGGCCACACTTATTAAAAATAATAAGCCCGTTTCAGAATTTCTGAAAAATAATACTATCGACTCTATCTTTTCTTTTGATTTCAAAGACCTCTTTACAAGTATTTCTATTTCTAGTCTTAAAGAAGTAATCATGTCATACTTTTCCAACTTTTGTAACACACTGGATATTAGTGAAAATGGCTGGTCAGATTTAATCAACTTCTGTTTGTTTAACAACTACATTTACAATGGTGAATATTGTTTCCTACAAGTCAACGGTATTCCGCAGGGATTCAAGTTCTCTTCTTTTTTAGAAAACCTTTACTTACACCACTTTGAAAAAAATTTCACCTTTTCCATTCCTAGGGCTTTCAGATACGTTGATGACCTCATCATTTTTAATTATAACAAATTTTTAAATGATTCCAAAAGTATCTATCCTCCTGAATTAGTACTGATTCAAACCAATGATAATATCAAACAATCTGATTTCCTTGGTCTTAATATTTCTCTTTCAGACAATTCCGTTCATACTGATCTTTTTGACAAACGACTTTCCTTTCAATTCCATGTTGATCATTTGATTTCATGGAATTCAAATATATCTATTATAGTTTTTCGTAACACCTTAATTAAAGAAATCAATAGAATTAAAACGATCTGCAACAGAAATGATTTTGTCTCTAAAAATCCTAATTTATTGAAAAGTACTTTAGACTATAATAGAGTTCCCCGATCTTTTTATTTAAGTTACATTAGAAAAGTAAGGAATTACCCAGCAGAGTGAAGTATAGCGCAATTGTATTATTGCAGTAAGGCCACCTAAGCTATAAAGGTCTGTTGGGATCTATCCTAAAAAATTCTGATGTAATTTCCTATCCAGTTTTTATTTTTATTTCCTCTCCAAGGTTTTTTCAACTCCAGGTATTTTAAACTCCATGTTTTACAATTCCAGGTTCTGCTGCTGCCGTGTCTTAACTACATGTTTGCCTGGCACGTGCATATCATTTCTTTTTCAGGGTCTACTTTCTGATTGTTTCTTCCTTTTGATGGTTCACCTGAAAACGCTTTCGTTCATTATTTTTCAGGTATGTTTTCTTGTTCAATTTTCCTCCAAGGCTCTTTGGGAGGGTAGCAAGGTATTGGGACCTTCCCTCTTGCTAAACAGATAGGGCCTTGTGAACTTATGGACCCTTCCTCGCCTTGAGAAAGTGTCGGTCCCTGGTTCACCTTTTTTTCATTTTGATGTTCTTGCTTTTTGCATCTTCAATTTTATTTAGATTGTTTATTCATATATATATATATATATATATATACATATATATATATATATATACATACATACATACATACAGGGTGATTATAATTAAAGTTCCATTTTCAAAACGCTGTAAAAATAAAACCACTGGTCAGAATGACGTCAGATTTCAACAGCTTATTATCGAGGAAGGGGGAAAACATATGGCAAATGAAAATTAAATAATTAAAATTTTTAGCAATAGATGGCGCTGTAAGCATCATAATTTAATAGCGGTCGTTTATTCTTTCATCAAATTGGTCTTTTACTGTCGTGAGACTGGCACAAAAGATGTTCAATATGCTATCCCCCGTTTGGAAACAGGTGGAAATCGAGAAACAGCATGTTCCACAACCGATCTAAGTGTTTCCGGGCTAACGTTTAAAATGTGTTGCGCAATGCGTGCCTTTAGCTCAGCTAAGTTTGCAATTGTAACACTGAACACAACAGCTTTCAGATAGACCCATAGCCAGAAGTCACACGGGTTAAGATCAGGTGATCTGGACGGCCAGGCTGTATGGAAATGGCGGCAGATAATTCTATCATTTCCGAAATGGCGCTTCAGCAGCTGCTTCGCTGGATTCGCGATGTGCGGAGGTCCGCCATCTTGCATAAAAATGACTTCATCCACGCATCCGCGCTGCTGTAGAGCTAGAATGACGTGGTTGCGTAAAAGGCATTCATAGCGCTTAATAGTTACGGTACAAGTAACAGGACCGGAGGCACCAATCTCTTCGAAAAAATATGGCCCTATGATAATGATGCCATAAACCCGCACCACACTGTGACCTTTGCAGGATGAAGCGGTTCTGGATTATTTGCGTATGGATTTTCTGTTGCCCATATTCGACAATTCTGGGCATTCACATATCCTGTCAGGTGGAAGTGAGCTTCGTCAGTCCACAAAATCTTCCACGGCCATTCATTGTAAACATCCATGCGAGCAAGAAATTCTAAAACAGAAGTCTCTCTTACTGGCAGGTCAACAAGAAGCAACTCGTGCAGCTGGGTAATTTTGAATGGATGGCACAGAAGAATGCTACGTAAAATTTTTCGTACCGTGGTCACAAGTCTGTCCAATGTTCGGGCAATTCTACGTGCACTACACGTTTGTACACCACCATTCGACTCCTCCTGCATTGCCTGGGTGTGGCTACTTCATCCACTGCCGTCGAATCAATTCGTTTCCTCCCTCTACCAGGTTGCATAGCAAAAGAACCCGTCTTTTCGAATTTTGGTATCATTTTCTCCAGACCTTTGACAGTCATCAGAACAACGCCTTTTTTGAAATAATTCAGTGACCGAAACTTCTGCAGAGCTAAATTTACACAATCATCATTCTTGTAGTAGAGCTTCCCCAGCAAAGCACGATCTTTCATTGAGACAGTCATGGTAAACTTCTCAGATGCGAAATGACCCAGCGATTTTATAACAACTTCAATGAGTCGTGCGCATGATAGCTGACTTGTTTTACATATTCTTGATTTACATATCACCCCCGGGTGAATACTATAATTAAAATTATACTTTCAAAACGCTGTAAAACTAAAACCACGGGTCAGAATGATGTCAAATTTGAATGGAATATTATCGACAAAGGAGGAAAGCATATGGCAGAAGAAAAATAAATACTAGTTAGTATTTTTAGAATAGATGCCACTGCAAGTGTCAGAATATGTAAATCAAGACAGCTGTCATGCGCATTAAATTATGAAGCTTACAGCGCCATCTATTGCTAAAAGTTTCAACTATTTATTTTTCATTTGCCATACGTTTTCCCCCTTCTTCGATAATATGCTGTTAAAATCTGACGTCATTCTGACCAGTGGTTTTATTTTTACAGCGTTTTGAAAATGGAACTTTAATTATAATCACCCTGTATATATATTAAAAGTGAAAAATATTGAAAAGACCACACCAAAAGCCCATAGATGCGCAACGCAGCAAAACTAAAAAGCCAAGTAAATATAAAATAAGGAAGCCAAATTCCAAATATTAAACAAATTATATAAAAATAATGATGATAAAAGGAAAATTGCAAAAAGCTATTAAATATTAAAAGATAAAGTATGAATCCAGAGCTCATCAGCCGTGGAGGATTCATTAAATATGGTCAAAAGACCAAAATTTTTTAACTATGAACTAAAAGAGAATGTTTAAGCTCTAGTACATGCAATATAGAGTGACATTGGGCAAATGCACCACATGCTAAACTATAAACATTAAACAAGAGCTCAAACCTAAAACAAAAAGCAGGGGGTTTCGCATCGACTAATTAGGAAAACAAGTTCCGATAATTAGCCATCCACGGGACAGTACCTGCCAATAAAAAAATTATCTTACCTTGAGATCCATATAAACAGAAACCATTCCGATGTTCAACATGATGGAATTCTTTCCAGTTGTCAACGTGAAATTAAAAAATAAATCCATACCCATAAGATCATTCCAGAAACATGACAGTCGTCCGTTTCCCACGAGTAAAAATTCATCCACCCCGGTGATCCACAAAAAATGGTTTGTCACGGTTGTATCATACATTTACACAGTTAAATGGTTTCAAAAGAAGCGAAGTGCTCATCGAAGGCTATACTTAAGCAAATGTTTTCAACCAGATTTTTAGGGAAGTTATTATTAAAAAGTATATTTTTGAGTGCTGAAATTTCTTGAATAAATGCGGAAATGGTATTGCAAATTCTTTTTATTCTGATAGCTTGCGAAACAATGATGCCAATAAAAAACCTTTTACTTAAGCAGGAGGAAAAATCTTGTAAGCTGTTAACTGTGAAATTAAATTCGCGCCTTTTATCATGAATTGTACTGTAACAATTTGAATCTATTTGTATGTTGATATCCAGGAAATTGAAGTAATTTTGATTAAAACTAGTCTTTTTGAGAGTTAATGAACTATGATAAATAGTTTTACTAAGTTCAGAAAAATTTGGAAAATTTATACACAATAGGTCATCGACGTACCTGCAACAAAGAGGTGCAGAAGAAGGATTGTCAATTAAATATTTTCTTTCATAATATAAAAGAAAAAGATAAATATTTGGACTTTGATTGCAATTGTGCTAATTTCTCTAATTCCATCTTCTACAACTCTGATCTTGGTCATATTCTGACCGGTGATGTAAATTTTTTACAAAACAAAAAACTCATTAAACTTTTTAGTTTGGGTACTAAATATCGGCCTAATTTTCGTATTATTTTTTTGAAAGCTTATAATAAGCTTGCATTTGAACTTGAGTATTTTTTAAGAAAAATCTCCTATAGTTTTAATGCTCCACAATGCATTTCTTGAATACAGACACCACTTTTTGAGTGTTTTCAGAAATCACGTTTACGTGATATTGTCAACATAGAATCTCCATACTTCCATCTCTCTGCTGATGAAAATAATGCCATTAATGATTTTAAATAATCCTTTGTCTTTACAGTTGTTGATAAAACCAGTTCTAATTATTCTATCTGCTGCAAAAAATTATATGCTAATATTTTGAAAAATGAACTAGAAAAAACCACCACACATAATTCCTCCAAACTTAATGAATCTTCCATCATCAAAACATTTGCTGCTGCTTACAAACTTTTTAAATTGCCACGTCCTGATTCTGTTAACTTACCTTACTTATATGCAATTCCAAAATTTCATAAAACACCTGTTGGGTTTCGTTTTATATGTTCTGCCACCAACACCATTGGAAAAAAATCTGAGTGTAAAACTTGAACAGTTTCTCAAAAAAAAAATCTCGAACAGCTTAAACTTCAACAATAGAATTGGTTTTGGATTGTTAATAATAGTGTAGAAGTGATCAATTTACTGAATATGCTTGATATAAATAACTTGGAAACATTTGATTTTGAAAACCTCTTCACCAATATCCCACTCATTGAACTTCTTCCTCTGTGTCAAAACTTTTTAATTCGGTCACGGACTCCCTTGATTTTAATGAATTGTTTTTTCTTGGTCTTTTTAAATTTTGTATTTTCAATAATTTTTTCAAAAATGGTAATTCATGTTTTCTGCAAATAAATGGGTTGCAATGGGAGCTATTTTAGCTCTACATTAGCCAACCTTTTTCTTTTATATTATGAAAGAAAATATTTAATTGACAATCCTTTTTCTGCACCTCTTTGTTGCAGGTACGTCGATGACCTATTGTGTATAAATTTTCCGAATTTTTCTGAACTTAGCAAAACTATTTATCATAGTTCATTAACGCTCAAAAAGACTAGTTTTAATCAAAATAACTTCAATTTCCTGGATATCAACATACAAATTGATTCAAATTGTTACTCTACAATCTATGATAAAAGGCGCGAATTTAATTTCACAGTTAACAGCTTACAAGATTTTTCCTCCTGTTTAAGTAAAAGGGTTTTTATTGGCATCATGTTTCGCAAGCTATCAAAATAAAAAGAATTTGCAAACATTTCCGCATAGGAGGGAAAACTTTCATTTGGGTAAAAAATTGGCTGACCGGAAGGAAACAAAGAGTAGTTGTAAGGGGAAATTATTCTAATTGGAGTGAGGTCTTAAGCGGGGTTCCTCAAGGATCAGTGTTAGGGCCTGTTTTGTTCATTGTCTTTATGAACGATATTCACAAAAATATTTCTGGGAACATGAATTGTTTTGCTGATGATGTCAAAGTTATGGGGACTGTAGAAAATGAAGAACAAGCAAATCAGCTGCAAGAGGATCTAGATCATATTACGGAGTGGGCTGATAAATGGGGTATGGCTGTTAATGTTGAGAAATGTCAAGTGCTACATTTAGGGCATGGAAATAAGTGTACAAGTTATTATTTGCAAGGTTCAGTCATTAGTCAGGCAGACAAAGTTACTGATCTGGGGGTCCTAATAAGTCAGGATTTAAAGTTTAGCCAACAGTGCAGCATTGCTAGCAACAAAGCCAATAAGATGCTTGGGTTTATCAATAGATCTATTTCAAATAAATCTAAAGAAGTTCTTCTGCCCTTATATAGAAGTTTGGTAAGACCCCATTTGGAGTATGCTGTTCAGTTTTGGTCTCCTTATCTTAAGAAAGACATTAATGTATTGGAAAGGGTTCAAAGGCCGGCTACAAGGCTAATAAGTGGACTTTCCCACTTAGATTATGATTCCAGGCTTAGAAGGCTAAAAATGTACAGTCTTGAGCAAAGAAGAGACCGAGGGGATATGATTCAGCTGTTTAAATTTATTAAAACGAAAGATGTTACGGGGCTAAAGTTTAGCACTGAAAACAGGACAAGGGGTCATTGTTTTAAGCTATTTAAATCTCAGGCTAACATGGATATTAGGAAAAATTATTATTTTAGCAGGGTAGTGGAACCTTGGAACAGCTTACCGGAAGAGGTGGTAATGAGCAAAGGAGTAGACAGTTTTAAGAGGGCCATTGATCTTCACTGGGGATTGTAAATTGACTAGGACCAGTCTAGCTGGGCCCAGAGCCTGTTGCTGGTTGTCACTTTTGTATTTGTATTTGCATTTGTATTTAATCAAGAAATTTTAGTACTCAAAAATATACTTTTGAATAATAACTTACCTAAAAATCTGGTTGAAAACATTTGCTTAAGTATAGCCTTCGATGAGCATTTCGCTTCTTTTGAAACCATTTAACTGTGTAAATGTATGATACAACCGTGACAAACCATTTTTTGTGGATCACCGGGGTGGATGAATTTTTACTCGTGGGAAACGGACGACTGTCATGTTTCTGGAATGATCTTATGGATATGGATTTATTTTTTAATTTCACGTTGACAACTGGAAATAATTCTATCATGTTGAACATCGGAATGGTTTCTGTTTATATGGATCTCAATTTAAGATAATTTTGTTATTGGCAGGTACTGTCCCGTGGATGGTTAATTATCGGAACTTGTTTTCCTAATTAGTCGATGCGAAACCCCCTGCTTTTTGTTTTAGGTTTGAGCTCTCGTTTATTGTTTATAGTTTAGTATGTGGTGCATTTGCCCAATGTTACTCTATATTGCATGTACTAGAGCTTAAACATTTTCTTTAGTTCATAGTTAAAAAATTTTGATCTTTTGACCATATTTAATGAATCCTCCACGGCTGATGAGCTCTGGATTCATACTTTATCTTTTCCTATTTAATAGCTTTTTGCAATTTACTTTTTATCATCATTATTTTTATATAATTTATTTAATATTTGGAATACTAACGAATATGAAAAATCGCGAATCGAATCTTTTTCACCACGGGCAAAAAATAAGCAATTCACATTTTGGCTGCTTTTCAAAAAATTACCCTTAAAAAACGGATTTTTGAAGTATTACTGCCGAGGGCGAATTCTTCGCACTGATCAGCTAGTATAAGTAAAAATGATAGAGGGTATACGCTGAAACGTTAGAAAAAAAAAACTACGTAATTTAGATTAAAGTGTGGAAAATAGGTACTACGAATTTATTTTTCTGAAAAACGCATATTCTTCTAGCCCTCTCCCTCCGTTTTTGATTGCACACGAATTACTGATTGCTGATTTGTTAACTGTGATTTTATATGGCTTTTTAGTTTAAATTTATCCATTGATGTTCATTAATTTTAACAAACATTAAATTTGATACAATCAAAATGAATAAAGCTCTCGTAATACAATTATAAAATTTTTTCCAACTAATTTTGCGTTCACTCTGCTGTAAAGCAAAGCAAAGTAGATACCATCTTTAATGACAGTTTTAAGTTTCTTGGCCCAGATTCTTAACTCTCCGTGAAATCTCTTAATCCTTCGAGATGGCTTGTACCTCATAGGCACTAATCCGACAACACATTCTTCTTACTTTTGCTTCTCCATAGCGAACATTATTTGTACCTTATGTTGTTAGGTTTGAACACTGACATGTCCTTAACAATTTGTGCGTTATTATTATTAAAATTGGAATAAAGGTTTGGTTTCGTTCTATCCAGAAGGCTCTGAACCAATTTATTATGACTAGAGGCCCGTCCCGACCTAGTTTGGGTTTAAAAAAGCTATCTATCTTAAATAAATATTATAAAGGTACTATTTAATTTGAAAATTTATCGCATGGAACATTTTTTCTTTCACTTTTATGAGGTTTGAAACAAATTGATTTACCTCATTTCCAGATCAAGAGAGACCGACATATAATTCTAAATGAACAATTCAATCTTCCCGTATGTAACGTTGCACAACCAATCGTATAGTTGTACGTTTGATGATGGTAATGGAATAAGAAATTTTCATTGTATATCGTAATCGCTGAAATTGGAAAAGAAAATATACGGGGACCATGGGGATGCATGGAATATGAGCCAACTGATCTGCTGCTGGTGCAGTAAGAACACTACTCGAAATCATATTATTTCGTAGTGAATTACATTGGGGTTGAATTCCATTGAAAAGATTAGACAAATTAAAGTTGTGCAATAAAATTATTAGGATATCGCCTTTAATTTTAGAAGCATGAAGAGAATTTGGAGAATACCCTACTCTCCAAATTGTCCGTTTTTTTCTTATTAAAAATACTGAGTCTTTCTGTAGGAGATATTCAAAGTAGTTTAAATGTGAAATGGTCAGGTTCTGTACCTCTAATTAAATTCCCTGCAGTTCTATAAAAAAAAAAACATCGCAGAAGCCTGTCGGTTGATTTTTGATAGTGTTGAATTTATTAATTTTTTCGAGTTCCACCGGGTATGCCAGCAACATTAATATACGTTCCTGGTTTTCAAGTAACAATCATGTTTCAATAGAATCTTTTCGTTGATTCTCTGCAGCGGTGGCAAACTAAGTTCCCTGTTGAGTGTCATCTTTATTCACAAATTTTTGTTTCATTTTCATATCGCTTGACATTGAGCGACAATGAAAGTATTTCTGTTGACGCTCTGATTGCAATATGTCGTCAAAGAGATCTTTTTTAAATGTTTGCCATAAAGCAATAGGGTTTTAGAAGATGACATAAAAGTTGAAATAGTTTTAAACAATTATCTGAGTTTAGAATCGAAGTCAGAAAGTTACATGTATAAACTAAAGTTATTTTCCAAGATATGTCGCCGACTATAAGACCGAATGCTGCTTGATAGGTTGGCAGGATCTTTAACTGTTAATCCACTTCGTAAATATGTGGGACTACGAAAATATTTCAGATGAATGCTTATGTGACCGAATTCAGATTAGCTATTGGAATGAATATTGTATATTCTACTAATAAGTGAGTCAAGCCCGGGATGCCTTTTTTAACGTTGTACTCGTTTCCATTGGAAAACATGCTTTTTTCATATGCACTCTTTTTTTTTTTGGTTTTGCAGTTTCCTTCTGATAGGATATTTGTGAGCGATATTAGTTAATTATATCGTTTTTAATGCTTAAATACGGTCATCATGAAGAATAGTTCCGCAAATATTTTTTATTTATTTCTTTCCCTTCTTTGTCAAATTGTTTCCTATCCACCGTTTTTTGTTCGTTGTTGTTTTAACTCTTAAGTTTGAAAGTACAGTAATTGTGTGCAATTATTTTTTCAGTTAATAATGTTCAAAACTAAATGTACTTAATTGAATGCATGCAAAATTACAACTTTCAGAAACACGGATTATTATCTTCTATCTACACCACTTGAATTCAAAAACTAATTTTCCCGAAGCGAATAGCAGCCATATTTCATTTAATAAAATTTTGAAGCGTAAACATTATGCGACTCTAAACAGTTTTCAATATCCTAGGCTAATAGAATGCGACAAACCCGATCTTCTGCAGCCTCAAATACAGGAAACAGTTTTGGCGGTTCCTCCTCCTGGCATCGTGATATTTTTATCTTTCACATGTGCCCATCCCTCAGCCTTTAGTTTAAAGGAGAACCTTTAACCATTTCGTCATTGCGGATGCAGAGCAATCGGGGTTCGTTTTTACCTATATAAGAACAAAATAGTACGATACATAAACTGGTAGTGTAGAGAACTTATTAGTTTAAAAAAATAGTATAAAGACATACATGCATAATTTATAGCCTATGTCACTCAGTAGGAATGCATCTTTCACATAGTGAAGGAATTTTTCAAATAGGTGCAGTGGTTCCGGAGATTACCTCGAACATTTAAACACACAAAAATCCGCTCTCTCTCTTTATGATATTAGTATAGATAATAATAACAGGCACAGTTTCGTTTTTGGGATCCAATAGTAGTTACTTTTTGATTCGAAGTTAGCAGAGTTTTTTTCACTTACACATCAGGACTTTTTTTTAAACGATCAATTATTCTTATATCTAGACCTCAGAACCAGACTAGCGTAAGTCCAAAAATTGCAATTTTTCCTTTATAAGTGCATTGTACGTAGAAGCCTATTCCGCATCGAGCCATGTGAACGCAATTCTAAAACAAAAATCCTTTGTAATTTTTTCACCAGTGTTAAAAGAGCGCACGTCCCATTCTTTGCGTGAGCCAGACAAAAGTTTTCCCTTTCTCCAGTAAAGTAGCGATTATGTGACTTTCGTTGTTCTGTCTCTGAGGTACAGATATTTCTACTCATTAATTCTGTACCTCAGAGCTAGAAGGACGTAAGTCACATTATGATAATTTTACAGGAGAGAGAAAAACTTTTTTCTATCGCATGCAAAATGGACGCGCGCTCTTTTAACCCTGGCAGAAAATTGAAAAGTATTTTTTATAAAGAATTAAGTTCACATGGCTTGATGCGGAATAGACTTCTACATGCTAATTAACGGAAACTCGCGATTTTTGGACTTAAGTCAGTTTGGCTCTGAGGTACAGAATTATTTAGCCCTCACCAGGGAACAACTACACGACTTCAGTAATCATGAAAAAAGTTCAAAATGGTCGCATCTGAAAGAGCATATTTAGACATTTTTGACCCATGAACTGTGTGCCCTCGTCCCCTCGTTTTCGAGACATGGGGTCCTAAAGTCAGCCGAAATCTCAAGAAAACTCGATAAATTTAAAGACTTGGCAAGCAATTTAAAACACCGTGCTTTTTAACATCAGCATCATGATAGGAATCTGATTTTCATTTTAGATCATCTGTAAGGCGTGCGAAAGATGTGTTGCATTAATCCCTTATTTGTGTGTGTTCAATTAAAGAATCACCATCAAGCCTATGAAGTGAAAAGTAGTAAGCTTTATCCATAGGACGAGAGAACGACAACTTTACAATGAAATTAAACTTAAATTGTATCATTTAATTCGTGATAATAATATAATTCAGAATTTTTCTGTATTTTAAATGTATTTAACATTAGTTATCTAAGTGTTAATTCTCATTAATGAAATATGTTGTAAGTATTTCTTAATAATCTGGGAGAATTAATATGAATAAGTACAAAAATCAGACTAAGTTGAACTCATATACAAATAATAAAACGAATGGTCTTTGGTGTTGAAATAAAATGGTCATGGATTATGGTATCAGTTCTTTTAAGTTATAATTAATACATAAAGTTTTATTGTCACTGTGAGGAAAAATATGTAATTTTCAGTTTAAAAAAAAATCTTAAAAGAAAACAATGGATAAAAAATATCAATAACCTGCGCTTCAAAATTATCGATATCGGAAATTACATCATGGATGGAGGGAAATAGTTATTTTTGTTCTTAAAAACTGCTAATACAGTCGACGTTCGTTAAAACAACCCCTGAAGTCCGAACAAAATCTACCACTACAGCTAAAAGTTGTTACAATGTAAATGCACAACTTGTTGCATGTTTGAATATGACGTCCTTTTTGTGCTTAATTTTGAGCGGAAACCAAATAAGCAATTTTGTACACCAAAGCTAAAGCAGAGGTGCTCAATAGGGTGGAACGAAAAAAACTAAATTTTTACTTTCGAATCGTAATAGTGCAGAAAAGTTGCGATTGGTGAAGACTTACAAAACAAAACAAAAATTTTTAAAATCGGATAATATCTTCCGATCCCGCAACGAGCCTAAAAATTTGAAAAAAATGGAAAATTTCATGTTTTTAGCGATTTTTTAAAAATTTTGCTCCAGCGTTTCTTTTTAATACTCTAAGACGGAAAAGTTACGATTGGTGAAGCCTTCAGAAATTAAAAAAAAACACGTTGAAATCGAATAATACCTTCTGATCCAGGAACAAGAATGAAAAGTAAAAAAAAGGGAGAATTTCATCTTTTCTTAGTGATTAAAAATAAAATTGTTCTTGCTGTTTCCCCCCCCCCCCGGTGTTACAGGGAAAAGCCTTTTAAAAAACCCTATAATAAACATAAACATTAATTTATTTCTTGACTTTTAAGGTATCTTTTAAACATGCAAAACTACCATTCTTTACAATAATGAAATATTTTCAAATAATAGAAAGTTATAAAATATTTACCAAATTTACAATCCAGTATACAAGTCTTATTGTTTTAAGTGTATTCTTGTGGAAGCTAATTTATAATCAGATTTTTTGGAAAATTCGGGCATAATTAATCTGGATTTCAATGTTGCTTTTATGTAGCCATCTCTTGATTTAAATCCCCACACTTTGAGTGAAGCCTCCGTCACTAACTTCCCACATCTTTTGACAGCTTGCGTATGGCAGGGGAATAGTTTTATATCCCAGTCGTGTATAGTGCCTGTTACAATAAGTTTTTCAATGTCTTTGTTATGACCGTTTCGAGGAAAAGGTGAAGATAGCTTTGTCGTGCTCCAATTAATAATCTCTGTGTAATCTTCTGCTTCGAAATTTAGAGATGGAATGACAAAGTTTCTAATGCTTTTGCCTTTAGAAAGAAACTCTCTGGCTTTTAACACACTTTTAAACGCTAGTTCTCTTATGTGCCTCCTTTCATCAAACACCATTGCCATTAATTAGATTGTCAGGTAAGTATCGACAGGTTTGAATTGTTCTGTAAACATGAATGGCACCGTCTGTGAAATTTTTGCGGTTCTTTATTTCAAACCAGACCGATATGTAACATCGCAAAATAAAAAGTCACTATGTGTTTTAACTCACCTGATAGGATCGATACACTTACGTAGTCTAAGAACTCTATTTGCACAAGTGAGCCATCTGGAATGTGTGAGTGGGCCGGGGTCACGATTTGACAAATCATTTGGTCCAAAGTTCCAATTTTTCCTATGCCATGTTTCCTCTGAAGATAGAGAAATCTTTGTTCAGAGATCAGTATCTTTTCAGATTTTTCACACGTACATTTCATGTAAATTGGACATTCACAAATGTCTAGGGTCTTTTTACAAGTGCAAATAACATTCTTTACGCACTTACAGGCAGAGACGTCAAAGAGTTTCCTTCTTCACTTTTAAATTTATCAACTTTAGTTTATCCTTGTCTCGGTTGTAAGATCTCATGAAATTGAGATATTTTTTGTAGAAGATATCAATGAGCTGAGCAAATCTTTTCAGGGAAACTATAGGAATCGAGGCCTTATCAAAGTTACATTTAACTTTTTGTCCTTAACAATGGAAAAACTCATTTTCGTGTTATTGACTTTTCTAGGTAACTCAAATCTCTCTTGAAAGCAACTTTGAAGTACATTTTCATAAGTAAGGAGCTTATTTGTTGGCAAATCTCTCGGGTGGCCAAATATAGGGCACTCAAGGGACTTTCTCGTAATTATTTTCTGCAAAGATGGATTCATGTTTGAAACACGTTAAACATAGCAAATAGACATCACACGCACATTAGAAACATTGAGAAATACTGATGCCAGCACGACTGCTTTATTCATTTAAGTAAGATACCTATAGACACAAACCAACGAAAAAGCTCATAAATTCAAGATCGTGAGGCGCTAATGGGGCGTATCAGATGCATACACTGTACTGAGCGGCATAAGCAAATATGAATCACGCGGGATTAAAGGGCCATGTGGACAATTTCAAGACAGAGTAGTACTAAAATATCACATTTATTTTATAAACGAACGTTCTTTCGTTAGTATTTCATACCAAACTTATGAGGATCGTTAAACTAAAAAAAAAAAAGCTGAAAAAGGGCTTAAAGTTTACATTTTTTTAAATATGTAGGTTCGTTGCGCGATCGGAAGATATTGTTTTATTTCAAAAAGATTTTTTTTTTTTGCTTTGAAGTCTTCACTAAACGTAACTTCTCCGTTCTGTAGCCTGAAAAAGTACATTGAACCAAAAATGTTAAAAATTCGGAGAAAAACCTGAAATTCTCTAATTCTTCGATTTTTTAGGTTTGTTTCTGGATCAGAAGGTATTATTCGATTTCAATTTGTTTTTTTTTATTTCTGAAGGCTTTACCAATCACAACATTTCCGTCTCAGAGCCTTAAAAAGAAACATTAAAACAAAATTTTTGTAAAATCACTAAGAAAACACGAAATTTTCCATTTTTTCAAATATTCAGGCTCGTTGCGGGATCGGAAGATATTATCCGATTTTAAAAATTTTTGTTTTGTTTTGTAAGTCTTCACCTATCGCAACTTTTCCGCACTATTACGATTCGAAAGTAAAAACTTTGTTTTTTTCGTTCCACCCTAGTGCTCAACCCCCTCTCCCCCTGCGAGCGCACCGTCTAAATGTCACGAAGATCCCCCAAAAGCAAGAGCCCCCCAAATGAGAAAAATACCCCTCAAACCCCCCTCCCTCTAAAAATTTCAATGGCACAATGACCCCCTCCCCCCAGGTGGGCACCCTTGGCTGAAGTACAGCATATGGCAAAAAAAAAACAGCAAAAAAATTGCTGATACTACGCTTTACTTTCTCACTACATAATTATACAAAATGCTCATCATGCCGAAAAGCAACAGAAAACATACTCACATGCACAAAGCTAGAGTTCGAAATAATGTGTCTGGGAACTCCCTTGGGGTTTAGGGGACTCGCCAGAAAAAAAGGTGGTTTGAAATTAATTTGCATTGTATTGGCATTGTTTTTACAAAAAAAAAAAAAAAAAAAATCCGTGACAGCGTTCCCCCGCAAGCGTCCCCCTTCCCTATCATACTACTTTTGCAAGTGCATGTAAATACCATTTTGTTAAAAACCAGGAGGGTCAACCATAGCCCCTTAACCCCCCCCTCCCCCGCTACTGTGGAGGGCTTTTTTGATCATTAATAATGAGATAAAAATTAAGTTTAATCTCGATTTAAAGATGTTTTTCTGGAAAATCTTTCCGTTTCATAAGCTTGATAGTGGTTCTTAACTTTGAAGCACACAAGTAAAGCAGGGATGACTATTTCCTCCAACAGCGATACCTCTCCTTTCCCACACTAATATCTTGAAGACCCCACTAAACAAAAGCCCCCCCCCCCTCAGAGGAGAGAAAAATATCCCTGAAAACAACCCCCCAAAATTTTAATGGCGAGTTCGTGCCACGACTCCTTCTCCCCCTGGTATGTGCCCATGAGTAAAGTTTCAACTTAAAACATCTTTCACGCGTTTTGGAGAAGACCAAAAATATCAATGAGATGTCTTGTCAGATGCAGATTTTGAATTCGCGCTGTACCTACCATTTTTGAACAAAATTCGCTAAATTAGGCTACTTAACTCAAAATTTCGACTAACTTTAAGACCTCATATTTCGATAACGGGTGTCGCGAGGGCACGTAATTTTTGTGCCATAAACACGTGTTACGATGCTCTTTCAAATGCTACCAATTTCAATTTTTTTCGAATTTCCTTGATCGTGTGGTTTCCTGGTTAGTAGTGCTGCGGTTCCTGACTGTAGTTCTTTTTTCAATATGATTAGGTCTTAGAGCACGTAATCCTCATAAAAATTTGAGGACTTTTTTCAATTACGTCGCAAAATATCTTTTCCTGATACCGAAATTAATTTACTCCTTCTCAAAGCCGTTATCAAAACGAAAAACAAAACAAATAAATGAAAACTAAGTGTGCCAACATCATTTATGGAAACTTTTTCCCGAACAGCTGACATCACATTAGTCTCAAACTCAATTCACAGTCAATGCGTCGGTGTTTCAATTAGTAATACATTGTAGTGTCAATCTTTAGTCCTATTATTTCTTGTCAAGACACTTATACAAATGGCAATGTTACTTACTATTACGGGAAAAATTTTCGAGCAAAATACTGTTTTATTTTTACGGGGAAAAAGTGATAGTAAATAAAAGTTCATCATCATCTCTGCCACAAGATTCCATCCGAGATTGATTACTTTCGATAGCAAAAAATCGTATTTGAACTCCGAAATTTCAAATTAATCCAACAATAATGCCAATGTCCTTTCATAACGGTAATGAAAAAATCAGGTATAAGTGTGATTTTTAGAAACATATAAATGAAAAATGATGTATAAAGTTACACAATTTTGGAAAAAATATTGAAAAGTGTGTTTATAATAGGAAAGAAAAACGATTTTAGTAAGATTTTTCTTTCAATTATTAATGAATCAGAGTTGTGAAGTGGAAAAGAGCATGAAATGTCAGTGACTTCTGAATCATCACTCTCAGTAGGAAACGAACTCATAAACAAAGTCTGAAAATAGAAACATAAATATGAATTCAAATAATTTAATATCAATTGTAACGTTTATTTTGGGTAACAAAATTGCGTATAGATATATTAAGCGCAAAAATAAGCGCTAGAACTGATTTCAAGGGATAAAAATTCGTCTTGACATTTTTTAGGAAAGTGAAATTTACGAAAACAGTAATAACGACCATAACAGTGATCTATTCCGCTCTAAAGCTACCTTTCTAAGTATGAGATGGAAAATGTCAGGGAAGAAAAAAAAAGTACTAATTTTTTTTAACCTATTGAAATTGATTTTTAGTTTTAAGGAATTATAAAAATATTTAAGTAAAATTTTAAAAATCCCCCCCCCCCACAACTCATCCTTTACGATGCTAAAGTTTTATTTGAAAAGCATGAAAATACGATAGACTAAATTTTTGAGGCTTATTTTTGACTTTCAATGAAAAGTGCATTTATTGGCGTAAAATATGTCTGATTAAGTGTTTAAGCGAAATTAAAACTAATACTTTTGATAGTTGGTTGTTTTCCTGGGTTTTTAAAAATTATTCAAAAGTAAATTAGTTACTCCGGAAGCTTTACCCATAAATCTGGGAAGTAAACTTGTGCCGCTAAATATCTCCAAATAAAGAATTGTATAATTAGTAGATTAGAACAGTGTCTAGGGAAATATTCAGAAGATTTAACTGCACCATCCTTTTCAATGAATTCGAAATAAATGAAGAAATCGATGTCCAGTTCAATGTCCCAGTAAAGTGGCTTAACTGATACAGAATGTTCAATGAAGTGAGAACTGCAAATCTACGCCTGATTAATTTAGTTGCTGGAAATTAATCACATCACTTTAATTTAAAGATAGTTCTCGCTTACTTGCATTTTCAACAAAGAGGCTTAAAGCATTCACTAGAGAATTTATTTATTTTAAGGAAAAAAAGTAGTTTTACCCTAGTGCATCACATGCTTAAAGTAAACCCAGCTATTTTTTTCAATAAAATTAATCTGTAAAGTCTTTGTAATTGAAACACTAATAAATTATTTTAAGCAAAATTAATGATTTTAGGAAACGAATGTAAGACAATATTTTTGTACATTTATTTTGAATCCTAATTGAATGACGCATTTAATTCTTACTTACTAGTTAGTACTTAGATGCAATGTTTAACATCTGACACCAGTTTGAGAACATTTCGCCATTAAATATGTATAGCGTTGTAGAAGTTACCTTGCAAAAGCATTGAGTTGAAGTGTTTGTTGCAGCACGTATTTCTACGGTTAGGTGAATCACTCGTTAATCAAGCATTTCTTAGAGAGATTTCCCTGGTTTTTTTCTTGTCGCAGATATAAAAATGACAGGAAATATAAAATACTTATTCAAAAGTGAAATTAAACTTGTCACGAACAGAAAGAAAGCGCAGATTATCAAATTAACTGAATGAACAAGCTGAAATGCTTCTTGTCCAGTAGTAGTGCCACTTTTTGAAACAAATCTTCAAAAGAAAAGTTCATCTATTTGGATGACTGAGAGTTCCTTAGAAAAATGCGTGCACTTTTTTTTTGAGATGATATCTTCATTTTTTAAATAGTTTTTGTCTATTACATTTAACAATTTTAAAAAATTCCGAAACGTTACTGGTAATCTCCATGGAACGTTTCGAGATTTCACAGGTTTTCGCCAATTTCCTGTGAAAATTAAGTATCCATGTCAAAAAGTTTCCTAAATTACTTCAAGTTGCACGAATGCAGACTTCTCACTGTTGGGAAAAATATTTTTAGTATCCAGTTTAAAGATTAACTGAACGTATTTGTTAAGTGTATTGACTTGAGAGCGATTACGGACCATCCAGATTGACAAAGCTCCTGAGAGTGAATAATTCTCTGAATTCCGCGGCTTTGCAAGAATTGCAAGCGAGATGCTTTGTACTTGCAATGCAATTCTGTTTTAGCGTTGTCCCTAGTTTCAATAATGCTTTTGGAGCTTTCTTGGGCAATCAGGAAGGCGACAAGCTACTAGTTAAAACCAACTTAAGTTTTCTCTGAAGGTTCCAGAAACATGACTAGCTTTGACCGGAGATATTTCTGTATTGTTTAGAAAGATTTAAAGATGATTGCAGTAAGGTTACTGCGTTTAGCGGAAAACATTGTTTTTTTTTTTTTTTTTTTTGCAAGATATGTTTGTTACTGGCAGAAATTGGGCACGACAGCTGCCCATTATTTTCCAGGAACGTTTTTGAATCATATTAACTGTGTATATTCAATTGTAAAAATGATGTTTAAGTCTTTAATCGGTGTGGGTCTAGAGAGCGGTAATTTAAAAATCCAATTTTTTAGCATCAATTTTTCGAAAAAACACTATCAACAAGAATTGTTTTATTTTTCTTCGCCGATGGCAGTGAAAAAAATAAAATGATGTCTTCTTTTGTAGTTTTATCAAGGATTAAGAAAGAGCTCAAAAAAAAAAAAAAAAAAAAAACCTATGAGAAATACTATACTATATGATTGATTTTTGCTCGCATGTTAGATGAAAAATGTAACTATATCAAAAATTTATAAAATCAGCTAAACCATTCCAAAATATTTTGACAGACATCCCGGAGGCTCCCACTTGTCATTTTTATTAAATGATATTTGTAGCAACATGAATTAAACAGTTAACATTCAAAAAATAGGGGATAAATAGTCTAGAATGAGATACATTTTAAGTTCATTGTTCAGTTCAAAAACATAAATCTTCAGTTACGAAGTTAAGTAAAAAATATATGTATTGGAAAATGCAACAAACTAATAGAAAATATTTACAGAACATGAAAGTTCTAGAAAACAGTTTACGTAACAGCTGCTTTCAAAAATATTGATCAGTTTTTTGCTTCATCATGGGATAAGTTTAAACTTTCTTTTCCAGTTTTTCTTATAATCCGTCACTGTCCAAGAAAAATTAAAATTTGTTTTGTAGCTTTCGAAGAAAACTTCATAGATTTCTGTTATTCTTTTTTGTTCCCCTCAGATTTTACTTTCTTCAGTTTATATTATTATTTCTGTAGATTTTCAAGTACAATTCAGAAACGATTTAAAGGATTTGGTTGCAGAAGCAAATCTTTTTCTTGTAGCCGAAGTCATAAATATTATGTTTCGATCACAGTTGGTAAATCAAGGAGAATTGCCGTACCCGGAATAGCATCCCTGGTCGCACACCTTGTATTTCTTGTAATTATTGATAGAAAGCAATCAAACTCACATTATAGATGCAAAATGAGGTTTCTTCAAACTGTATAGCGTGAGCTCCAATTCGATGATTACTTTGAGCTGTAGTACCGTTATTTTAAATTAGGGGCATAAACTTACTACCGAAACTTTTAAACACCTTATGCTAAAATAGCTGTTGTCCTCCAAATATTGTAATACGATTAGTAATCACGTATGATTTAAAAGTCAACACTAGGCTTAAGGTTTCTATGGATTACTTGTGCGGCTTTTAAAACGTTCGTTTTTACTGCCAAGTGTAAACAAGTCTGATTTGAATACATTTGCAGAGCAACAGACACATGAGCCTATTATTTCATTCGAACTAAACTGTGGGGGAAACATTTTAAAAGGTAAAGCCAGTAATTACAATTACTAGGTCTTATTCATATTCGATCATGCCGACGATTTGAGACTTAAATTTTCAATGAACCACCGCGTAAAAGTTTTAAATTAGCAAATAATGCCTTTATAAGAGATTTAAAATAAAACACTGCGATAGATATTTTAATTAGTTGATATAAATAAAATTCTTCGTTCAGTTCAGCTTAATGTCCCTACTTAAAACAAAAAATACAGTACAAAGTGTTTTATCCTCTAATTATTGAGTATTTTTGGAAAAGATTAGTGATGGTTATTGAAAAAAAAGGAGCAGTTATCTAATTACTACACGTATTTTCCCATTTCTCCCTCATTTTTTCCTCACGTAATTATTATTACGCTTATTAATATCATTACTGTTATCATTATTATTTTTATTAGTATTGTATTTCAAATTTAAGTAAGCAAATAAATAATGAAGAACGACAAATGGTTTAAAATGGAAGCAAAATGCTTGAAACAGCAAATAAACCTGAGAAGTTGGGGCAATTTAAGAGATTTCTGATATTTGGTTCGAAAAGTCGATGGTATTTTCTAGTAGAAAAAAAAACTCTTTTGTTTTACTTTTTACATTTTAATACTAAACTCTTAAACAGTGTAATACATGTTGTTTTTAAATTAGAGATTGTATCAATAACTGTACACTGCTAAAAATTCCTTTTTTACAGTTGTGAAGCAGTAGATGCTGTGATGATATTTATTACTATTAAAAACCGTCGAGAAAGGCTTGACAACTTTTGCGGAAATAAGCTTCCTGCTCAACTAATGTCGAATGGACCGACTATGGAAGTCGAGTTTAGATCTTACCACTCGTCACCTGAAGTGAAAGGTTTTAGAGCTATATATCGTTTTGTTACTGGTGAGTTTTGTTCCCTTCCCTCTTTCCCTGCCCGGTATATCTTGAATCTAAAAATTAGTGCAACTGGTTCCAAATGTTTTAGCTGTATTAAATCAACGAATTTATGAATTTTTATATGAAAACAAAGAATAATCATGTCATCTAAGTCAGAATCATTTGAGTCAAGAGGACTGGGGTATTCAACGTCAAGTTTTCTCTTAGAAATCGGGAAAATAAAGCTAATTTCAGCAGATAAAAGTTTATCATCATGTTTTCTCCTATAGGTATAAAATAAGTCAAACAAACCCGTAAACATTAGCGAATAACGAAATATTCCATCCGTTTCATTGGATATTTACAATACCAATTCATGCTGCTGCCTACAGTGACTACATATCACACTATTATACTAAAAAATAGATTTTTCTCAATAAAACGATAGTGAAATAAATACTTGACCACATTAAGGTTCAATATTTTAATCAAAAAAGGGATTAAGTTGAGTTTATGAAACACTAGGGTCGCCTGTGACCCTAATGATGTTCAGGGTGACACATCACCAAAGTTATTAAAAATGTAGTATTGTGCATGTGATGAAGTAAATTGCCAGAAAATCATTAAATGATGAACAAAGTCAATATTTTCCTGAGTTTTAGATGACATACTGTAAATACAGCGCAGTAGCAAACATGAAAGTACAGCAATTACATAATTCCAGTGATACCAGAAAGGTTTAATCATAATGATTGGTCGAATTGAAAATGCATCTGTTTTGTATTTTCCATTCGACCACAATGTTGTTTAGCAACTGATGTAAATGAATACGCTTTCTTTAATGCATCCTTTTATTACAAAACTTCTTCGTGCATAAATATATTTTCGATTTCAGATTTTGGGATATCAGCACCAAGACAGGATTCTACATCATCAGGTGAGTTTTTTGTTTTATATTGTAAAAAGACGTTGATTGAACGTACAGAAAATGTTTCTACTAGCTGATACCTAATAGCAAAACGATGAATACATTCCCTGGTACTTTTACAAGTGTCCACCCAACCCAGTTAAAACCAATTTAAAGGATTTCAAAATCTCCATATCTCTGTGCTTCGTATTGTTCTTTTTGCTTAAGCCTATGAAGAAATAAGTAACTACATAAAGTAAAAAAGAATAATTAATCGAAGGAAAAGATAGAGTTTTGGAAAGCCATTTGACAAAAACGGTAATTGACTTTTAGCGTATTTTGTATTCTTATAACTTCGATACGAATTTTTTCTTTTTCCAATGGAAATGAAAAACACACAGTTTATTAGATTTTAGTTTCATTAAACGCTCGAATTCTTCTTAGCTTCATTAATTTTGCATTCGGCTTCATTCCCGTTAAATTAATATTCTTCAAAAGTTTCAGAATAATTAATTAAATGTCTTTCTTTTAACAAGTAAAAAACGGAATCAGGATCAAGTTGAACTACTCGCAATAATCAACCAGAGACTTTGATAAATTTTATTGAATTAAGGATTACAGACGTGTTTTTGATGTAAATAAGGAGCGTGAACACGATTAAAAGAATTCAACATTTTAATGCTTCAACGAGCTAATGAATTTTCCATTGCAATTTCTGAGCTGAAGAGTATTTGTTTAGCAAATGTAATGCCTAAACTGGAAGTCTGCATTCATTCAAAAACAAACGTTAAATGTAGAATGCAATGTAAATGAAAATGTAATGAAATGCAAATAAAATAGTATTTGAAATTCTAAATAACCACAAATTTTTAAATGCTGTGCAATTAGCGCTTTATATGCAACATCGGGACTTCGACTTTTACAAAATATAAGTAACGCACTGTAAGCCTTCAATTAGCATTGGTAGGGGGAGCTTTCCAATAGCTATTTGAAGTTGTACTTCGGTTAAAATGAATTACTGAAAAGCGCTTTAATCTAACTTTGATGATCGCATTTCCCAATTACCTATATTTGAAGTGAATTAATTGATTTTATAGTTTCTGATCTGTAATAGGAGTATTTGGATCGAAATTCTTCCGAAACGAACTTCAGTAAGACTTCAAAGCCATTATCAACTGCTTTTACTAAAGCTTTTGTTTAATCATTAAACAGTAAAAGTAAATTAAGACTATATAAAGTTAATGAAGTTAGACATTCATAAATTCTAGAGAAAGTTCTGTTGGAACGACTGTTGTTTTCATCTAAATTAAGTTAAAGTCAGAACTAATGATTGTAATTATTTTAATACAAATTACTGATACGTAATTTTCTATAATTTCTCTTCGCTTCCTACTTCAACTACGGTAATTTATTCGTTTTTTGTTTGTCTTATTTAATTGATATTTTGTTGATTTCTGCTGTAATTTAAGAGCTTTTAGGCTACAATATTTTACTTAATAATTTTTTTTTTAATATTTGGAAATGTGAAATTTTTACTTTAAAAGAAGTATAAGTTCAGAAGATTTTACTTCGATAAATACAATGTTACTATTTTGTCATTTTTCCATTTAGATAGAAGTTCGTCATACAGCCTAAGTAAAAACTTTAAGACCAGTATAATTTTTTGTGAAAACAGGAAAATGAAATTAAAGAGATTTTAATATTCTTGTACTATTAAATGTTACTGTTCATTGGTAAGAAATAACGTAAAAGACAGGTTTTTGTAAGGTGTGCTTTTCTCAGAAAAACAGTGGTATATTTAAAATTAGTATTTCAGCTTAAGTAAAAAACTTGAAGGCCACTAGTATTTCTTAAAAAATACGTTTACATATGAGGCAGTGAGAAGCAAAGGTATGTAAGTGCCAAAATTAAAAATTTGGAGATATCCAGTACAAATGGTAGGCGAGCTCCTTATCTGTCTTGGGGCAAGAGGTAGTACTAGTAGCCCTGGTAGGCTCTGCTGTACGCCATGATTTAGCAAAAAAATTTAATTAAAGCCTACCTAATATGTTATCTTTAAAGCCGCTTTACTCAAAACTTGAAAATGTCTACCTACATCTCTTTGCTTCTCACTGCCTCATATATTGTAATAAATATCTCAGCAAAAACAACCCTAATTGAGGTGGTTGCTTGGTGAGCAAAAAGCTTCCCGCCAAACTAGATAAACAATTCAAAGGATCTATCTATTTTTCTGAGGAGTTGAAGGTGGGAGGAGGTTCTAACGGAAGTAGGTGTGATGAAGGAGGAGAACAGGGAGGATGATAGTTTGGCAGATACTTGGCGGGCAAGATATCATGACTTTTTTAAGGCTGAGGGTTTTTTGGTTTAGGATGAAGGCTTTCTTTTTTTATGTTGAAGAGTTAAAGGTTTTCTTGGCGGGGAAATTTTTACAACAGGGTTGTTTTTGCTAAGAGACATCTTTTTGATTGATATTATTACTTTGTCTGTATTTTTAGAATTGAGAATTTCAAGTCATAAATATTCAATTGAAACAACGTTGTTTTGTGTTTTTAAGGAACAATAATGGCAAGCTTAATTTTACGTCATGTTATTTTCTGACCAGTAAGATTCTATGTTCGTTTGGAGAGAATTGGGCCGTTTAAATTTTATTGCCATCCTTGTATCCTCTCTGTTGCAAAGAAAACTGCTTGGATAATAAAATACTATATTTTTAATTACATTGTTTTCAAGTACTTTCCAACTTCGCAATAAATTCTATTACAGCTTCTTTATTTGATGGATTATTCAACATTATCATGAAGTTCTTTTCTTTTCTTTTTTTATTTTTTTATACGCTTTACAGCTTGCGGGCTATTTTAATCTAGCTTTTCAGTCATTATTTAATGACTCCTTTTTTTAAATCGTGGATTATTTTACGGTTTATGGGATAATTTTAATCGTTGGGTGGTTTATCTTTCTTTTGATGGATCTCTTTGTGTTGTTTAATATCTAGTTTTGTTTAAAAGTTCACTAAAAAGACAATATAACGTATGTTATGACCAAGCAAAAAAAAAAAAAAAACAAGTCTTTAAATATTTTAAATTTGAATTCGTCAGAAGATGTACGCAACTGTACTCTACGTCAATTCGCGAATATCATAAATTTGCCACAGCGACTGCGTATGAGCGTGGACTTAGCTCATTTCAAAAGTCTTGCTTAAATAAATTGCAAAAACTTTGTCTGTTAACAAGTTACTGCAAAACACGGATATCTACACACATATTTCATATATTTCAATTCATAATGTGCTATATTTGTGGAAAATGCATTAATTTAGAAAATAAGCAAACCAATTAATAAGTGCTATTTTTCGCTTTCAATTATAAATTTAGATGTATCATATTCATATGCGTATAGTTACATATAATATGTCACGCAAAATTTTTCATGGTTTAACCCCAGTTTCGTCGACATTTAAAGTTTCTTCCCCCTTAAATGTATCAAAACTGAAAAAGAGGAAGGAAAGAAATTTCGTATCAACAAAACTGGGGGGGGGGGGGGGACTGTATTCTAATCTCATTTATTAATTTGTTTCTATGCTTAAATATAAACAAACATAGAATCTTAAAACAGAAAGCCCAATGATCCAAGCCCGCGCGCATGCGTAGTGGCTGTAGCAAATTTACGATATCCGCGATTTAACGTCTAGTTGAAACTGTTGGATCTGTTTTATTAGTCTTGATTGAATTTCACTTCTAAAGACTACTTTTGAATAATTGATAGATCTTAGATCTGTTCTAGCCTTGCAATTGCAGTCAGAGATTAACAAATATAATAACTCTCACCTATAAGCTGAGAGTAAGTACACAAGAATTTAGGGGAAATTAGTGATTTTCAAACTTTAATTATTCCGGTCCATGATGTCCCTGGGGGTTTGAAATTTTGTATATGTCCTCAATGGCCCCCAAGAATATGTATACAAAAAATCATTACCAAGCCCCCCGGGGGGCTGCTGCAGAACCTCGGGAAGGTACGATTTGGGGGGGGGGGGAAACAGGGAGGGAGGGGGGTCTAATGGCACAAAAGACGCATCAGTAAGGCACAAGGAATGTGTGTGTGAAATTTCTGCTCGATTCCTTTTCTCGTCTGGGCTGTAGCCCTGTCTAAGAAAGCGAAAGCTTTTTTGAACAGCGATTTTCTAACTTAAATTCCTCCTCCCCCTAATGGTCCTGGAGACTGTATTTTGGTGTATGTCTTCAGGGGCCACTAGAGATTGAGTATACCAAAAATCAACTCGGGGGTCTTTATGGGGCTGAGGTACAGAGGGGCGAAAAATGCAGAAAACCCCCAACTTGTTCTGTCGTGTAAACTGTTCTTGGTCGCTTTTATTTTCTTTCGTCTTTCTTGGCAGTGGATTTGCTTTTGTCGGCTGCTGACGTTTGGTTTTCTTGGCGTGGGACGCTCCAGCGTCTCGTGATCACAGCAGTTAACAAGATTGTGAAAACCCCTCAACTTGCAGTTTTGTCATTAATTTCTTCAAAGTTTTGGTCCTCTTTGTGAAGGTATTGAAAGGTAAGAAGTTAACTGTTCATGAAAAAGGGCAGATTGAAGTTTTTTTCTTCAACGAGGAGGAGTTGGCATACTGTTGCGAAAACAATAGGAAGATCGAAGACTGAAGTCAATATATTTTTTTTCTATTGAAACACAACTACGGTAAAAAGACTCCTCGGGAAAGAACTTATGCTTTGTCCTCGCGCGATAGAAGAAGCGTTTCGAAACTTTATCATCTGAAAAGTACTCAACCAGGAAACTTATTCAAAACGATAGATTTAAATGTTTATCCAAAATAATATACAAAACAATTAGAAGGGGTGGAGTTTTTTATTTATACAACAAAATTGTTTAAGCCACAGTTATTGAATAGGCACAATATATAGCGTTTAAACTTAAGCCAGGAAAACATTCTCTATGATAACTAGTGAATAGAAATATTTTTTTCTGGCGAAAACAAATGGAATTCGGAACGACCAAGCGGATGAAAGTACTAATGGCATGATATACGAAGAGAAAAAAAAATATTCTCCAAGCGCCAATTAGATTAAGACTCTGTTAGGACTTTTTAGCGCTTTGCTTACTATGATGTGGGCTCAGTTACGTTTGTTTCAGATAAAATGAATTCAGGAGCATATCAAAATGTCCTCGCAACTCATCTTTTACCAAATGCTGCGTTTATTGCAGGAGAAAATTGGAAATATCAGCAAGACAATGCACCTATCCATTCGAGTAATAGTGTAACAAGTTGGTTCCGAGTCAACAATGTTGAAGCTTTGAAAAAATTAACTAAGTCTCCAGATCGTAACCCAAGAGAGAACTTATGTGGTGACTTAGCAAGAAGCGTTTACGCAAATGAGGGACATTTTACTTCATCAATAGAGCTGAAATCTACTATCGAAGATAAATAGTATAAAATACATGCCAACCCTTTGTCAAAAACTAGTTTCATTCATGAAAACAAGAATATTTGAAGTAATTTGATGAAATGGCTCCTGCAAAAGCTTAAAAATGTTTATATTTTTGTTCTTATATGCTTTTTTTTCTGTTGATCTTAAAGAATTTACTTAGGTTCAAACATTGACCTATAATATTTTCTGATGAAGAAATACTTATAAATAAATACTTTTGCCTTTTTCACTTGTGTTTAAGGTTAATAATTATCACTCAAATGATTTTTTAATCCTAAGTTTAAGATGTGTCTAATTTCTCAAAAAAAGTGTACTGGCATTAAAGATTTTACTCAGACTGTAAATAGCAATTTTCTACTTACTTCTGCATTAAATTCCGTTTAAAACATTAACTGTTTTATATATTTTTATTTTTGCAGAAAATTTGTTTTGGATATTAATTTTTTTTTAAATATTTTGTCAAGAAATAAGTAAAGAAAATTTAAAAAAAAAACCTAACAACACAGCATTATATATCACATAAAATGCATTTCTGCATTCTGAAATGCAGTTAATAAAACAATATCTTATACATCCCTACTCTTGAAGTTAATAATAAAAACAGCAAAATTATTCTTATTTAAGATCTCCGCCAGTTTATCACAAGCAACATTCGCGTGTTCAGACCGTTTCTCTGGATTGTGACAACATTCACAAAGTACATGTTGAACATGTAATACAGATAAATGTTATAATAATTCAGTTTCTGTTCTAGCGAAAATTACGGGACTTAATTCGTAGAGCGGTCATTTGTGCTTCAGGAAAGTGCCACGCAAGGAGGGTAATGAAGTAGCAGCACTTCAACTCAACTGCACGCTATAATCTTCTCTTCTCTTTCTTCCTTTTTTGCGAATTTAAGGATCTTACCCAAAATTAACGCTAAATTTCTCGTAACAGATTGTAATCAACATAATCATGCAGTTTAAGAGGATTTTGCTTTAGTACTTCATTCAGGTTTTTTTTAATGACGTTTTCGGATGTTTTTAATATACGAAGCAGGACCCATAAGTTCGGGAACTGATGATGTCAATGACAGTCAAAGCATGTGGTTGAAGTAAAATTGTATGAATGTTTGTATGAATTGTATGAATGAAATGTATCCTATAGTATCTACCCTCAATGTATGGTTTGTTTTGACTCATGTCACGATTCAATTGATCTCGCAGACATTTTTTTTTCTAAGCTAGTTAAGGTTCTTCGGCGACATTAGAAACATGACTTTTTAAGACCAATGCTGCAACATTTATATTTTTCAGCGATTGATTGAAACACTTTCAGACTAAAGAAGCTTAGGAAAGAGTTAGATTCTACGATGGCAAGATTAAATGTGTACGAAATGGTACGGCGTTTTAAAAAACGAACAAGAATATTTCTCTGAAGAAGAGTGCTCTGGTCAAATGATGCCGATTAATGTACCGGTATTCTCGAAGAATGTTAAATTCGTTTATCAAAGTAAGTTGCAACTTTTCTTCCTTGAGTGAGTGGCCTCAGACATGCTACCACGGGTTTTACCATAAATATTTGAAAGGTTGCTTTGAGATACTAACGTAACATTGTCCGTGAGGTCGCAAATCCGACAGAGTGAATCTTCAGAAGGCGTTTCTGATAAGTCTGTAAAACACCCGTTTAATTCGTACACCTTCAATCTCGCCATCGTGGAATCACGTACTCCATCCTTGGCAAGTTTTAGCCAAACGCTGAGAAAACTTAATATTGCAGTGCTGGTCTGGAAAATTCATGTTCCTAACGTCGTCGGCGAGCTTTGAGTAGCATGAAAAAAATCTTCTGAGAGTGTAGTTGCATAGTTCAAACTACCCAAACATTTTGGGGAGAGGTAATGGAATGCATTTCTTAGTTATACATTAACTACATACTTTGGCTGTCATTGGCTAACAATGACTTCGAACTTTTCTGTTCCTCTGAGCATAAACAGATATTTCCTTCAGAAAATAAACACAAGTTTTACTGTGCAAATAACCCATCACGTGATGTTTATTTTTCAAATATACTTCAGTCAAAATGTTGCCTGTTTTTACTATCAACTTAAAGAGCGGTAGAATCTCATCAACATTTTGTTTTATAAGCTGCTTTGCGGAATGCATTTCACTATAATCTGTAACAGAGGGTAAAACAATAATGCTTACCTTGACAAAAAAAAAAAAAAAAGTGCACGACACGTAATTTCTGCCAAAATAAGAAATTTAAAGTCATATAATGTGTCACGGGGAGGGGGATGGCTCAAAAATATGAACTTACTATTCATTACGCATTATGAAATGTATTGCTTATATTAGGGGATAGGGGGTCACATGAAAACACCTTTTTCATTTCTTTATTTAAAAAAAAATATTATCAATTTTCGGGAGAAAAACTGTCCACATGATTGAAAAGTCTTTTCTGTGTGTCACAAGGACGTATCCAGAAAGTTTTCAAGAAGGGGCGGTTAATTTTTTAACTACCTCTTACTGCGTATCTGAGGGGGGGGGGGGGTGCCACATGATTTTTATATATTCAACAGCTAAAATATAGAGATTTAACCAAGGAGGTTTCCCGAAAGTGCTCCCTTCCTTTTCGGAACTGGTATTCTAAGATTGCATCTCAGAACTTCAATTTCGTAATATTCCAGGAGAACATTTTGAATCCCCCCCCCCACCATAACATCATCTAAGGTCGTCTAAAATTGCTATTTTTTGAATCTTCACTTCGAAAAACTACCAGAGGATAGTCACGAAGCCCATTACTTGAGATGTATAAAATCCCGTCTTATGACTTACATTTTGCAAAATTCTCGGAGAAGGACTCCAAACTTCTCCAAACATCGAGAGATTCGAAACCTATTCCTTTTCTTAACATCATCGATAAGATTCTACACTTGCATTGTAGGACTTGAATTCAGAAAAATTGCCGGTGCAGGTTCCCTCAAGGGAGGGGCGTTCGCCCCATCGCCCCTCTCTCGTATCCGTCCTTGATGTGTCATGGTGCTTTTTGAGATTTAAAAAAAAAAAAAAAAAAAAAAAAAACATATTTCTGCATTTTACGAGTTTTTAAAAAAATGTGTTCAATTGTTTACGTGTGAACTAGAGATGGGCAATGTCATTCTTTTTAATGATCCGTTTATCAGATGATCTCGTTCATTCTTTTGACCCGTTCATTTAACTCGTTCACTTGAACGACTTCGTTCATTAAAAAAAGTTGCAGGTCATCCCTCTGAGTGACATACTCACGTACATTCGAAATGTTTCATTAGATAAGTAATATTCTTTGAAGGAAAAATAGCTAAAATTATCTAAAAGTTAGAAAATATGTCCATGAAAAATGAATGAAATAAACTTGACTCAGGTTCAGATGTATATAAATCAATTATAGTTCATTTTGTAAGATATTTCTCAGTTGCAGAATGGTAAGGTATGTTTTCCGCTCCAAAAATCGCAGTTTCCATTTCAGCATCTAAAACAATAAGTTAATAAATTTTTCCACCTACAACACTGTATAAATACATATAGTACAACCAATAGATCATGCATAACGAAAAAAGTAACAACAAATTATATCGGTAACTCAGCCGGAGGATAACTTAATGAAGAAAAAGACTCACCTAAATAGTAAGGGGTGTCAAAATTATTCCAGAGTACCGATGAGAACAAGGAAAAAAACCGCAACAGTTTTTTACAAGTGGAAAAAATTAGACCATAATAATCCTCATTAAAAATCTCTGGATAATGAATGTAAAATAAGCGACTTGGAAGTCGCCAAGTAAGTTAAAAATAAAGTCAAATCAGTATAGATATGACATGTGACGGAAATGGACATTTTGAGTAGTTTCGATAGTATATTCTGTTCGTATATTTTGATTTTTAAATACAAATAAAACAAGCTAAAAATGTTATTTTGGATACTTTGGATAAGAATTTGTCATAAGAACTACGTAGAACATTAACAGTTATCGTTTTAATGATTGAAGAATATGCTAGAAAATGCATGTGACGGAACAGGACTCGTATGTGTCCCGTTCTGTCACAAGCATTTTATTACATGTCGTTCAATTAGTTTCTTCAAACTGACTAACTTTTGATGTTGTACATAGCTCTTATGACAAATCTTTACTGTTGCTATCGAAAATAAAATTTCTAGCTTGTATTATTTGTAATGCAAGCAAAATCTGATGACAAAACACAAAACTACTCCAAACTTCCCGCTCCGTCACATGGAATTTCTCATAGATGGTAGTTGATAGGGATGTTATAGAAGACAAAAGGATCGGCAGAAAAGTGATAAAAGGTATATTTAGAAATAATTTTGGCGACAGAAAGCTTGAGAAAGATTTTAGCAGGTGCGTGGGACAGGAAGTGGAATGTCCAAACATTTTGTTAGTAGCCAAAAAAAGTTACACAAAACACTGCTATACTAATGGATACATTGAATTGCAAATGAACAGCAACGATTAAAGAAAAATGACGAATAAAGTAGAAACGTTCAAAAAGACTATATTGTACTGCACTGAGAAAAAGGATATTTGAGATTGATTGAAAGTTTAAAATTTGAAGATCAATGTGTTTTTTTTAATGTGATTTTATCACACGTGCATCAATTCAATGTTCCAAACTGCTCACCGTTCAAAAGAACGGTCGTTCATTTTATAAGTGAACGAACGGATCCGTTCATATTAAAGATTCGTTCTTTTTGACCCGTTCGTTCATGAACGACACATCCCTAGTGTGAGCTATAAACACATTTGAACAATCCTGGGGCAGATATGAACACGATTAAAAACTGCAGGACAATCATATTTCAACGAAAAACCTTTTAGCATGAAACACATACGTATGTACCAATTATATTACAAGGGTTTGTCATCCATTTCTGTAATATCAGTTTAAATTGTACAATAATTGTGTCCTAAAAAATATATATTTTAAAAATATATAACTCTGTTTACTGTCAAATTTTAAAGTTTCGTAACAAGTACTGATTGTTAGATAAACAAGAAAACAAACTTTTAAGATCATATAGCACAAAGAATATTTTGTTATGTAAAGATTATTCTTAATATGCACAGCAAAATCTCTTATTTTACCGAGGCTTTAATTTTTGTGACTTTCGCAAGCCCATCTTGCTTGCTCCCCCCAACTTTATCTATAATCAACTAATCGGTTCAAAGCTTCAAAAAATAGCGCAAAATTTTCAGCTTACAAAATCACTAATATCTCATTTTCGCGAAATTGCTTTTGTAGGGCTGTTTTTAAGCTATGAGCAGAGTATAATAATGCAATTTTAAATGATTTTAAACTTCATTCTTTAATTAAATGAAAGTATTTTATGTCTTTTTATTACCTGGAATTATTATATAACACCAACTATTTAGTAGCACAAAATGTAAAAAAATAAATAAATAAAAAATAATAAAAATAAATAAATTTAAAAAAAAATATTTACACATTTTTTTAACACTTATAATATCCTACACAAATATTAATATTACGGAGAAGATATGAGAACTGTTCATATGTGCCCCAAGATGTTGTGTTTACAAGTGCTCCCTTTGAATTAACTTGCAAAACATTTTTTTATTTGCTTTAATAAAAAAAAATTAAGCACAGTCATAAATTTATACTTGAATCTTCACATAACAGATTTTGCAATAACTAAGTTTAGCTAATTAGCTTAAAATACGTTTTCACGTGAAGATGATAGTGATAAAATAATATGCAAAACTTGCTGAAACAAAGTTGTCACAGCAGAAGCATAAAATGGCTCATTGCTCTAAAGGTTTGACCAAGAGATAGGACGGGTATTGTCTTTACTTGAGAATTTTTCCAGATTTTAGCTTGAACTTATCTCAGTAAAACATACCATGTACTCATGGCATACATCCCCTTTCTCTTATGTTTAAAACGCACAGAAATGGCAAAATTGTAAGATTTAGTTGATCGAAGTAGAATCTTTTACTCTTTTTTAGGTATTCAGATAAGTTTATACGTGCAACATAAATATTGCTACTGAAGTGCCTTTTGTAGAAACGTCATTAAGTTTGTAATCAAATGAAATATGGCTAATTCTTGAGCATATAGAAAATAGTCGTTAGGATTTGAACTATCGTTACATATATGCTGATTGAAATTTCAAAATAAATAAATAAATAAATAGCTAAAATAATATAAGGATTTCACTCTCAGTTTTTATTTTTCATTGTTTTGTTTTCTTTTGTATATGTTTACATAAAACTATATTTGAATCGAATAAAAAATATCTATACTTAATATTTTATACCTAGATGCCAGTTGTAAAGCATTAGAAGTATTTTCAGAAATAGCGTAAGTGTCCAACATTTATTTCAGCCTAAAATAAATAACTTTTTATGAAACAGATATCTTTTTTGTTTAGGCAACATAAAAACATGTTACAGTTTCTCCTTCAATACGAATTATTAGAATCAATTTAAATAAATATAATATTATTAGAACTAAGCAAGAGTCTAAAGCTGCTAAATCTATCGGACAAGCGAAAGAAATAATTTTTCATATTTTTTTGCCATAAATGCAGCTGGTGTCATTTCTTCAAACTCACTACCAACTTTTTATGAATGCAGCAGTTTTAGCTGGTATTTATTCAAAACAAGTTTCCCTTTTCCCGAAAGTATGCAGCAGATAACTGAACGAGTACATACTAAACATCAAGGATAGGATTCTGTTAACAAATATGTATGATCGTTTATTTTGAGAAAATGTGTTTGTGAGATTACTAATTTATAGGACCGCCAAGCTATGTGATTTATCTTAAAAATAGTTTTTCGTGATTTATGAATTTTGTTTAACAAATGTTCTATTTAGCGACCAACGTTTAAGCAACATTTTAACTTTTACTTAAGTAACATTATTTACCTTAAGATATAGATACTTATAAAAATTAAATACATACAAAAAGGCTAATTCCCATCTTTTTACTTTGAAATTTTTTTATATACTACCTAAATCTATAGACGTTATATGACTATTTCAGTTTAACACTGCGATCTGAATTTAGTTTCAATATGATTATCTTAAATGGGATTGTCACCTTTTTTCTTGTTAAAATAAAATGGTACTTATTAGGTTTTATCTTAAGCAACCAGTTTCTTACGTCATCATAAAAATGACAAGTAGTTTTACGAAATTCTGTAAGTTGTAATAAATAGTGTTCTGTGTAATTTTTCGATTGCATGCAACTAAAGTAATTTCCTTTTTTTAAATAGGAAAATATTGTATTCCGGAAAGTTAATACTCACAAGACCCCAAAAGGTTCATTCGGTTATTGCATCGTTCTGACAGTTACAGCGCTCAATTACTCTTGACATTTCATTAATTGATGCATTTAAATTAAAACAAATACTTTAACCTAATCTTAAGAACTATTAATCACGGCTTCATTGAAGCGCGAAAGCAATTTTAAGATCTTACTTGTTTTCTGGTTAAATTGTGTGCGCTCGGAAAATAACTTAATTATATAATGTCGATTAAGGAACGATAAGTTGCGACGAAATCGAACGTGTTTATGAAACTCTGTGAACGGTTGTGTTGGGACAAATTTCACAAAGGAGTGAACATTTAATTCATTACATTTATAGATGCATACACGCAAGCTGGAAAATTGAGTTTCCAATTTAATAATAAAACGAAGTGTTTTATTTTCTTATTTGTTTGATTGAGTTTTGCTGCGTCTGTGGTCACTGCTTTCGACTTTTAAAAAACAAAATCACTTATTCTTTCAATTATTTCTTATGCATAATTAACTGAGTAAATAAATCGCTTCTTATGCGTAGTTTTTGAACGATTGTGTTACGATAAATTTCACAAAGGAGTGAACATTTATTTCAATGCATTTACAGTGCATAAGTATAAGCAGAAAAAATAATAGTTTAAAAAACTAAAAAAACCCGTTTTAGTAGCAAAATGAACTAAAAAGTTTAAAATGATCTTTGGAGGACAAGTATATAAAGTAATTGACCAAACACTTAATTTTACTGTAATAAAAAGAAAGTGTGGGAGATTTCTTATCAGTTGTCTTAAATTTCTTCTACTTGTTATCCATGCAAAAATGTAAAGAGGCAGCCTCCAAGCTTTTTTTTTATTACAGTAAAATTAAGTGTTTGGTCAATTACTTTATATACTTGTCATCCAAAGATTATTTTTGACTTTTTAGCTCATTTTGCTACAAAAGCGTGTTTTTTTAGTTTTTTAAACTATTATTTTTTGAACGAATTATCATTAATGATTCACGAGGAAGAGGGGAATACGCAGACTACGCCATAGACATTTTTAGGAGAGAGGGTATTTTAAAGCGGTCTTTTTTGGATGATTCTAAATCATGGGGGGGGGGGACTCTTACACGGATGGACACCTCCAAAATTGTGGATATACGATTCTAGTTTTTGTACTCAAATAATCAAAAATTAATTGTTTGTATTTTTTATTTCTGAAAAATATAAAGTCCTTATTACTTTTTTTTTTTCAAATAAGATTTAGATACTAAATATTGCTAACACTTGTAACTTTTAAATGAAATCTTTGCGCGTGTGTTCGATTTTTATAATGGAATGTATCTTAGTATTCTATTGCATTATTTGCATCAGACATTTCGAATGCTTTCTGGTAAATTTATGTGCAAACATTGTTACACTTCACAGCTCTGATTTGTACGTTGTAAGTAATTCTAATAAGCCACTAGCTATTTGTCCAAAAATGGACCCACAAACATACAAGTTAAGCTAATAAAAGCGTGTTAATTAGAATAAACTAATAACTTATGGTTAATAAATTAATTTGATTATAGAATATTGCATTGTCATCGGGTCTGAGGTTGCATTCCAAATTTTAAAAGAATCCGATCACAAAAAGTGGGCGAAAATTGAGTTGCAAGATTATAAATTTAATTTCACTGTAGATGGTGTTAGAACACACGCCCAATGATTCCCGGAGGTGGACGTCAGCGAAGATCTGCGCCTTAGACCGTTCAGCCACGAACGCTGATAAAGTGGTGGAATGTACTAACAGTAACTAGCCACTAGCTCTTAGTCCAAAGGAGAGTTACAAACATACAAGTGAAGCTAATAAAAGCGAGTTAAAAATGAGTTTTTAATTTAATAATAATAACCAAGTGTTTTATTTTCTTGTTTGTTTGAAGGAGTTTTACTGCGTCTGTTGTCACTACACCTGACTTTTAAGAAACTAAAGCACTTATTATTTTCTTTATTTGTTTTACACAATTAACTTTGTAAATAAATCGCTTCTTATGCGTATTCTTTGAACGGTTATGAAAAATTACACAAAAGGGTTTCACCATGCATACATAAAAGCTGAAAAATAAGTCTTTAACTTAATAATAACAACTGAACATTCATTTCCTTTTTTGTTAGAATTAATTTTGCTCTGTCTGTTTTTACTATGACCAGTTTTTATGAAACAGAAACATTTATTCTCTCCTTTGTTTGTGTTACACACTTTACTAAGTACACGAATAGTTTCTTATACGTATGATCTCATCACTAAGGAGAAGACATGTGCTAGAGAAACAAACATACAAACAAATGGGTATTATATCATGCGTTGCTATTATAATGGTTATTAATTATCATATATCTTTTGTGTTACATTTATGCGAACGTACATCTCATTTTATTATATTTAAATTAATTTCTAAATCAATCAGCGTTGCATTTATAGTATTGACTAAAACTTCTAAAATCTCTCTTTCTCTCTATTTAATAGCGGTTTGAAAGCATCTTTTAGCAAAATTATATTTGCTATCATATTCTTTAATCCCTTTTAAAGCTACAAAAATATTATTGCAGAAAACAGAAGATTTCGTTGAGAATATTTTCTCGATTGGAACATATAGGCATATCTATAAATGTCATAAATTATATAGCATAAGTTAGTCGCACGTTTCTTTCCACCTTTATCTATTAGAAGCTTTGTTTATTCCCTGCCTTAGGGTATGCGATGAGTATCGTTTGTGGTAGTCGAATTTCCTTTCATTTTAATGGATCTAGATGGCCACTTTTTTTGTGAGAGTACTCTTCTTCGCTATTTTGTTGGTCAACATTCCCTCTATTTATATTGGATAAGTTGCACATTTTGTTTTTCCTTTTCGTTTCAAGGGGAAAAGAATGAATCGTTCATATTGTTTTCGTAGTTTTTTTCTTTTTTTTTTGTCTCATCTGCCTTAAACAGTATATTTTGTTTATCCTTATCATTAAGCCACTGCCTCTTCCTATTTTCTTTTCTTAAACCTCTGAGTTCACCTGAACTGTGTCTTTCGAAAGAAGGTCACACCTGAGCTCGTAGCCGAAGATAATTCGCTGCTCTTTTATGGCTTCGTTCGGAGTTTCGGAGTCTTTTAAAAGTACTTTGTTTGTCCGAAAAGAGCAGAATTTGAATTATTTGTTGCGGAGTTGGTTAGTATTCTTTGAAGAAGGTGGTGGTGTGCGTACACTTGATATGAGAACTTTGCATATGAATTCAGAAAGTTGTTTTTAGCAGCAAAAGCAAGCGACTATTTCAAATATTAAAGGTAAAGACCTTCAGTTGTTGTTGCTTTTTATCCCCTTAGTCTAGGATGCTAGATAAAGTTCAAGAGCTCGTGCCACATTAACAGGTCGAACAGTTTCCTACAGTAAAAAAAAAAAAAAATATGTACTTGACAACGCACGACTACCGCACGAATTGAATTATAATGTTATTAATGTGGGAGTTGCAAAGGATTTTTTAACAGAATTAAATAAAAGCGAAAATCTAACCTATCAAATGGCTTGTTTTACTCAACAAGACGGTGATATAATTTGACGGTGATCTTTTTCTTGCCTTCTAATGTTTTTTCCGTGATCTATTTTCCGTTTACATTTTTTTTTTCTTTTTGCGCTTGATATCGAAGAATGAATGGACTTTGGGAGCGGAGCAGTGATTATTATACTGTTCGTATGTAAACAAAACTTCAATTTATACATTCTATTTTTTTTACTTTGCTTTGTGTTAACTTGTTACTAATCTAACACATAATTTCATATTTTCTTATTGAAGCTGCACTACTTATTTAATAATTTTGTTTTCAAATAAGATACAGTGGTATAAAATTTAAGACACATCCTGATAAGATATTGAGCATATCTTAAAAGCATCTGAAAAATACTTTTACCATGTGTATAACTCTTTGTTTATTATAAAATATATACTCCACTTTAGATTGCCGTTTCATATTCCGGAGTGAAGACAGGGGAAATGGTACTTTTAGTTCCCCAAACTATCCAGGATTTTATCCAAGAGATACTGAATGCCACTACACCTTTCGAGGAAAAGATAAAGAACGAGTTCATATCACGTTTGCTTACTTCGATGTTGACGGTATTCCACCGTAAGTGTTTTTCATTTTGTTCTTTAGGAAGTCATATGAAATTCGGAAATGCGGAATGCTTTTTCTTCTTTAACTGAATATTTTTCCAAGAAGCAAATTCAAAGCTAAACTTTGTAACTGCCTTCGGAGAAAGAAACCTTAGAATTAAATTGATCTATTTACTGTACATTTTCACTGCACCGAAATTTATAAAACAAGTAAAACGAAATTACTTATCTTACGGCTTAATTTTCTACCCGTTAAAAATCTAAGTAACGAAAACTTTGGGACACACTACTGTGCAAAACAGAAGCTAATATTAGAAATATTAATAACAGCTATATCTGTAACACAGTTTGAATCCCGCGTTTGTATATTATACCTTGATTTTAAAATGCAGAAACCTATTACACTAATGTACCGGGGGGTCAGAAAATGATTATTCATATGAAAACTCAACAATGCACGGAAAATATATGTAGATAGGTTAAAATTGACACACATACTTGAAATGATATGGGTTTCATTGTAACTACAAAAAAAAAAAAAGCACAGGATTTTATGTAGAATGGGGCTCCATTACATACTGCCAGACGTGTGAAAAATCTCTTGCGCGCGTCGTTTGGCGATGGCTAATGATAGTGCAGGAGTAAAAGGGTCAAATTTTGGCTCCCGTGCGATTTTTGTGATACAATTGTGAGAGTTTTTCTGAAAGGTATTGGCACGAGGAAAGCGAATTCGGATGTTGGCACCCCCGACAATGGAGCAGGGGGGCATGGGGGCGGTTGTAAGTGCGCTGGGGGCAAGTGTTTTTCCGTTCAATTTTTGTGATACAATTATGGGAGTTAGTTTTTCTGAAAGGTATTGGCACGAGGAAAACAAATTTAAATGCTGCTACCCCCGAAAATGCTGCAGGGAGCAGACCGGGAGGAATTATAACTTCGCTGGGGGGGGGGGGGGGACAAGTGGTTTTCCATTCAATTTTTGTCATGCAATTATGGGAGTTAGTTTTTCAGAAAGGTATGGGTCCGTGGAAAACGAATTTGGATGTTGCCAACCCCGAAAATGGGGCAGGGGGCGGTTGTACTAACTGTGTTGGGAGCTAGTGGCTCTCCGATAAATTTTTATGACACAATTATGGGAGTTAGTTTTTCTGAAAGGTATTTGCACGAGGAAAACGAATTTGGATGTTGACACCCCCGAAAATGTTGCAGGGGCGATTATAAATGCGCTGGGGGGGGGGGGCAGTTGGTTTCCGTTCAATTTTTGTGATACAATTATGGGAGTTAGTTTTTCTGAAAGGTATTGATACGAGAAAACCGAATTTGGATGCTGCCAACACCGAAAAAGGTGCAGGGGGCAGGGGGGACCGGTTATAACTGCGTTGGGGGGCAAGTTGTTTTCCACTCAATTGTTGTGATACAACTATGGGAGTTAGTTTTTCTGAAAGGTATTGGCACGAGGAAAACAAATTTAGCTGCTGCTACCCCAGAAAATGCTGCAGGGGGCATAAGGGGGGAGGAATTATAACTTCCCTGGGGTGCAAGTGGTTTTCCATTCAATTTTTGTTGTACAATTATGGGAGTTAGTTTTTCAGAAAGGTATGGATCCGTGAAAAACGAATTTGGATGTTGCCAACCCTGAAAATGGTGCAGAGGGGCAGGGGGGTTGTAATAATTGCGTTGGGGGCTAGTGGCTTTCCGTTAAATGTCTGCCATAACAGTCTACCGCGATCGACGGAGATCAATGGATATGCTAAAAGATAACATCCAACGCCTTAACCTTTTTCTAATTTTTTTCGTCGTTACAATAAAACCCCCTGTTATTTCAAGCATATGTCATTTTTTCCTATCTAAATACATTAACTAATAATACGCAAACAAAAACATGGCATAATTAGCAAAACTAATAATACACAATTCCGTGTTTTATTAGTTTTTCAAATGCGTAGTGGAGGGTGGGCGCCAATGAGACATGGGCCACAATGAGACATTTTAAATTCATAAATAAATACAATTCTGACAGCTATCACGACCTAGGAGGAGTAAATATAACCAAAATGTTTCCCAGAATTCCTAGCTTCTGTGCTATTCTATGCTTTTGTTTTGTAGAAAAAAAATTAATTACTGTTTGGACACTGAAAGTTATTTGGATAATTTCTTGCATCTATCATAATCTTGAAAAACTTCAACAATTAAGCTAAGTGTTGTAGTTTATGTTGTTACTGACACTTTAATCTTCTATTATTCAGTTATATTATTAACTCATGGTTTATTTTAATGCTATGAAGCAAAAATCTTTATTTTTGTTGTTTGGGCCACAATGAGACTAATTTTTTGGGCCACAAGGAGAAGTGTCATTGTGGCTCAAGAAGCAATAAGTAAGTGTAAAATACTTATCTACTTCTTGTTTTAGTTAACAAAAAAGAAATTTAACAATAAAAAATATGCTTGATTGAAAAATATTTACATTTTAACTAAATATTAATTTTAAGTGACCTTTTCATTTTATTACACAGCTTTGTACAAAACAAAGCTAGAAACCGGTTAGGTGTTAATAAGGTTGTCAAACATGGCATTTATTTCAAAGCACTTTATAATTGGCATTTATCATTTTTTTCTTTTCCTGTTTTTTAAATCCTAGTGATCTTTTTTTTGCTTACTGTTATTAAAATTGTTTCGTATGTATGAAAAAAAAACAGTTTTAAAGATTTAAAATATGCTTTAAGCAAAAATAATATGTTTCTTTGCAACCCTGGGCCTGAGTCGGAGGATCGGCTTTTATTACTCTGGTTATAGTTCAAAACTGTGTTATGGAAAAAGTACAAGAAATTTAAGAGAATTAGCATATATTAGCAATATTTTAGGTAAAAATAGTGACTATTCAGCTGTCCCATTGTGGCCCAACTTAATGTCTCATATTGGCCCATAACTGGGCCGTAATGAGACACTTTTCATCGAATTTATAAAGCCTCATGACTTTTTTTTTTAAACATTTAATTGGCTAAATTTAGTGCAATATACTAAAATTTGATACCTTTAAGATAATCAAATATGTTTCTGTACTTTAGAACTCACCAATATACGAAAATTGAAAAATATGTGTTTTTTGTCTCATTGTGGCCCACCCTCCCCTACTCATTTTTCGATATCCCGGTACATATACCTACTAAAAACTGCTGCATCACTGATACTTAAGCTAATTATAATGTGATAAGTGCGTATTACTAATGGCACCTTTACATTGTTTGGAGCTTTATGTGATCCATTTTTAAGACTCTTTTGTATGTTTTGTATTTTAAGTATAAACAAGAAAATACAGATATAAGAGAAATTCAGATTTGAAAAGAGGTAACCATGAAAACGGTATTAGCAAACACAAGCATAATATTCATTGTAATTTAAAATGAAACTATGATTATATAAAGAAGCATTATATAAGTAAAGTAATTTTTGAAAGTAACACACTCGAAAATTGCAAAACATTTGGAAATCTTAACGCAGCACTATTTAAATAATCGATTTATACTACAAAAAAGAAACTTCTTGTGTGCAAAAGAGTGTCAAAAATTAGATACGTCTAGTACTATTTCTGAAGATTGTTCCCATTAAAATCTGGAAAAAGGGATTAAAATTGCTTTCTCTTCCTATAATTATCTTACGAGACAGCATTTTCAGCGACAAGGATTTAGAAAATCGTATGATAAATTTGGGTGTCTCTTCACTCGGTCATAAACTTGCATGAAATAGGATAGAAAAACAATACATTTCGTGCTTACTTTCGAGTTTCATCAAAAAAAAAAATTAAAAATTATTATAGCACTATTACAAGTATAATGTGTTGAAATTAATTTCCTATTATGTCAGTCATTGTATTACGAAGGGTTTTAAACACCAGTGTGCGAAATTGATAAAATTTAAGAGCGAAGCATATTTGAGTATTCCTAAGGTTCTAAAGTTGTTTTTGTGAATTAAAATAAACACAAGCAAGTAGCTAATAAGTTAGACTATCTGCGTATGATATGAAAATATGATGACTAAATATATTTTTACACCAATGTAACAGTTAGAGACAACGTAATCAATGCACAAATATTGTATGAAATTGTAGAAACCAGTTTCAGGGTTTCAAGGAACTCCCTTTTTATTACATAAAATTGTAAACTTTAGGATGTAAACTCATTCAATAAAAAGTCTATCTGATTTTTCATCGCATATCTTTACATCCTCAAACTCAGTTTTTTGCTTTAAAAAAATAATTCCCTGAAACCTCGAATTTGCAAGTTCTTGCAATATTTTGTGCATTAATTACGTGGTTTCTTATGGTTATGTGTGCATAAGTTTCGTTGGAAATAATATTCTCACTCTCATTTATTTCATGGAAGGTAAGCCCTCTAAAATTTTACCAGGCTAATTTTCTGATTTCTTCGATATATTTAAAAAATGAAGTAAAAAGGCTTTATTTTATATCCAACATCGAATTTTGAATGCGATTTTTTTTTCTTTGTGTTTTTTTCCAAGGTGTCTGACAGAAACTGCTAGCGATTACGTTGAGTTTTCAAACTATAAGACAGTGGATCGCAAGTTGGCTCGACACTGCGGAAACCAGAAGCCCAAACTTATTGAGTCGGACGCAGATTTCTTCCGAGTTATCTTCAAGTCGAACGACAAGTTTGATGCGACTGGTTTCGAAGCGTTTTATCAGTTTCGAAAACAAGTCGGTAAGTATTTTTTAAAGAAAAGCATGTGAAATATGTGTTCCTTTTTATCAGGAACGAATGGCTGAAAAGAAAGATTTAATAGGATTCCAATTATTATTAGCATGATATGATAAATGAGATATGCTTAAAACTTCCATCTCTAAGCAAACCGCTTTATCCCCTCATTTTTGAGTAAATCGGGTCAAACTTGGTAGGTGCGGCACGATTCATGAAGACACAGTAAATTTTAGTTTTAGTATGAAAACATTGAATTACAGAAGTATAAAATGCTACCAAAACATATCACAGAAATTTGCATTCAATATTTGCTATAAATTCCTATACTGTACACTTTTTTTTTTTTGAAGATTTCACAGTTGGTAATCGAGAAACAATTAATTGCAGCAGTAATTTCATTTTCATTTTATTTAAATCAGCATTTGTTAAAACTAAGAATGCGTTTGAAAAACGTTATTATTATTATTATTATTATTATTATTATTATTATTATTATTATTATTATTATTATTATTATTTTGGTAATTTGAAAGGATTAAGAGTGTTGATAAATAACTTGAAACATACCCTGTCATATCCCATTGCCCATAAAGGTGATTTTGCCGGATTTTAATTCTCTCCTCTTAAAAGTAGCACATCACAGATTTCGCTTCGAGGCGCTAAGATAGTGCAATATCATCTATGCTTTGTGTAGAATGCACGAGGAAAGGGCAGAATCATTCTCGATAAGTTTTTTGTTTACATATTTATTTTTAATTTTTATTCCGAATATTATGTTTAGTAACTGAGGTGTCTTGAAACAGCCTACGAAATTCTACAGCATAATAGTGTTGAAAGTCATAATACTCTTGTGAGAAATGAAGAAAATTTAAAATATGAAAAAAATAAATTTAAAAAAAAAAATAGTTTAGTGCTTAGAATGCCTTTCAATACTGTTCTTACCCTTTTTATGAAAAACTCATGAATGAAACCTCGATTGATTTTTTAATTAATTTTTATTATTATTATTTTTAATTTTTACTACATTGCTCTCCTTTACCAAGAAAGATTTAAAATTTTCTACTGCACTGTATGTTTTTCAAATAGAGAATGATTTTTATAAACATACTAGCATTGATTTTCGTGCTTCGTAAGAGAATGTGATAAAAAACTAAACAAAGTTGTATAAATTGGAGGGAATCAGTATTCGTAATGAAAGTAATGTCTTGAACTTGGTTTTGAAAAACGTTTGAAAACATTGTTTTAAAAATTTGAATCCACGATTAAGGTAAATTTGGTTCAACTCAACAATATTATTAAGTATATATTCCATTTCTTATTTTTAGATCCATTTACAGTAAAAAGAGTTTCAACTATACCCAAAGATAGCAAATCAGGTATGTATTTTTAAAGAAGACATACTAAACGGGGAAAGCTTAACAGAGTTTAAGAATTTAAAAAATATATAGAGTTTAAAATTCTATGCATTAAAAATAAAATTATTCTTTCAACATCTCTTCATAAAAGAGTATTTTGTAAAAAAAACTGATGATTCAACAACTTTCTGTAAGAGATTAATGTCAATTTAGATATTTCAAGATAAATGAGAAACTTTTTCTAATGTAGACAGAAAGGGTGGTCGATGTAGTGAAAATCTTAGGTAATTAGGGATGCGCTCGGGGTTTTTTCGCACTGCCAGGATGTGGCCCTTTTTCTGGACTGAAGCCGGGTTATCGAGTGCCGAATATTTAGAACTCTACTTGATTTTTAAATTTTCAATGTTTCAGTTAAACGTTTCGAAACTTCTAAGAGGGGTAAAGACCCGATGACGGTTTGAAATAACATAACATTGCAGGGTCGGAAATGACGGAAAAGTCTGAATTGAGCTCTATACGAGTTCCAAGGCACAAATGATTTTACTACGGGTGAGCGCATGGGAGAAGTTTGATTCCGTAGTCTGTCCGTTGAATTTTGACAAAATACGTCTTCACAGATAACATTCATTGCAATTTTCCATTTTCCTTTCTATATATGATGATGGACTGTTTTCTCCCGTATAAAACTAAAATTGATTAAATTAATTTAAATAATGAATTAATATTTTTAAAAATTATTTTGACATCAATTGCCATTCACTACAAGTTTAAAAAGATATTTGAAGTGGAGTGGATGAATAAAATGTATTCTGCAACGATTAAAATTTGAACAAGATACATGAATAATATACGGAGAGTGTGAACTGATAGGAATTGAGAAAGCATGCATATGCAGATATTTCGTAGTTTTTGACTAACTGAATAACGAACTGTTTAAAAGCTTTCAGTACTAAAAGAGATAACTTATGTTGTTTCGAACTCTCGCATAATGCTTTCGAATGAACGAAGTTGCTGTTTCCGAGCCTGCAATGCTGGGTGATTACACAAAGCAACAATCGTGTCTCCTACCTATTTAGAAGTTGTGAAACACCCAGGATAAAAGGGTGGAAGAAAACACACACGAAGTTCAAAGGGCCGGAACTGTCAGGTGCGGAGAACAAGTACACCCATATCAATAAGTCTAAAATGTTAACTACATACAGTGAAACCTGTGTAAGTTGACCACTTGCGGTGCACTACTTTAGTGGTCAACTTAAACAGGTAGTCATATTATAGAGGTTGAATTATATGGTTTAGATCTAATCGTGTGGCTAGCAGTCAACTTAGACAGGTGGTCAACTTTACAGGTTTTACTGCATTAGCAATATATTATGATTCCAACGGCGGTGACATTTTGCTCACGTTTTTTGAAAAAATAAAGCACAATATACCAAAACAGCTCTGTTCTAGAAGCTTAGGCAATTGTACTGTCGAGAAAGAACTCAATATAAGACTGATTAGACCATATATATTGTCTCTAACGATCGGATGAAAATTAAAACTTTTCAGAAAAAGTGCATTTTTTTACAACCGTAATTCCTTTTGGATGACAATTTAGATGTCGTATTATTGATACAAAACTATTGTGTCTTCCTTAACATTAATGCCACCCTAACATTATTTTCACTAGCACCGTTTCTCAATCTTTTTCGAGTAGACAACCCCTTAAAAGATGGTAGTTTATATCAATAATTGGGTGGAGTGGAACGAAAACCACAAAGTTCAAGGAATCAGAGTAGCTGATTTGTGGACAAGTTGTGCAACCATGTCATTTTGAAAAGTCTAACATTTTATCGCTACCAGATCATATCATTTTGCCTAGTCCAACATTTTATCGCTACCAGATCATATCATTTTGCCTAAGACTGCTAGTTGGAAATTCAAGATTTTGGAAAAAAGACTTTTTGCTAACTTTTTTTGAAAAATGTATAACGCAATGGACCAAAACAACTAGATACTAAAACGTTAGGCAAAAGAACCGCTCAGAAATATTTGCGATAATAGTCAGATAAGACTATATATTTGGCCTTGCGCGATTGGACACAAAATACAATAAACTCAAGATTATCCACGGGGAGGATTATCCGCGAGTCAATCAACAATCAGGAACGTATATTTTCGCAGCAAAAAGCAAATACCAATGGTTTTTTTTATTTCTTCGAAAAATTGTAAATTTAAACTCGGTTTTTGTCTTATTTGCTTATTTATTTATTTATTGTGCTTTCTTCAACGTACACAAACTTGTTTTCTATCGTTCTTTGTTCTGTTGTGCAAAAATACGAAGCATTTTTACTTTACTGCATATATTTTCACTGTTTGCAGAAAGTACTATACATAATACCGCTAAATGATTGAGGAAGGACAAATTTTACTTATTTTTCCCTAATTTTAGCCTTTTTGCGGTTTATCCAAGATTTTTGTTATCCTCGGTACTTGTGCCACCCAATTACGCGGATAAACGGGAGTCTACGTATTACATCAAGGGCATCGCAGGGTTATTTACGAGGACAAATGAAAAAGTTTTTGCCCCTATTTTTTTAGCCCAAATACGGCTATGAATACAAAGCAAACATATACATTTCTAGCAGTGACAGTTCCTTGAACCGTACCAGCCGTATCTGCTTTTTCTCGGAAGAGCGGAGCTGCTATCAGTCACTTAAGATGACGGTTGTTCATCTGACGTCCACAGCTTATGTGCAGCGAAGTGTTATTCGTTTTGTATGGAGCAAGGGACAAAAGCCTATAGCAATTCACAGGGAAATGCACCTACAGACCTTGCCCTACTGATTTTCGCGTTTTCGCTCCAATGAAGAAGTTTCTGGCATTACAGAGAATCACATGTTACGAAGAAGCCAAGAACGCGGTCCGACGATGGTTCCACAGGCAGCTGGAAGAATTTACCACAGGGGAATCTGTAATTTAGTGCTGCGGTGGGACAAATATCTGAACCGTTGTGGTGACTATGTGGAGAAGTAATGTAATGCACGTAGTAGACTACGTATATTTGTAAATACCTGTATGTATCTGTTTTTGACGAATAAAAAATAGGCGCAAAGGCTTTTTGGTTTGCCCTCGTATATACACTTTCGGTTGTTAAGGCGTCGCTACGCGAAAAAGGCTGAGAAATGGTGCTAAAGAAAATAATTTCAGAGCGGCTTAATGATTCTTAAGAGACGCACGGAAATTGTGTATCAATATTACGACATATAAGCTGGCTTCTAAAGCAGAATAAGAGCAATGAACAAAAACGCACTCCTTCTCAAAACTGTTATATTTTGTTCTAATTATTTCAGAAAATAATTAAAAGTGTGAATTTGTGATTAACAGTTGACAAAAAAATCCAAAATTTTGACTACGCGTATTTTAAATAGCGAAGTTTTTTAGAGCTTCACTTTTACCTGGAGACGCGATCCATTAAGTAGTGTTTGAAATACTCAAATGAACCATAACGCTATCATTCAAAAAAAAAAAAAAAAATGCTCAGAGAGACTATTGTATTTTCCTTGTATTTTCCTTACTAAGTATTGATATTTGTATTTTTTTCCTAGGTGCACACATTAGCAGAGAAAGTTTAGTGTCCATTTTCGTTCTTTCTGCAATACTATTGCTTTCTTAAGAGCTATGGATCCGTTTTTTAGAAAACGAAGATAAACATTTTACTACATTCTTGAAGAGAATACGAAAGTAAAGCATTATTGATGGCTCAATTTTGGAAAACATGAACTAAAACAGTTAAATGGGAGAGTACTTTTCCGTCTCTTCGAAGAGGATAGCTTTCTGAGATACTTTGGACGTTTTCAACGGGAGACAATTTTGAGACTATTGCTTTTTCGGCCAGAAATCAGTTTTTATAACTCCTTTTGAAGATATTCGAGGACCAAACTCTTTAGTGGCGATTGCGAAGTTTAACCACTTTTACCATCTCTTACTTAATGTCATCTTCTATTTTCCTCTTGTAGTTGCTTATATGTTTAATCCATAGCATGATTATGTACTCGTCACTCCAAATATCATTTCTTATGGAAAGGAGCTTTCAGTACGGGAAGAAAATTGAAAGATTTAGATGTGAAGAAGTTAAAAGTTTATAGAATGGACAAGTTTACTGATCATCAGCTTTTCAGAAATCATATTGAGACATCGAGAAAATTGAATAATTTTAGCATGTACTGAAACTTTATTGCTAAAATTATTTTTAATAATCTGTTTTTAAATGTGAGACGTTATCGTGTTGACATCTTGTTAAGTATTATATTCAACGTTGTATTTGTTGAAAATTTATCACCTGTAACTCCTTTTTATGATTTTTTTCACCTAAAAATTTTAACAAAAATGTACAGATTATTTTATTACTTAATTTAAAAAGTCAAATGCGAGATTTCGGCATGAATAACCTTCAGAAATATTTACACATAAGTGTTATGACCCAAACTCATTTTAGCTTCTGGACAGCTAGCATACTTTGCAAACAAATTACGTCTAAAACCAAACGAGCCTACTTTTTCGCATACCATCATCGATTTTAATGACAAGTTATTAAAAAAAATTTAAACTTTGGAATGAAAATGAGGAGTTTTATGCCAAATAAAAATGATTGCGGTTCTTTCGTTCTGGCACAAAATGAGGTACTTTGAACATTCCATTTGACAAAAAAAAAAAAAAAAAAAGGAAATTATACTAAATTAAATAAAAATATAAGAATTACCTGAACAATTATTTCATTTGCACTTTGAATTTACTTAGCTTTGATTCAGTCAATCGATCTTTAACTGTCAGTCAATATTAAGTCTACGAGAAGTAGTATATCGATCTTTATTGAATTTGTAATAACAAAATATTTTTTTTTTTAAATGTGCACAATTTTCTCAATTGTTTGGTGCCAAAACAAATGAAACATTTTAGGATTGTTTAAAAAAATCTATAATGTGTCCAAACAAGGAAAAAAAACTTTTCTTTTTTGCACATATTCTTCATCAAGAGCTTTTCCGAAAAAGCTTATTTAATGCATATCGGCCTCTTGGTCAGGGATTTATATTTGCCTTAAATTACGAGGAGACGTTAGCGTTAAAACTTCTGGGAGTGGCCAAAATGAAATGGAGAAATGTTCAAGTAAAAAAAATCAAGTGTGGGAATGAAATGTTATCAGTGAGATGTTTCGAATGAAAAGAAAAGTTGGTCGGAATAATAAGACTGTTACTTCAAGATTTATGGCAAGGATGGGCATGCGACAGATCGATTGACCATTTCTCCCATCTCAAAATAATTTTTTTTTAACTTTTTATTGCTCATCATTTATTTATTTATTTTTATATTCATTTTTTTTTTAATTTTGTTTTTAGCGATATTTTTTACAATGAGTCAACCCTTTTTTTTTACTTTTGCGGAAACGTAGGCTAAAAAAGAAAAACAGTTTCAGGAACACATTTCTACAATTTTACATTCAGACGAATTTTAAATTAAAACACAACTGAAAAAGCCGTAAAATATCCTTCAAGAACTACAGTGAAATTTCGTTACAACAAATTTCAAGGAGCCTAAAATTATATTCGTTGTAGCTGGAATTTTGTTGCAATGGAATTTAAGGAATGTACTGGAAATTAAATCGGGACTGAAAATTTATTTCGTTGAAACGGATATTTCATTGTACTGGTATTTGTTGTAAGGGTATTTCAGAGTTTTACATTTTTGCTGAAGTTTTACAAAAAACAAATCTTTACATTTTCGTGATTGTTTTCTTTAAACATAATTTTTAAGTATTCATTCAAACTTCTATGTTTAGTTTGACATTTTTCCAATGTTATATCTGTGATCACAAAAAAGCAAGTATTTTACTTCAAATTACAAAGTCATATGCAAATAAAATAGAATAAAAAATAATCATGTACATAAAAAAAGCTTGTTATAAATGCTTTTGGACAAGTAAAATGATATTTGCATTTATCTTAGAAGCACTAGTCACAGAATTTCATTAGAATATTTAAATCGTGTTTGTTGATTCTTGTTTTCATTGACTGTACAGAAAGTTTAATTTTTCCAGAAAAAAATCTTCTGAGCGTTGAAAACATAAAAAGTTTAATGAATACAATTCAAATTGAAGAATGATTTGAACTTATTATTCCATTAGAAAAAAAATTAAGAAAAGTCTTCTACTGATCAGTGGAGGTTTGCTTTTGTGTTGATTAACTGAATTTTAATAAATTATGTACTAATCTCTCAGCCTTTAAAATAAGTAACTAATTACTGAAAAGTGTATTGCAGTAGCTGAAAACACATATTTAACTGTTTCTTTGAATGAATTGTAAACATTTTCAATGATTAGTGTGTTTAAAACATTAAATCGTAACTTTATGTATTCCTGCAAAAGTTTTAACACTCGTTTTGTATTACAAACTCCTAATAAAAATCTGTTTTAATAAAAAGTGTTGCGTCTTGTTTTGAAATTAAGTCTTGAAAGTTTCACATATATATATATATACAGACAGCTGCAAAACTAATGGTCCATACTCAAAGGGGTGATAGGCATTGCCAAAACAAACAACTTTAACAATACAATGTGGGGTCGGAAGGCCGGGGCAGAGCCAGATTAGCCATAGAGCAGAAGTAGCAAATGCTACGGGCCCCGCGCTTCTGGGGGCCTCGGACCGTAATAAAAAAAAAAACTTCAGAAAAAAAACTACTTTCCGTACTTTAACCCGTTTAAATTTCTCTCTACCTTTCTCCTTTTATTTATATTTAGCTTTTCTACATGCTCAGGTAAATTAAAAAACTTATTTTTTCGATAGATTGCTTTCCAGAAATTTATCCCAATTGAAGTCTTTAAAACGCAATTTTACGTTGATCTTTCTTAGTGGAAGGAGGAAAAGCTCCGTTGGGTCAAAAAAGTTTCAAAACTGACCTAAAAATTACAATTTTACGCAAAGTTTGGAGAACGGAGAATTGGGTTTTCTCCGGATTTTTTTTTCTTTCTCTAAAATGAAGTCAATTTTAAGGCATCTTAGGAAATTTAAGGGAGAGTTAGGGTCCTAAAACTTTCAGCTATTCAGGCCTTAAAAAAGAATAGAAAAAGAAAAGAAAGAAAGTTTTAGTTGTTTCATAACAATAGAGGAAAGGGGAAGGGGTTCTTTCCTGAAATTGTGCTCAAAACTGAAGTCAATTTCATCTTTTGGAGGAAAGGGTTTGAAAGATCGACCCATGGTATAGCTGAAAACAAAATTTTAAGCTATGTGGGAAGATTAGAGAAGGGGGATGAGGGTCTGAACTCCCCTTGAAACAATTCTTACTTCAAGTTTCAAACCGTGGTTTTAGATTATAACTGGAGACGTTATCGGGGGGGGAGGGGGGATACGGGTTTGCTTCGCAAAATGTTAGAAACTGAAATCTTCAGGACGCAGGCTATCTTTAGTTCTAACTTTAAGTAAAAAGTGATGCTTTGGAGCCTTTTCCCCCGAATGTTGAGAAGCTAGGGAAGTAGGTGGGTATTCTCCTTTCGAATTTTTTTGGAATTTAAAAAAAAATAAGGGCTTTCTCCGGAATTCAGGCTCTAAAAACTCAAATTTAAGCAATTTTTATTGATAGCAGGAGAAGGAGGATGCTGAAATTCTTAAGGCACAAATCCTAAAACTACATTTTAAGGCTTTCTTTGGTGATGTTAGACAAGAGAGGGAAAAGGGTTACCATCCAGAAATTGTTTAAAAGTGCTTTCTTCTTAAAGCTTTCGAAACTGGAGTCCTGAAAAGGTAATTATTAGTCATCCTAAACTCTTTTTGGTTACTTAACTTAATGTCAACTTATCACCCTCAAAATTTTCCGCCCGTGACACGACCCGTAGATCCGGCACTGTAAACAATAATGAGCAAAATTAAGAGATCATGATAGAAGAAAAGAAAAAGATTCTGAGACTTCACACTTATGCAGAGCGAAATAAATGAATTTTTAAGAGAATATTATTTTTTGATGAACTAAAATAATTATGTGTAGAAGAAAGACTTTAAATATCGTTTTTAATTTTTTCCTCTGAGTGGGAGGGAACTAAAAAGGTGCCAACCATGCCCCGAACCTAACCCCTTTCTTTTGCATCACCAAAGGTAGTCGAAAAATTTTTTTATTCAAACTTGAAATTCAGAAAAATTCAGGAAGAAAATTGTTTAACATAATCGAAAATCCACTAAAACTGCTTTCTGGAACTTCAGTTTCGAAAAATTTCCATTTGCGTAATCTCGAGTCCGATCCCGTCCTATAACGTCTTCTAATAAAGTGGCCTACAAATGCGTATTTTTGACTATAATTTCGAATAATTTCCCAATGGAAGTATACCTCTCCCCCTCCAACATTGGTAATAATGGTTTAAAATGTACTTTTAAGACTTCGAAAATTTTCGGGTTGCCTCGGAGAGTGCCTGAACCCCATCCCATACCGAAATGTAACCCGCGATGGCCTATCTATCACGTTTTCACAACTTCACTTTCGAAAAATTTCTAGGGGATGGCTTTCGCGAACTCCGCTCCAAAATCACCAAAGAACGTAAAAAAACACCATTTCAGAGATATAATTTCAAGAATTTTTGCTTAAAATTGTGTTTTTAAATTAATAACAGAAAATGAATTCAAAAATTTTCCAATGGAACCTCCTTGAACACCACTCTTTCCTCTCTCTACAACATCATTAAGGATAATCTACAGTTTTATTTAAGATTTCAATTTTAAAAAACTGCCTAAAGAGTCGCTGTGAACCCAAATTTTTTCCTTTGATCTTACCTAAGATAGGATGCAGTCGCGTTCTTTGACTACAGTTCCTCCAAATAATGGCATCCGAATCTTCACTTCCTAATATGATCAGGGGTCGTTAGAATTGAGTTTTTAGAATTCAAATATCGAACATTTTCCGGGGGTAAGCCCCCGGACCCCCCTTCCTTTATATCGACCATAAATTGAGCTTTTGGAATTAAAAGTTAAAAACATGTAGTAACGGGAAGAAGAGAATCATAACCATCGTAAAGCTCTTAAACTATATCCACAATTATGAATTCACGCATGTTATAAGTACACCTCCCGTCGTCCCGTCTCCGTGCTATAGGACGGAGTTTGTTAGTTTTGTGACACTATAATAAAAAGTAATCTGTGCAAAATTTGAACTCGATCGGTCAATAATAACACGTGCCCCTAGAACGTTGAACTTTAACACTTTTGATAACTTTCCCACAAATCTTCGAGTTTTTACTTCAGACCCCGTACATCTTTCTCCTATGTTTGCAAAATATTTTTACAGCGAGGTAGCACTAAAATTAATCTTTTTAATTATTTCATATCGTCTACAGATTTTACATTAAATAAGAATGAAATATTGCTTTAGAAACTTTACCTTAATCGTACGCTTTTCTCAATGTATCTCAATCGTGTGCATTTTTTCCCGATAGTCTTGGAGTGTCTGTAAAAAACTAAATTACTTTTGTGACTCATATTTGGTAAATTGATTGTGAAATTCTTCGATTAATTGTGCTCCTCTTTCAGTTGTATTATTCACAAATTTCAGCATTTTAACGATATCTCTTCCCTTTAAATAGCTTCCTTCATTTTGCCATGAATCAGGATCAAATAGGAAAACATCTTTTGATGTTTGTAACTTATCAAACAGTTTTATTGACTTGTAATTGATTCTATAAAGAGGAAGATCTTTACTAAGAATGTATTCCAAATTATCTACTGTTATTTGAAATTTTTTATACAGTCATCAGACACGTCTTCCTATTCAGCAAGCATTTTTTGAAGTAGTCTTTTCCTATCTTCAAAGTTAATTCCTTCATCCAATACGGACAAATCTGCTAGTTCATCCCCTAAGTACCATAAGTGATTTATGAATTTTTCAATCACTGCTTCTGCTGCATGTTTGTCATCATTTTGTACGCTGCAGGTTTTTGATACACTAGACTTTATATTAATTTAAAAAGCCTAGAATGGGTTGCTGCGAAAAACTATATCTTCATACAACATTTAACTGTAAAACAGCACTTATGGGCATTCTCTTCATGTAAGGTCAATTTAAATTGTTTCCTAAATATATAAATATGTAAACAATAAATTCCTTTTGCCACCAATCTGGGTCAGGGATAAGCTCCTGGTTGCCGAAAACATATCCCTGTAGGAGGGAGGACTTCACCAAGAAATATTATTACACGTTATGAGAATTCTCTGTAATATTTCTTAATTCCGCTTTCTATAAACAATACTATGTCATCAAATTCTTCTTTTAGAATTTAAGTAGTATGTGTAATTTTTGAATTTTGAAGCGGTTAAATAATGGAATATCGAGTCTAGAACTAAGAAAGGCAAGAACTTCTTTAAAGACACTCTGCAGTACGATTTCAAGTGCATGATGATAGCAATACCAATGCGATATATCACCGTTCAGCTTTTGCTCTAAAAAATTACCTGCACAATTTATACGGTTGGTATTGTAAGCCGCTGTGTAAAACACTACAGCTTGAACAGTTAGCAATAAAGAGCAATCATCTAAGATATCACACATATACAACTGAAGAAATATTTTAGAAATTCTGAGTAGCTGTTCAACATTGGAACCTGAAGCTATCATGGTAAGCCTATCGGCGTTTTTTTTTTTTTTTTTTTTTTTTCAGCTACATCTGGATGTAGCTTTGCATCCCAGGGAATAACTAAAAAATCTAAATTTAAATTCATGAAATCTGATTTTACCTCTCGAAGATTTTCTCTTGCTCTCTTAAGGGATGTACGATTGATCATAAGGTTATTTTGATTTAAATTCACTGCATCTACATAATCTGTTAATAAATGAGCAGCATCTTTGTCCCTAATATGGCATTTGTCTAACATTGATGAAATGCGAGCATATCTCAATAGTTGTCAAGCTTTTTTGCGTTGTGGTAGATCAGAGATAGAAAAAAGGTTCAACAGGTAAGGATAGATACCCATTTCAGTTTCTAAATCTTGTGAATTGCAAGAGGAATTTGATGATAATAAAGGACTATGTACTGAAATAGAAGACAGTTTAAAGTATAGAATTTTACATTATTCCGATCTGGAATTTTTTTTAATTTATATTTTAGTTATGGAAAATAGAGTTTATTTTTATGGTAGGGTAATCGAGGATTTTTCAAAATTTAGAATATAAGAATGCATAAACATTTAAGTATATAACTAAAGAACGGGGAATTAAAATATAATTGTCATTACTTATATTTATAGCATGGAAACCTAGTGACCCTATTTGCCACACCTATTACATACACAGAAAATTTTCTAAATCAACACCCCCAAAGGCTGGAGGAGGCAATTTGTTGTTGTCAAAAATCATTCTTTAATGGCCTATGCCATTCATTAATGGCCTTTAGAATCCTTTGTGTCCATGTTGATGGAAAGAAATGTTCTGCTGCCGCTTGGATTGAAACGAGCGCGAATAGCGGTATGCCTGTCCCAAGGCCATTGGTGTAGATGTACCCTATGTAATATGTAAATTTTTACAGAATGAAAGCGAGAAAATAGTTGGTCTGGAAGTAGCAACATCTATTGAGGTTCGAAATTACTTTCAAAATGAAACCTAGGAATATTTTTACATAAAAATGAGAAAATCCGCAATTTTTTCTTTAAAACTCAAAAAAAGGGGGTCCTAGGGGCACGTGTTAATATTCATGGATTGACTTAAAATTTTGCATGGATCATTTATTTGTATAATGGAACAAATTGAGGGGGCGTCGTGTAAAATATTTACAACTTTAAAAATAAGGACCACCCTAATATATATATATATATATATATATATATATATATATATATATATATTAGGGTGTCCCAAAAAAATGAAAGTCGATTTTTTTAAACGCATACCCTCTTATTTTTTTCCTTTTATATCAAAACCATTGTAAAAAAAGTTTCATGCAATTTGAAGCACGGTAACCCGTGCCGACTTGCGCCTAAAGGCCTAAACGTGTAAATAGCACGTGTAGCGCTGAACAAGCAAGCGAACGCTGGCGACGCGATACTTTGTGAAACTCAAAACAGCTGTAAACAGTGCACAGAAAACAAATGAAAACAGAAAAACATATGTTGGGTTGGGGGGGGGGGGGGGCTTAGCCGTGGCAATTTGCAAACCGTCAAACATGTCAGTACGAATACATTCCGGTCAGCGAGCGCAGTATAGTCGTTTTGTAGGGAACGAAACATGGCAGTGGAATTGCAAAGTTCGAAAAAAGAGATATTTTTAATAGGGAGTCGTAAAACACCAAATTACGGGCTTGAGACTTCCCTCTAACGGACAAGTTCTGTCTGTTTTGTTTTGTAGCATCCAAGAAGTAAATTTAACCATCAGTGAAAGTGCAAACCTCACTATTCGGGAATGAATCACCTTTTGGGAAAAGGCACGCATTCCCACTAAATCGTTGCCAAATTGTGTGAATAAACTTAAAAACCTGTAGCAAATTTGGAGAGACTTACAAAAAAAAATGCAAAGAAACTGCAAGAAGTATTCAGGCAGCGCCAACAAGAATTTGAGAGTAATTTAAACAATTTATTCAATATTGCACATGCTTATGCACTTCGGTTAATCAAAATAGAGGAAGATAAACATATAGCATATAAATCAGTACCTGGAACAAGTATATTAGAACCTGGAACAAGTATATCAGAACGTGGAATAAGTATTCCAGAACTTGGAACTATTATTCCAGAACCTGGAACTATTATTCCAGAACCTGGAACTATTATTCCAGAACGTGGAGTAAGTATTCCAGAACCTGGAACTATTGTTCCAGAACCTGGAACAAGTAAATATGTAATGAGGAGCGATTTTATTACTCCAAAGTCAGTAGCTGCATTGGACAGGAGTCCAAGTATACGAGATTATGGGTTTATTCTTGAAGCTAAAATTGACGCACTTGGGTGTAACATTGATGAATTTCCCACAGGTAAATCTTCAAATCAAAGAATTCGAACCGAAAAGTGGAAAGAGCACGAGGTAAGAATAAAAATTGGTTTTCAGTACGAGGTACCATATGTCGTGAATTTACCTTGGGATATGAAACTGTTGCCTGCTTTGAGTGCTCAAAAATCAAAAGAATATCGCTTATCTATAGTTATTTTATAAGGATGTGACGAACAACTCATTACTGAGTCTAAACTGGATAATTTTCTACAGGAAAAGAACGAACACAGGCTGTTTGAAAGGCAGTTTTAGATTGAAATCTCGAAGATAAAGTTCAAAACTCTCAGTTGTCTACAGCTTCCAAAACAGGTCCTTTAAGTGGTTCTTGCGCTATTCTTGAGCAAATATTTAATACAGAAATGCTTACCGCTATCATATATATGAACTGATCTATCCCACTAAAATACAGTGCTATGGAGGAGCTGCGGAGTTGTTCCGAACTATACCCTAACTCGGAAAATTTACTTAATTTTTACCGTGCTGAACTCACTAATATTACGGTCAAGGATGACTATCAAAAGTTGATAGAACTGCCTATCATATTTTTAGGTAGAGATACAGAAAATGAATTTAAAATAAGACCACCGGGAGCCACGCACCAAGCTCGATGGATGGCTCGAGCGATTTACTCCCTAAAACTATTACTATTTAGTTCACAACTAAAATTAGATACGAAGGAAAATGAAGTATTGTTTGATGTCTGCTTGTTTGTAGTATACGTGAGACCATGGCTTCAATGCATTTTGGCAGTCAAAGCACAGAACAAAGATTCGTGCTTTTTGAAAAAAGTTTACGAAAATGTGGACCCAATTATCTCAAAAGCTGCTCTGCAAAAATTCACCCAGCTTTTATGGTATGGTCAATAATATTTCATTATTTGATGTAAAAAAGACTGTCTCACTGCTTAGAGCAGTAAACGATGCAGCTGAAAGAGCGGTAAAAATGATACAGGACTTTCATGGTTATTCTTACAGCTGATGAAGAACAAAAACAATTTGTGTTACGTTACGTTCAAGAGCACCGGAACCTCTATCCTGACTGCAAAAAGCAAACATTGATATAAAAATATGTACAGTAATGTTTCTTGTAGTCTAATATTGTTGTAAATATCTGCTTTAAATAAATTGATGTCGCGTATAGTAAGGAATTATACAGTTAGCAATCTTTCCACTGTAGTTGCCGTACAGGATTACAGATTCAACTTTGACCTCAAGTCGGCACGGGTTCCCGTTATTTTATTGCAATAAAACTTTTTTCTCATGCTTCTGAGGTGGAATGGAAAAAATTTGGAGGGTATGCGTATTCGATTTCACAAATTTTTTTTTCGCCATTATATCTTGGGGACACCCTAATATATATATATATATATATATATATATATATATATATATATATATATATATATATATATATATACAATATTGTAATTGTTCCTACGTGAATTAAAAAGAAAATTTAATCAAGAGAAGTAAAATTGTTCACTTTTGGTACACCATATCAAATAACAAGTTTTCAGAAACATTAGTTTTTTTTCTTCAAAGGTTAATAGATTCGTCTATAAGAGCATTTTTATGGCAAAGTTTAAAGTTTGATGGAATCAGTCAAAACTTTAAAAAAAAAAAATCATTGAAAAAACACTTACGGTAATTTTAACTCTTTTCATTTTTATATAAACAAAATATATTGTAGATTATTTCTCTGCAACAAAGAAACAAGAGAGAAAAATGTTTTTTCTTAATAACCTCATTAAAACACAAAAGCTTTCTTGTGAGCTACATCTGTGGTTTCATTATTCTTGGTTTCGAATAAAATACTTTTCCCATTTCATAATTAGTTTCCCTTACTAGTACAGCAAAAATTCTTCAGCTTTATTCTTAAACCTCTCCTTTTTTTTCTTTCTTTTTCAATGTTTTTTAAAATGAAAGTTACACTAGAAAATATTTTAATAGCTTTAATGAGGTTGCATTAATTTTATTATGTAAGGTACATTGAAAGTAAAGTTAGCGGTCAGATTTTTGCAGTAACTATCTTTTAACGATTACTATACTAATTTACAAAAGTGGTTCAACTCTCGTATAAAAGACCAACTTTTGTCCTCTAACTAAAGAACAAAATACATATATCATAATTAAGACAAGATTTCTTCTTAGCATAAGTTAGTGTATATAAGACACTTCTGAAATTCAACGCGTCTAACATAAACAATGTTATGTGAGTAAAACATACTCAATTACTCATAAATCAATCATTTATTGCTTGCATTTAGTGATTAAGTCTTTTCAAACTGTCCAAATGCAATGCATCAATAAAATATCTTTAAATTTATACTGAAAGAAATAAGGAAAAAAAAATAGAAAAAAAAGGGGAAAAAAAAGGTAAAAGAAATACACAAGAGGGAAACATTTGTTCTGGTTAAAATTTAAAAAATCTAAAATGTCACTATTGTTCGCTCAATATTTATCGCGTGTAATAAGCTCAATTGTAGACATATAATGTTAGACAAGCAAGTCAATTTATTTCTTCGAATGAATTGTATTCTCATAAAAGAAAACGTGTAGCAAAATGTGTGCAATGGCTTAGTGGATTGATTGTAACACTTTTTCGACTTTTTTGAATTATTTGGAGATTATGGGCACACGGGTCCAAGACGCTTCTGTATAAAATGATTGCCCAAGTGATTATATGGCAGAGTTTTGGGATGTGAAGAATTACATGGCGAAAAGAAGTAAAATTTTTTGGGGGAAAAATAAAAAAAATTGCTGTTTTATTATTGAATTTAAGGACAGGCGAGAATACTTGAATCAACTGAGCAAAAAAAAAAAAAAAAAAGGCACAAATAAATGTACAGGCGTAGAAACAAAACAATACGTATTTTCTCTCGCTTTTAAGCTCATATATACCTATATACATGGAGTTCCCGTTTAACCTGAAAGACATCTATTTTCGTAAATGTTAGTCCTGGATGCATACTTTCAATGGCAAAAATGTTTAAAAACAGATGCAGAGGTAAGATATTGAAAGTTTAAAGCGAAAAAGAAATGGGTCAAAAAATACAAAATTTAACTTTTTATACGGGCCCCAGGTCCCCAAAATTATATTTCAGGAAATGATCTCTATAGGAAGATAATTCCAGTACAAAAAGTTTGATATTAGTACGACCAGCATTCAACGAGATATGAAATGCGGCCTTTAGTGACTTACACCACTTAACACTCGCCTTCAATAAAGCCTTTTAATGGGGCGACCAACAAGAATTTAAAATTACACTCCTGTTTGTGAAAATTGCAACACCATGAAGGAAGCATCATAGTTGAATGAAATTTAATACACAGTTGAGAAGTAATGGTACAAATAAATGATTACATTTTCAAACCAAACAAACAATAAAAAAAAGATAGAAATTAGTATTTTGTGTGGCCGCCACGCGCCGCAATAGGAGCTGCTACACGACTAGGCATGAAGTGAAACAAAGTTTAAATATCTGCCTGCGGAAGAGTATTCCATATTGTTTGCATGCGCAAACAAACTTAGAGTGTCGAACCAACAGGACGAGGATCACGAGCGAGACGCCGCCCAACGAAATCTCACGCATGTTCAATCGGTGACATATCCGGGGAATATGCAGGCCAAGGAAGAAGCTGTACCTGCTGCGAATCAAGGTAGGATTTGACAGTCCTGGCGACATGTGGACGGACATTATCCTGCTGGAATACAGCCCCTGGCAATCCTTGCAGGAAAGGAATAGCTTGGGGCTGTAAAACTTCGTTTATATATCGGGTACTGTTCAAATTGCCCACAATTCGTAGCAATTGTGATCGTCCATGATATGCTATGGCACCCCAGACCATAACTCTGGGTGTTCGTCCACTGTGGCGTTCGATAATGTACTCCGGAATGTGCCGTTCACCGACATGGCGCCTGACACGAATTTTGGCCATCATGGTGCCACAAATGGAAGCGGGATTCGTCAGAAAAGACGACCTGCGGCCAATCAGCACGCCAGCTCCTATACACATTGGCCCATTGCAGCCGCAGGCGACGATGGAATCCTTGCGCTCAGTCCACGTTGCAGCAGACGTCTCCGAATTGATGAAGCACACAATGAAACACCTGTAGCTGTTGACCACTGTGTTGCCAATTGTCTAGAAGAAGCTGTGCGGTCCGTTAGCACCATACGCAATAGGTGTCTGTCATCGCGAGCTGACGTCACATTTCTGGGTCCAATCCCAGATTTCCGAGCTGTCCCGACCCTCGTCCGTCCACTGCTTCCAAACACGCATGATTGTGCTGCTGTTACGCTGCACACGAGCGGCCAGTGCACGATAAGACAATCCAGCTTCATCCAAATAGCACTGCTTGGTTTTCTTGGGAGAACCGCACGTGACTGAAATATATCTCTACATAGAAAATGATCTCCTTTTCTCTCTTACAAAAATAATTTTACTCTGGTTGGGGCGAACATAAACTGAGATTGAGATGTGCTTATCCTTCCTAATGCTGCCATGTTAGGTTTGCCCCAACTATAATTTAATTTTAATGCAAATCGGAGTGTGCCTAATTATTTTTTTTTCTAATGATTGTTGGTAGTTTTCAAATAATAATCACTGCTCTTTATATACTCGCATAATTAGGAATCATTCCCAACTTTGCATTGCCTTTAAATTGTCTCTAATAAACAAAACTCAATGTTGTTTCGTCGAGTCTCATATTATTTTATGGTTATAAAGGAGTAAACAAAAATCTCATTCCTGATTAAAAAAAAAAAAAAACATTTTATAATTACTAGTGAAAAGGCTATTGCGAAGCTGTAATTGAACAATATGTTTCAGTATATTTTCTTAGTTATATAACGTTTCATAATTGTAACTTCTACTACAAGGTATAGTGGGAAAAGTGAAATTTACTTTAACATGAACAAAGGGGTTTTTCGCCAAATTAGGCGGTTTTGAGGATCATATTGTTTAAGTGGCCCATCGATAGTAGTCTTTCCTTAAAAATGTATTTTTTTTTGCATTAAATCCGTTCTAGAAAACTTTCTTAATATGCAGAATTAATTCAAGCAAATACTTCTCTTTTTTAGGATTTAGTAACATAAATAATTAGTTCAAGCTAATTATTTTCCTCGAGTATCTACACCAATGAATTTCTCAAATTAAAATCCCTTAGTTTCTGTGAAAAACATTTTGTCTGCGATCGTTTTCAACGGAGCCTTGAAAGATAATTGTTTTACAGAGTCAGTTTTAGGAAAATAAACAAAACGGCAATCTGGGTTATAATCAGACATGATAATAAAACTGTTAGTCTAACTGGAAAGCAACGTTGGAGGAAACACAAACTAATTACGAAAAGAGTTTTCTGACAGAAAAAGCGGCTACAAACAGCTATAGGAACGTAGAAATGGTGGAAAGTAATTTTCAAAGGAGCCTTTATTATCTTTTCAGAGAGCGGTTGAAGCAAAAGAGGAGGAGAACTTTTTTCATGAGCTGTGTTTCCACTGTTATTCTTGTTCTTTACTCTTTCACCGTATAACGGCGTGTGCATAAATACCTTGTTGCTTTTTAGTTTTTTTCAAGCAAATTATTTTAAACATTTAAAATTGTTTTCCTTGCAGTTTTTTACATGATGTTTGATTACACCAAATTACGTTGGCAATCATCCAAAATGCAACACCAAGGGCGTGAAATACAGGGTGATTTTTACTAAAGTTACAATTTCAAACTGCTCAAATTAAAAAAAAAAAAAAAAAAAAAAAAAAAAAAAAAAAAAAAAAAAAAAAAAAAAACGAGACAGAATGACTTGATATTTCACTAGATGAGTCTTGAGTTCAAGGGACTTTGTTTGGTGAAGAAAAAAAAAAGTTTAGTGCCGGTAGATGGGCAGATTCATTAAACGCTAAAGGGATTCTTCAAAGACGGAAATTTTCGTTGCCATGAAGATGCAATAGGTTCCTAGGGTTTGCGAATAATTTACCAGAACAAACAGCGATAGTGACAAGGATAAAAGATGAGCCTCATCAGGGTTGCCAACTACTTCGCATCTTGCGGAGTTGCTCCGCAAAAATAGTGAAACTCCGCAGCTCCGCCAAAAAGTTATTTTGCTCCGCATTTCCCAGCCGAGCTTTTTTAAGCATGACATACTAGTGTTTAAAGCTGATTTTTATTTTTATGCTAGTGCTTAAAATGATTATCAAATGTCAAAAGCAATTTTCGATAAGTGGCTTTAGTGTTTTTTATTGAATGCAAAATATCGAGCTGCTCCAAAAACCAAATGCTCCTCAAATTGCTTCTCCAAGGTTGGCAGCCCTGGGCCTAATGTAACAAGCACTTTATGGATGATTAACGCATTAGTTGTGCCATCCGCCTTGTTTCGCTACTTACTTTTAACAGGAAGCGCAGAACGTCATTTTCCATACTTGGAGGTTATCTGTGGTGATTGTGTGCATGTGGTAACCATTTCAAGTCTTGTCTATGTATCTAGCATAACTCTGCAAAAGCAATGTAAATTCTGATTGCACCATCTTAGTTTTTTTTTTTTTGCAAAACAAAATCCCATGGCCACCTGACAGTTCTTGTGGGTTAAATGTGGAATCATTCTGACTCATAGAGGAATGAATAGAGAAGATGAAACGTTCGTATTGTTACTATCGATTTTATCGAAATTATATCGACTTTCAAATACTTTTTTTTAAATTTATTTTTTAAAATATTTATAATAAGTAGTAATTTGTAAAGAAAAAAAGGGGGAAGGGAAACCAGCTTGCTTTGAAACCTTTTTATTTTCATAATATAATTTTTAATTCGACGCTTGAAACACTTCGTGCGTTAACGATGGCTTTCACTGGCATACTATAAGTGCAACAACTATTAACTTGTGATAAATATCATTTGATAGTTGAACGCAACTTTCTTTAGAAAGAAAAAGCGCAACAAAACAGAACAAATTTAATAGAATCATTCTATTGCTGTATTTCATTTATCGTCTGTGAGGTTATGCTTATGTTTAGCTGTGTGTTATTTTTAAAACTGTGTATTAGCAACAAATGGTTTTGTTTTATTGTTTTTAGAAAACAAAAACGAAAAATAAATAAAGTTAGAAAAAATGTGATGTTTATAGTTCTAAAACACTTTCTTCGAATTTATCTAAACTAAAGTTTGAGTACTTTTTAACCGACTTCAAAAAAGGAGGTTATGATTTCGTCTTGCGGCTTTTTATACATGTTTTCGTATTTCGCCAAGATTACTGGACCGATTTGAAAAAACCGTTTAGGAAAGTTCTTTTTCTGTTTGAAACGGTATACTTCTCTCGGTTGTTTAATGGTATTCAAGTCCAGGTATGAGGGATCCTGGAGAAATCGAGGGAATTCTTCAGATTTCTTACTCGAGCTTTATTGTTTGTAAATTCATAGCGTCTCACTTAAAGAAACGATTTTTATGATTTTTTGTTTAATTGATAGGAGTGATCTAACTTAGGTCCCAAACATTTGCTTCACCATATTTGTTCTTTAAAAAAAAGTTACGAGGAAAAACAATAAACTTTATTTAATTTTAATATTGTGCCATAAAACAAAGGTACTTTCTTTACCTAGTGCTAAAGAAAGTATCATAAAACATTAATATTAATCAGGAGTGCCCTTGATGGGGGGTTGAGGAGTATTTTACCTTTTTAGGGGGCTCTTGTTTTGGGGGAGTACCCCCTAAATATTTCCCCTGTATTAATCATTAGTAGTCATATCGTAAATTTTGTGTAAAGATTCCTCTGAAGCAAACAGGAAATTCATTTAGTATCTCATTGCTTTAGTAGTAGTTTGATCTACATATATACAGCATCGCAGTAGATACTCTGTTTCTAGTGTGGTGTTGATCTACAACGGAGCCAAGTAAAGAGAAAAGTGACTTTTTTCACGAGTTACGTGATACGTATTATTGTGAAATATAAAATAGTTAGGAAAAATATTGACATTTAAATGGTTCTAACTAAATTAGCGCAAATAAATCCTGGAGAGGAGCAAAGATCAGTTTTTAGTGCCAATCGTATAAAATGTTATGCGCATTAAGATTTTTTCTTTTTTTAACCGACTTCAAAAAAGACGTTTTCAACTCGTCGGAATCTTTTTATATGTGTCCCCTGTAAACTCAAACACGCGTAGACCAGTTTGGAAAATTCTTTTTTTTCTCGTTTGAAAAGGTATATACTTCCCAGGTGATCCCTTGGTCATCAGGTTACATTTGAAGATGGGATCCTTGAAAAATCAAGAAAACTCTTTAAATTCTATGTTCAAAGTTAAAGCGATTTCTGTTGTTTTTAAGTAACTCGTGATTTTTTTTTCGGAAAGCATACTTTGATAAAGTCAAACTGATGATGAAAACAATTTTCTTTGAAACTAATTGCGCATTTGAACAAGCCTTTCTTCACAGTCTTCTGAAGTCTCCGAGACGCTATGCTCTTTTTCCTTCTCTATTTTTCTCATCTAAGCTGTTTTCAGACTCCTGTGGGCTCGACGCTTTCTCACTCGAGATGTACGTAAGGAGCGTACCACATACGTATTTATTTTATATTTACAGCGCTAAAAAGAAAATAATAAATTATTTTCAAATAAAAAAGAACCGACTTCAAAAAACAAAGAGGAACTACACTCCTCTTCGTGAAAATTGCAGCACCACGAGGGACTTACGCGAGCGAGCTGAAAATTGGAGGAAATGTAAAGAAGGGCATGATATGCAAATGATTAGAATTGCAGACCGGTAGCACATGCGTATGCTGAGCAGCGCCCTTTGAACGGCGGGTCGAACCGTCGGCCTTCGTGAAGCTGGATTATCTTATCGTGCAGTCGCCGCTCGTGTGCAGCGTTTTATATTTACAGCACTAAAAAGAAAAAATAAATTATTTTCAAATAAAAAAAAAACAGACTCCAAAAAACAAAGAGGAACTAAAAGGTAAAAAATAATTGATCATACTTACATACGATTTCCTACCCAAACGTATAAATCAAATTTATTTTACAATTCCAGTACAAAAATCAACTAAACACCAAATTATAAAATAAACACTGATTTTAATTACTATACGATGAATTATTTTAATACTTGACTAATTATATACGATTTCTTAATTTTTAATAGCCATTTGAAGTCGGAGCCTCCTATAAACTACTACCTAACGTAACTGACAACACATCAAATCCTGAGTTAAACACTAATTTAACAAAATGCGAGAATCTTTAAAACTAAACCTACTCAGTTACGTTAGCTAGTAGTTTATAGGAGGCCCCGACTTCAAATGGTTATTAAAAATTAACAGATCGTATATAATTAGCTAGGTATTAAAATAATTCATCGTATAGTAATTAAAATCAGTGTTTATTTTATAATTTGGTGTTTAGTTATTTTTGTACTGGAATTGTAAAATAAATTTGATTTATACGTTTGGCTAAGAAATCGTATGTAAATATGACAAATTATTTTTTACTTTTTAGTTCTTCTTTGTTTTTTGAAGTCGGTTCTTTTTTTTATTTGAAAATAACTTATGATTCATTTTATAGCACTCATCCACACACACACACACACACACAAAAAAAAGAGAGAAAGGAAAGAAAAAAAAAACGAGCTGATGTGTGCATCACATGACTTTCTTTTGCGCTAATTTAATGATAATAGTACCTTGGACTTGAAGTGAGCAAAGAAACACTTCAAATATTTTTCACCCCAAGTTTGTTGTTAATCGAAGCAAAAAAAGAAAAAAAAAACTTTTATACAGATTAATTTCCCCAATAGTGGCAATTTTAATGTGATTCAATTGTTAACTCTCTAAATATCGCCAATAGTGGCCAACTTTAAAATAAATAAAAAAACACGCCAAATTTGTCGCCAAGTTGGTGACAAATTTTGGCGACCAAATACTTAGCGATATATTGCCAATTGATCGCCAAATTATAACACCACTTGAGCTTGTAATTGAAATTAACAATGATTGCCCAGCAAAAAAGCATGAAAGACCCCTTTTAGAGCATCCGAATGCAACCAAAAAGGGTGGGAGTCTAGGTGCACAACTAGACTCCACTAGGAGTCTACGTACCAAATTTCAACTTTCTAGGACAAACCGTTCTTGAGTTATGCGAGATACATACCCATATACACACATACGCATACATACGTACAGGGGCGGACTGGCTGAATTTGGCCCAGTCGGCAAAAGAATATTTTGGGACAACTCTGTAAATTAAAAAAGTTAAATTAAACAGTACCGGATCTCGATTCTTCTGAGTCGAGCAAAGACATTATACTACAACTACAGTTCTATACAACTATTTTAAAGGTAAAAAAAAAAGGAAATTGTGAAACGTAAAATAAAGCGATATTTTCAAAGTTGATGTCAAAAGCCGCAATTTTGCAATTTTCGGTAACGTTAAAGGAGTGGGAAAAGAAATGGTTCCCCCCACACGATTTTGTTTTCTTAACTTTTTTTTTTTCAAAACTGAAGTCTGTTTTAGTCTATTTGTTTTTTAGTCTATCTATGTTTACAATAGAATGTCGGGGGCTCTTCTCAGAAATGCCCCGAAATGGGAATTTTAAAAATGCAATTTAGGCTACCCCATGGTAAATTAATCGAACAGGGAAGCATCGGAAGCTCTCAACGAAAACGTTTCGAATTTGAACTGTTAAAAAAACGCAAAACTATCTTTGGTCACTTTTGAGAGAGTAGGTGCTCAGTGATCTTATTTAGAAGCATTTAAAAACTGAAGTATGCTTGACCCAATTTTAAACTACATTTCGTTACTACAGGGAATCCAATGACTCTCCTTCGCAATTTTTCGACATTGAAATTTGAAAAACATAATGGAAACATTGAAAGGAAAGGGGAAAGTTTTCCTGAGTGTATCCCCCAAGATTTTTTAGGAGGGCGCCGTGCCCTTCCGCTTTTAAGCTAACCTTTGACCCAACACTGAAACAACCCTCCTTGCCCCTTAAAAGTTTAAACAAAACATCACAAAAACGAATTTTTTTTCAAAAGGTCAAGATTCACACAAGCCTGTCCTTGAAACGTCACTCCCTCGTTTCAATCAGACAAGAATCTTATTAGAATATGTCTGAATGTGTTTTGCATTACCTTTAAAACTAAACATCAAAAAGCTTTTAAAATTTTGAAAATAATTAGTATCGAAAACACTTGAACTTTGTTTGTACCTAGTATACCAAAATGTAAAAGAAGCATCTTTTTTATTTGACAAAACTTTTCTTAAAACTTACTCTTTTATCTGAAAGCGCACTGCCCCTTTTTTGGTCTGAGGGAAACACCAGTCCCCTCTGGGCATTTTTTCCTGAAACTGAAATTAATTTTAGGCTATAGTGCAGATAAAAGATTTACGGAGCTCTCCCACGGAAATTTCTATAAGTGAAATTTTAAACTATCTTCAGTGAGTTTAAGGGAATGGCGAAGGTTCAAAGACTTTGTCTGGCAATTTTTCGGTATTTAAATCTGAAAAACCCAAATGAGGGCTTTGATGCAAAAACCAGGTAAGTCCAGACTCATTCATCTTTAGTAAGACCTACAAATACTCATCATTGTCCGATAGAAAGGCTAATATTTTCCCCACATAATGGACTACAAAGCAGAAGTCTAATTTACATTTGTGTCTCGATGTTGCACCAGTCGGAACATCTACATTCTCCACACGTAAAAATACATTTTAAAAAAGGAAAACGTTTGGGCGTAAACTGTTTCTTGCATTAAAGTCCTCAATTGTAGACTGAAGACTATCGCTGGTGACTTTAGGACTACAAAGGGACCTCATACCTGAAATACCTTAAGAACCCTGTTAAGTCTAAATCTGGCCCCGATTACAACTAATGTTGCTCAAAAAAAAATTGACCCCCCCCCCTCCCCCGAACTCAGTCCTAATCCCGCTAATCGTCAGGAGCTCTCCTTTCTGAGTCTAAATTTTGTCCTGTTTCAGATTCAGTTTATCGTAGTCAGTAGCGGATTTTATAGGGGGGGGGGGTGAGGTGACAGAGGACCCGGGCACCCTCCAAAAGGAAATATTAATTTAACTAATCATTTTTTTTTAATTGATTTCTCTATATAACATGAAGAAATGTTTTACAGTTATTTAAAACGAACACAGACACAAATCCTATTTGAATAAATGCATTTTTGTTTTCTAAAGAAGTAATACTAGAGTCAGGGATCACAGCTGTAATTTAACTAACTTCGAACTAAAAGGAACGTAATACACCGCGATTCGTCTATAAATTCTCTTTTGATGGAATCAGTAATTGACCTTTTTTTTTTTTTAAAGTCGTTTTAATTCCAAAAACTATTTGCGAGGTAAAAGATTTTTTTTTTCAGCTTATAAAAAATGCAAAATAAAATAAATCATAGATGATAGTTCCTTGGCAAAACCATAATATTTAATTGAGAAATTGTAATGGGGTGGGTAGCTTTTCAATTTCTTCAGCCCCTTAAAAAAACTATTTGTGTATCCGCTCCTCAGGGGCGTGCACAGGAGGGGGCGGGGAGAAGGGACACCTTTTGGCCCGGGCCCGAGCCTGATGGGGGCCTAATATTTTTTAAACTAGGCGTGAAATACAAGGGTATGGAGCGAGCCCGGAAAAGTCATTTGTGAGGGGCCCCAAAATTTCTGTGCACGCCCCTGATCGTAGTCCAGACTTGCTCTCCCGTACGCAATTCTGAGATGATAATACTTGTATAAGGAAAATTTACAACAGAACAATGAAATATCTTGTAAACTGGCAGCATTTAAATGAATCTGTCACAATCAGTAAATACCAGCTGCGTGCACAGACATTTTGTGGCCCGTCACATATGACTTTTACGGGCACCCCTCCATCTTGTTTACCCCTACGTCCCTACATTTATTTCATCCTTCATTTAAAAAACCTCAAACCCCCTTCAGGCTCGGAACCTGACCAACAGGTATCCCTCCCCCCCTCCCCTTGTGCATGCCAGTGCTTATTGTATCAACACCCCAAAGCATGGCCCACGCATTGGAAGGGCCAGGCCGATTTGTTCAATGGTGCAGGCCCCTTTAATTTTTGTTAATAGATGGACAAATATAAGTTTTTAACGCTCCTTTTTAGTCCCGGGCCCTTTTTCATGCCATGTCGAACCCCATTTTCTCTGGCCTCCTTTCGTTTCCTCAATGTGAGAGTCATGGCCCCCAAAGCTCTAGAAATTAGAGAAAAAGTTGATTAAATTCATTAGTTGTATTAAATTCAATAAAAAAATTGCTGGAAGTGGCCCAGTCGGGGATCCCCGACTAGCCGACCTGGCCCGTCCACCCCTGCATACGTACATACAGACGTCACGAGAAAACTCTTTGTAATTAACTCGGATATCGTCAAAATGGGATATTTAGGGTGTCTGTACGTTCTTAGACATATATCCACTTGTGACCGGGTTGAAAAAAAAAAAAACTTAATATTCATTCGGGGGCGAGCATTATTAAGGCCGATTTTTGAGCGAAATTTTTTTCGCGAATACAATACTTCCTTTTGGTAAAAGGAAGTAGAAAAAAAAAAAAAAAACAGATTTTTTTTGTCGCTTGTTCTGACTGCCAAAGCCTGACTTCGGATATTGGCGATGTTTAACTAAAATGTTCACTGTTCGTTTTTGTACACTTTCCGAACATCGACTATAATTTCTAAGCCACTTGAAGCGGCATACCGCCTCAAATACTGTTTGTCAAGGCACAACAAGCAAACGAACTGTCATTCTACTTTGTTTAAACAACTTTAAAGTAGCAGGTGTTTTGCTTAAAATTGTAAGAAAACCGAGAAGCAATACACAAACTAGGAAATACAGTGTAACTTATTTTCTGTTCTATTTATCTATTTTATTAGAAACAAAAATTAATAAGACGCTCATTAAAATGAAATTACTTTACTTCCATTCGATGATGCAATCTTTGTCCAAGGTTTTTTTTCCGCACCCTGTATGCTGCCGTGCCAAGTGCAAATGGAATCTGCAGTTGAGTTCTAGCAGAGAGATTGTGTTTTAAAATTCGGCTCTTCCATATATTTGATTCAGATTTTTTTTTTTTCAAAATTTATTTTTTAAAAAAATTCTGACTTATTAAGTACTTATTAAGTAAAATACGAAACAGAGAAAAACTTGGTTTTAATAACTCAGTTTTTTTTCAAAAGTGTAGGTATGACTACTTTTACTATTATGCTAAGCACGGCCGTATGAATAAACTGAAACTCCAGTTTAAGTTCTGATTCAGTTTTTGGAACCATTACGCAGTTTTGGTTTTGGGTTTCTGTAGGAAAGGAAAAGAAAAACCAATTTCGGGTTTTGATTTGGACTTAGACTGGACTGGAAAGAATCAAAACTTAATAGCTTTCACTTACAAACAGTAAAGTTACATTGTAAGGAAGGGAAATCATACTTATTTTTCTTTCAAACAATATCAATCATGTTTGAAAGTCAAAAATTATAATTATTATTTCAAGTTTCAAACGCAATTTAAAATAGAAAATATAATCGTTATGATTAGACAGATATTACTCAATTTATTATTGGTTGAACGACGACTTGACTTATTTCTGGTGTTTGATCAAGAAGGCTCTGAGTTATAAAACAAGAAGTTTTGTTTTTCCTAATTAAACTTACTTTTATGTGTATTTCTGTCAAGCAGAAAAAGAAGATATTTGGATATCATAAATTTTTTGATGTTTAACCTTTTATATGTTCCCAGAAACACAAAGCTATTAAGAAACCCCATTTTTATTCATTAAAAAATCAATTTTTCCATTTTTTCCAATTTCTCCCGGAAAAAAAGGTAAAAAACCTGTTTTTTTTCTACCACTTCAAAATTTCCGGAAATTTTACATCTCTACGGCAGACAAAACTACGAAAAGTCGAAAATACGAACTTACGCATTCAACGGTATGAACCAAAAAACAATTTAGTCATTAGAGTGCCTTTTGCAAAAATAATCTTAAAAAAAGTTTTTCGAAAATGCCCTTTCAATATGATCGGTAGCTTTATATTTACTTTAGTAATAATGTGTATCTGATTCAAAGAATTATATTTACTCTAAATATTTAGTACGAATTACAAAATTAATATCTCTAAAAAAAATCAATTGGTACGTGCAATATTTTAAAAAATATTGTTTTTAAAAATAGGATTTAAGTGTAATATTTCAGCAGTAGGATAACTTACTGTTATTCCTAAGATTAAATGTCTTACTATTGCTTTTAGTTGACGATATGTTTTAAGGAGGTTTTTATTAATTTCTTTTTTTGGAAAAGAAGGAGAGGGGGTAGTAGCGGATTATTCGTTCATTGATGTCACAAAATCAAAACTTTGCAGGAGATGTGTTAAAAGTATTTTTTCATGATTTTCTTTAATGGGTTGTCATTTATAGAGCTCTTAAAGGAAAAATTTGTTAATTATATTTTTCACTTTAAACCTTTCATAATGGCAGTTTTTTTTTTAAATTAAAAATTCTACAGTTTTCATTTCAAAATGAACATAATGCCTTTTAACTCCCAAGTAAAAGCATAAAAACAGGAAATGAAAGGTAAGTACATTACTTAAAGTGTTACGGTAGCATTGTAAAAAACAGGAAAACGGTTGAACAAGACTGCCAAAAGTTTTTAAAAACTTTGTAAAAATTTAATAGTATTGCACTAAAAACTAACGTTCTCTCAAAATTCAATAGAAATTCTTTATGCTTTCTATTTAAATTTTTGGACGGTCCCTTCCAGTAGAGAAGCTAATGACAGAATTCGTGTTTCCCGCGAAGTAATGAAATGTTGGAGAATGAGGTGGAAAATTCTAAATGGTATGCAATACATGCTTGCAGCTAATACTCTGTTAATGATTTCGCTTAATCATGCCAGTTTGCAAGTTATTAAATTAGTGAAATGCATGCAGATGAGGAACATTTTAAGATACTTTGATAATCACATTTTTAGGAAGGTAATTCTAGTGTTTTTATGCATTTTTTTTAAAACCAATCAATTATTTTACGATTAAAAGTATCCTTATTTTTGTGGCATTGTTAAGTTAAGCGTTAAGAAATTTGATCAAGAAGCGATTAAGTTTAATTAACATCAGCATTTAGCTAATTTTAATAGAAAACTTCATAATTTCAACTTCAGTTCATTATTGCCTACTCGAATGTTCTTATGAGCATTATTAGGTATTTGAAGTCAGACTATGTTTTAGTATTGGCGTTTTACTTTTGAACGATTTTAATATCCAAAATTTTTACGATTTATAATGTTTTTCTATAGCTTAGTTTTATGACTAAAAATTTTAGCTACGACTGAAATGGACTTCCAGGCTTTGCGGAATTATTCTTGCAATTGCTTCTAAGTTTAGAACTTATTTAGTCTTCTAGTTACTTTGTGTAGAAGTTTAAGGAAACATTTTCCCCTAAAAATACATTATCATTCTATCATTTTTTTGATTGTTCGTAATTGGTTCTCCCCCCCCCCTCCTCAAGTTCTTTTATTTTTCAATGTAGCAGCAGTATTCTCTTTACGCTTGCAATGTAACATCAGCATTTGTTTTCTCTTTTATAAAGAAAGCTTATGTAAAATTAATCTAATTTTACATGTATCTGGCATGTTCAAAATATTGTCTTTTAAAAACAATTTCCTATAATTCAATCGACAAAAATAATCCGTAACAGTAATAAATATTTTTCTGTGATTCTGATACTATGTACTCGCTGAAAGGGAAAAACTTTTTGACTCAAAAACATGGAGTTTTATTTTTTTAGCTACTTTTATTCCTCCTTAATCTAAAATAATTTCGCATTTTTATTTTTTATTATTTTTTTTTTAAATTGAAGGTTTAGAAAATCAAATATAGTGTGTTGTTTGTCGTTAGGGAGAACGTAGATCTCTCGTACTATGTCAGAGTTTCTACGTTAGGAATTTCTCCTTAATCTAAAGCAATTTCGTTATTTTTTTTTTAAATTTAAGGTTTAGAACTTCATATATAGTGTTTTTTCTACGTTAGAGAGAACGTAGTTCTCTCTTACTACATTATAGTTTCTACGTGAGGCATTTCTCCTTAATCGAAAATAATGTCATTAAAAATATTTTTTTTAGAAAAATGAAGATTTAAAAACTCAATTATAGTGTCTTGTTTATACGTTAGAGTTCTCCAAATTTAATTTTAAAAGTCTGATATTTTCTAATTAAAATGATTTTTTTTTCGTTTCACATCATGAATTTAACAGTAAAACAAGTTTTTCGTAAAAAAAAAAAAATACTTAATAACACTTGAGAAACCACATTTGAGTACTTTTAACCGCTTCTGAGAACGGTCACACTTGAATAGAAGGAGACTTACGATAATGGATGTGTTTTCTCTCTCAGGAGCCTTTCGTGTTTGAAGTTATTTTATTCGAAAGACTGTTTCATCTTAATAATTTCACATTTTTCTCGGAAGGCTCTTTTATTAAGAGCTGAGCAAAATACTTAAGACACTAAAAAATTTCCTGTAATGTAGCAATAGAAAAATTACTAAATACATGGATTCAGTTTAAGTCGTTCAAAAGTGTTAAGTCATAAAAATTTTTTTGCAAATTTACGTGACAGTTTTTAAATTTCTCCAGTGATCATTAGGTGTAGTTAATTTTGTTCTAGTTAAAGAAGTTTAAAAGCAATGTTTTTAATGTTTCAGTTTTGAACAAATTAAGACATAACTAAGGGTCATGCATATGTGGCGCATTATGATATTGCATACGCATGTAACATAGCGCTGTTCAGTAAGCATAGTGTAACATATAATGTAACATAGCGCTTTTCAGTTAAGCGCTATTGCATACGCATATTCAGTAATGGATTACGCTATTTACTGAAAATAAAGTGAAGGACAAAAATCAAAAGAATGTCAAGTAAACATTTTTGGAATCAAATTTTGCTTAAAATTTTCCATAAATGATACAATGCTCATTTAAAAGACTTCTTTTTATTCATACTATGTACAAAATAAAAACTTATGATTGAACACGTGTTTTACATGCGAATATTCAAAGCTTAATTCGAAAGGAAAAACACTTCAAATTACAATTCATTAAAAACAAAGTACAGTAAAACCTGTGAAGTTGACCACCCTTGTAAGTTGACCACCCGTCTAAGTTGACCACTTTTTTCAGGCACGGAATTAGCGCTTATCATATAAATCAACCTCTGTAAGTTGACCACCTGTTTAAGTTGACCACTAAAGTAGTGCACCATTTAAATATTCCATATGTTCATTACTCCATTTTTACCTCAGGGTTGTAATTAATTGATCGTTTCCCGACTATACACTATTTTTACCCATTTAAATTATGAGATATAAATATCTTACATTATATTCTCATTTGCACATTTTTCTAGTCGTGGAATATACTACTACAATGCTACAACAATTTCGTCTATTTTGATTTTCAGATAGCTAGTTTCCAGTAACTAGTACTATATAAAGTTTTATATTTGTCTATTTGCACAGAAGAAAGACTAAGAAATTTGGCATTTTGACAAACGAGAGTTTAGAATAGAAGAGTCCTGGTTCGTTGAACTTCCCTTGCACTAAACTATTATTTACCTGGATTATCGACGATAGTATTAGGTTGGATTAACTACTTCAAAAATAGTTGAATAGATTTATTAGATTTGTTTCATGAGATGTAATGTAAAAAAAAAATTGCGTTATTTTTTCAGCAATTGCTAATGGTGCAACTATGTGCATAAAACTGACTTCAGAACCCAGTGTCTGGTTTGGGAGTAGCAGAATTTTACTCAAAAATCATTAGACACCTTCAACCAATTTTAATACGCGTCAATTTGCTGATAAGTATTAAATGTTTAATTTTTCTTTTGATCTTTAAAATTTATATGTACTGCTGGTGATTACAAATTACTATTTTTAATTAAATATGCTTTATCAATTAAAAATAATTTGGTAGGTATTGATATTTAAACGTTATGTTTTTATTTCTAAATATAAAACAAAATAAATTAGTTACAATATTGGATACTATTTCTCACTAAAATTAACATAATTTGCTACCTTAATGCGATCCAACATACCCAATGAAGTGGATCAAAGCACGAGGCACGTTGGTCCACTTTACATAGTTTTGTTAAAAAGTTAATGTAAAACATTTTATAAATTCAAAATTTTCAAAAGAATTTGGAATAATGAGAAACATTTAATTAAACTTAGGGTAGAAAATCAAACTGCTCATTTAATTGTTTGATAAGATAAAAAATGAAACGCGGAAATCGAACCAATGTGCTCCGACTCCCCTTATACACTCATATATGTATACTGTAGTTATATGAGTATGATTCAGTAAATATTTCAATAGTAAAATAAAACAAAACATCGCGTAAGTGACAATTGAAATCGATTTTTTTTTCAGTTGTGCCATTGGAGTTATAAGTCGCTGTTGAAGACCTATTTGGAGTTACCATTTGTGTGGCTGCCCCACTAAGTGTATTTCACTATTTGAAATGATCAGTGCATACCGTCTGTAGAGCTTGTTAAAACTCTACAATGTTAAAACTCTGTCAAAATGTTGTCTGTAGAGCCTGTGTATCATTTAAAGAAACAACATACTTTTTTTGGCAAACAATGGGCATAAAAAAAAGATGGCTTGCTGAAAATTTCTCATACTGCAGCGAGAGAACTTATGTCAACAAATCAAAAACGTTAAAATTGTTCACCAGATACGATTGTTTTCATGCACCACAATTCTGGGAGAGAGGGGTGAAATTGCCTCATAAGGAGGGTGAACTAATGTGACAACGTACTGTAGATGGCAGTACCACATACTATAGTCGACATTTTCATACAACACAGAGGTCCCAAACTCCTGCTCCAGTACCCCCAGAGGTATCAATTTACTTTGGGAGTATAGAGTACTTTGTTACCACGACAAATTTTAGGCGCACCAGTTACCATTAATGTACACAGGGAATCTTCAACCGGCTGAAATGGAACCCACGACACTTCACTCAAGAATCCACCGCCTACCGGTCAGACCACCACGGCCCAAAAGAAATATTTAAATAGTAATAAACGTCATAGATCCTAACAGGATCATTCCTAAAATAAATAATCAGCTTTAAAATAATTTTTCAGATTCATGACTTTCAAAGTGTTAAAATATAAAATAATCTTAAATTATCTGTTTTTAGCTCACACGCTAATTCAGTAACATTATTTCTTTTATTTTTTAATCGAAAGTTGATTTTTCTGTGTTTTAATTTTATTTTGATCAGAACTTTAGGATGAATTTCGAGCTCAAAATTTCAAGTACATAAACTGAGTTTATGATTGTTATTGATAAGAAGCAAATGAGTAAACATAACCTGTCAAAATTCTCAAAGCTATTGTACAAGTTGATACAACTTGAATCATCTGCATAGTATACAAAACACGAACTCCAATTTCAGTTCATCTTAGATCGAATGTTTCAAGAGTGACTGAAACAGCAGCAGTGCTCCAGTTTTTTCAAAAGCTTTTTTCCTCTGGTTAGTGTTCATCTCTGTTCGTAGCAATTTCAATGGGTGAAATGTCATCAAAACGCAACAACGGTTCATCACTCCATCCACTAACAGGTGCGGGATCTACTGTATTTCTTTGAGGCTCTAAAAAGGACCCAGGAGTATATGGTGGAGGTAAGCTTTCTTGGCGGGAAGTTGATCTATCTACAATATCCACCTGAAATGTCATATAAAAAACAAACCTTCTGTAAAATACGTAGTATTTAACAGCATAAAGAAATTAAATACTTAAATAAATTAAACACATGAATAATATCTCAATTTTAGTCATTGTATTTTTCGACGTCTAATTTTTCATATTAATAATCCACAACTGCAATCTATGAAGCATAAGCATCTCTAATGTCTACCACTCTTCTGTTTTGCTTTATTAATTATTTAACATACATAGAATGACCATTTTCATTGTGAATATAGTTCAGAATCGCATAATATGACGATCAAATGTGGCCTAATAAGTTTTTAGTATTGATAATAAAGAATTTTATCTCGTTTGATAGTACGTTTTGGCGTTTTTTTAGAGTTGAAGCTATTAGAATAGCGTGTTCCTAATCCAGTGTGTTGGCCTCATTTGCCCCACTTGACTTATGTGATAAAAACGAAAAGTACTTCATATTAGAAACATCTAACATACTAATTATTTTTTAAGATGAATAAATTTGTCAAAAATAAGTGTAGTGAGTGGCAGATTTTGCAAGACTGCATTAGAAATGGCATACTTTGTCCTGCTTTTTCTCAGCTTTGGTCCAAAATATCAGTAAAAACTTTAAAATGGTTCATCTTTTGTTATGCTGCATACAAATGAAATATTTATAAATTATTTTTTTCAAGTTTTTCACACATCAAAACTTATATATATATATACATATATAAAAAAAAACACTTACAGGTGCATCGGATTTTGAAATATCTCTGTATCGCTTCAGGACAAATGCGCAGAACACCAACTAAAAAACAAGCAAATACCTTATAAAAGCAGAGTATACATATTATAAGCTCTAATTTTGGATTTACAATAGTGACGAGTTATTGAGTCTGTAGTGAAATGAATGGGTAACATTTCCATTGGATAGTATTAAAATGTACGCACACAACACACATAAATTGGTGACCAACGTAAACTGATATTCTTTTGACTAAACTTTTGTTGAATGGACGCTTACGGACGACAAATAGTAATAATAATAAGATGCAATAATAAAAATAATAAGATGAAGAATAAAAGTTGTAACAGTAATGCTTATAATAATACATCACTCTGTGAAAATTGAAACACCATGAAGGAAGCATCATAGTGGAATGAAATTTAATACACAGTTGAGTGGTAATGGTACAAATAAACGATTACATTTTCGAACCAAACAAACCTTAAAAAGAGATTGAAATTAGTATTTTGTGTGGCCAACACGCGCCGCAATAAGAGCTGCTACACGAGTCGGCATGGAGTGAAACAAAGTTTGAATATCTGCTTGCGGAAGCGTATTCCATATTGTTTCTATGGGCAACCAAAGTTCGCCTGTCGAAGCAACAGAACGAGGATCACGAGCGAGACGCCGTCCAACAAAATCCCACACATGTTCAATCGGTGATATATCCGGGGAATATGTAGGCCGAGGAAGAAGCTGTACCTGCTGCGAATCAAGGTAGGATTTGACAGTCATGGCGACATGTGGACGGACATTATCCTGCTGGAATACAGCCCCTGACAATCCTTGCAGGAAAGGAATAGCTTGGGCTGTGAAACTTCGTTTATGTATCGGGTACTGTTCAAATTGCCCACAATTCGTAGCAATTGTGATCGTCCATGATGTACTATGGCACAACAGTCCATAACTCCGGCTGTTCATCCACTGTGGCGTTCGATAATGTACTCCGGAATGTGCCGTTCACCGGCATGGCGCCTGACACGAATTTTGGCAATCATAGTGGCACAAATTGAAGCGGGATTCGTCAGAAAAAACGACCTGTGGCCAATCAGCACGCCAGCTCTTATGCACATTGGCCCATTGTAGGCGGCGATGGTTTTGCTTGAGAGGAATCCTGTATGAAGGAATCCTTGCGCGCAGTCCACGCTGCATCAGACGTCTCCGAATTGATGAAGCACACAATGAAACACCTGTAGCTGTTGACCACTGTGCTGCCAATTGTCTAGAAGAAGCTGTGCGGTCCGTCAGCACCTTACGCACCAGGTGTCTGTCATCGCGAGCTGACGTCACATTTCGGGGTCTACTCCCTGATTTCCGAGCTATCCGACCCTCATCTATCCACTGCTTCCAAACACGCATGATTGTGCTGCTGTTACACTGCACACGAGTGGCTACTGCACGATAAGACAATCCAGCTTCACGAAGGCCGATATTTCCTGCAATTTTCAGCTCACTCGCTTAAGTCCTTAGTGGTGTTGCATCTTTCACAAACAGGAGTGTATTATTTAAAAAAAATTATGTTAGTCTTACTTCTAACACCTTTAATATCATTAATTCTCATTGTCCCCTGCCGCAGGCGGCGAACGAGAGTTGGCGAGCGAAGCGAGGGGCAACTCCCTCCATGAGGATTTCCGCCAGAAAATTTGTGAAACGGAATTTTTTACCCCTGATGATAGCAATAATTGAATTTTTGGAATTAAAAAAAAATCAAAGAGGTCTAAACTTAAATTTTGAGTACAATTATTTTTCTCATATTCAAGCGAGATTGTTTAACATGCTTCACTTGACACAACTTTTATTTTTGAGGTAGACCGGGCAACGCGACTAGTACTTACTATATGACACTAAGCACATCTTTTGAGAGAAGGACTTCTAACCTCCTTTTGCATTAAAAATAGGGTTTTCATACGTAATTCTAAGTTTTATTACATGCACGAATATAAAGGTTTGACAAAACAATAGTAATTTGTGTCAGTCTTTTAGGATTACTTTTAATTGTTTATACGTAGTTAATGAAATAAAATATTTTGCACAAAATAGTTCCCCTTACTTTATAGTTGCTTTAGAACTAATAAATTATTTTTAAATTAAAAAAAAAGACTTCAAAAAACAAAGAGGGACTAAAAAGTAAAAAATAATTGCTCATACTTACATACAATTTTCTACTCAAACGTATAAATTAAATTTATTTTACGATTTCAGTACAAAAATCAACTAAATTAAACACCAAATTATAAAGTAAACACTGATTTTAATTACTATACGATAAATTATTTTAATACCTAACTAATCATATACGATCTCTTAATTTTTAATAACCATTTGAATGCGGGACATCCTATAAACTTCTACCTAACGTAACTGAGTAGGTTTCGTTTTAAAGATTTTCGCGTTTTGTGAAATTAGTGTTTAGGATTTGGTGGGTTGTCAGTGGCGTGGGAGCAACCACGCTACCGGAACCTAAGGCCCCTATAGTGGAGGAGCCAACGCATCCGTCATTTTGGAGCAAACTTGATCCAGTGCTTCGTAGCGATAGCATTGCTGCTGATGTTTACATTTCTTTAGCATGTGTTAAATTGAGTCAAATGGGTGGTTGTTCGGTTGTAAATTGTGCAAACAGCTCCAAAAAAGGATTTCAGCTCTTCAGATTTCCAGCAGATGCAGAACGAATTAAGAAATGGATAATTAATAGCCCGCGAAGTGACTAGCAGCACGGAAACGATGCCAACCGTTTCCAAAATTTCGCCAATGTTCAACTTCGCTCTCCGGCTCTCTCGTTTCCTGTTTGGCGAATGATTGCCAATAAAGGTAGCTTTCCTTGTTGTATGCTTGCTCCAGATGCGTCGGCCTCTCCAGTTATAGGGGTTCTACCGGAGCCCAGTCCTTTCGCGAGTAAAGCGGATGCTTTTCTTTTCTTTTTTTTTGCAGTTAAAAATGTTTCACGTAATAAACAAAAAAAAGAAAAAAGCATCACATTACATTAACAGTAGCTTTCATATGTAAATAATCCCGCAAATCTATTGTTTATCGGCCAGCGATCACACTACAGTAACCCAGCCAATTAACGAGCGAAGCGAACTCCGAACGATTAGCGATTCAATCGCTCTATCGAAAATGTTTAAACGAAAATTCTCTCTCCCCTCTCCAAGCAGAAAAACGACCTCTTCATTTTTTTCCTGGATGAGTTTGGAAAGATGAAACTTTAGTGCAATCGCATTTTAGGACATGAATTCTAATATTAATAAAAAGTTTTAAGTTGGTTGTATTAGCAAAAATTTTCTCACCAGTTTTAAAATTGGATTTTTCACAAGCAGAAAACATAAATTTTAAAAAATTATTTTATCAAAAACAGGGTTCTCTCCGAAGTGCACGATGTTTCAAAAGTTATACCTGTGTACCAAAATTCCTGTTTCTATGCCTTTCCGTTTTCCTGAGACGCGTGTGTAAAAAACACATACAGTCGAGTCTCAACGTGAATGGGACTTAAATATGTGCTGTGTTAGTGAATAAACGAAAAAAGAATGTCGACAATTTTTTTTCCATCCATAAACTTCTACTTCAAAAATTTATATCTTCCTTTTTAAACGGAATAAAAGGACCTTCCGAATAAATAAAAAAATCATCAAACTGAAAAGGTAAAAAATCGCTCTTCTAAAAGATTTTTATTACGGATATCAGGTAACGTTTTGATAATTAGGTAAAAAATGAAGTGGGGTAAAGGTTATAAGGTTTTAAAAAACTTAAAAAATATTTAAATCAACTCTATACTTACATTTATTGCTGGCCAAAAAAAGAAAACTCCTGAAAACAATGCCGCAAGCCTAAAATATGCCTTTGTCCTATAATGAGTCCCACTCTGAAAAAAAAAAACTATTTCAATCTATAAAATAATCACAATTACTCTTAAACCAGCTATGGAATTTGCAAAGATTTGATAAAATTTTACGTAATGTAACAAAATCGTATTACAAAAGAATAAGCTTAACTAAGATTTAAAAATGTTAATTCATTGCTATTAAATGTATTTTCTAAATTTTAAGTAAAATATATAAAATAACGCGTGCGTATTAAGTTAATTATGTATGGTTGATGCAAAAGTTTTATTTTCCTATTAAAACATAATCTAATGATCTGTAATAAAAGAATTTTTCTTTTCCCCGAAATTTAATTTAAAATTACGTGATTGAACACCACAAAATTTTTGTTACGTGAAAGAATAAAATCCTTCTCTAGATTTTCCTTTAATTGCTAATGAAATATTAACCTTTATTTCCTCCCTCCTAAGCATAGATTTAAATTTTTTTTTCAGCAAAAGTATCATGTGCATTCTTGGAGTCACGAATTCACTCTTATCACCGCAAAAACCTCGCCTTGATAAGAGTAGAATTTGAAATTAGGTTGGAGCTGCATAAAGCAGCATTCGTGATAAGAATTGTGACTGAAATTGCTTTGGAAAACAATACGCAAAAAGTAAAACAAAAAATCAAGTACTGCACTTCTGAGAAATAAGAAGCATAAATTTATTTAGAAAAATTGTAAGTTGTGGATGCATTTTTTCCATGAGACACATATTTGCTGTTATAAATTTAATAAGAATAATGAAATACGATTGTGAGAAACGTAAGATAGTATTGTTGTTTTTGTTTTTGATTTCACGAACATAAAATTTTGGAGCTTTTTATAATGAATAGTAAAACGTAACACTCTGTTGGGGGCAGGTAAACATCAGTATCTGCAGAAATGATTTTTGGAAATATTTGAAGAAACGTGTTTGAATTCGGTAATACCAATAGGTAAATGTTGAAATCAGAAGTTTTCTCCGCACTGTTTTTTTCAAGCTGAAACCAAATAAGCAAGTTTAAAAGTTACATAACAAACGCATAATAGATGAAAAAAATGCAAAATGAGAAATTTGAAATTACTGCTCTTTACCTGTCCAAACCAGAACTAGTGTACACGTTGCATCAACAGTTTACTCTTTACTGTAAGTCCTTTTAACAGTTTCCAATTAAGTACGGAATAATTCACTAATTAAAAAGTATATATAAAGAAACTTTGAAAATAAGGAATTAGTAGGAGATATACAATAAAACAAAACTTCGCTGAGGTTCAAATCGCTTAGTAATTTCGAATATCGAATAATAAGAAAAAAGGAAAGTTCAAAAAAATCACTGGAAATAAAGTTACAGTAAACTCCCGATTACCCGCGAGTAGTTAATCCGTGGCCTTTCACACTTTGAAAACGTTTTTTTTTTTTTTTCCTTTTCGGTGATGATTTACTGAATATAGATAAACTCACACATTGTAAGTTAACAAGTGAAAAAAATATTTTTAGACAACCCTGTTGCTTTCTTCCCCCTCCCTTCCAATGACATTAAACCTTTTATAGTCACCAAAACCTGACTAGTTGAAACCTTATTATTAAATCGACACTACTTGCTGCTTTGCATCACAACTTTCTGACTTTTAGACCAGTCCAACTTACTAATATTTAGATCTGCACTACTTACGCCCGTAAACGAGTGACCGGACCAGTCTTGAAAAAAAAATCTCTCTCCTTTGCGTGTTTCGCGTGACTTAGACTGATCTGCTGCAGTTAATCTTCTTGCACGATTTGCTCACGGAAGACTGTAATTCGTTTGCAATATATATATATATATATTAAGCGAACCTTTTCCAGCTGTTACATTCACTGTAATCGTTTAAGCTGTAGTTTAAATTTATGCTAGTGTTATTGATATTTTAAAGCACTATATGCAATAGGGTGGTTCGAAAAAACCATTTTTTTTATTTTGGAATCACGTTATCTCATAAAAGTTGTAGTTTTATGTCCTCAATTGAGGAAAAATAAAAAATAAAAATTCTGAGTTAACATCTTCTGCTCGCGCATGAGGCTGAAAATTTGAAAAAATGCGTTAAAAATTGATTTTTTTTAAAAAATTTAAAAATTCTTTTTTTTTCCACAGTTTTATAGTGCAACAATCATAAATCATCAGCATTTTGTTAAAGTTTGAACCTAAAAAGTTCTTTTTCTTTTATAGCTTTTGCATTATATCTTTAGTCGCGCATACGTAATTTTCAAAATTTTGGCGATTTTAGCCCAATTCAAGGCGTATGCGCTAACAAAAGATCTTATGTAAAGGCTCTACAAATTTAAAAGCTATAAACGGATTATTGGTGGTTGTTGCACTATAAAATTAAAATAATAATAATTTTTAAATTTTTGAAAAATTCCATTTTTAACATATTTTTATCAAACTGAAACGCCCCTTATGTGCGAACTGAAGTTGTCAACTCAGTTTTTTTTTAAATATTTTTCCCCATTTGAGAATATCAAACTACAATTTTTTAGAGTTACCGTGATTCTAAAATAAACGAGCTGATGTGCGCATCACATGACTTCCTTTTACTCCAATTCAATGTCATTTCCCCATTACTGGCAATTTTAATGTGATTCAATAGTTTACTCTCTAAATATCCCCAACAGTGGCCAAATTGAAACCAAATTTTAAAAAAAGTAGAAAAAATCGCCAAATTTGTTGCCAAGTTGGCGACCAAAAGACTGGCGATATATCGCCAAGTGTCCGACGAATTATAACACCATTTGAGTTTACATCGAAATTAACAATGATTTCCCTCCAAAAAGGGGCAAAAGACTCTTTTAGAAACACCCGAATGCAACCAAAAGCGGAGGTGCACAACTAGACCCCACTAGGAGTCTACGTACCAAATTTCAACTTTCTAGGACATGCCGTTCTTGAGTTATCCGACATACATACGCACAAACGCACATACATACGTACATACAGACGTCTCGAGAGAACTCGTTGTAATTAACTCGGGAATCGTCAAAGTGGATATTACGCGTGTGTATACGTTCCTAGGCACTTATCCACGAGTGGTCGAGTCGAAAAAAACCCTCATCATTCATTCGGGGGTGAGCAAAATGGAAATTAAGGTCAATTTTTGAGTGAAAATTTTTTCTCGAATACAATACTTCCTTTTTTGTAAAAGGAAGTAAAAATCGATTTTTTTCGAACAACCCTAATGTGCAAACACTAACATATTTTTACCTAATTTGCGGACTATCCGTGAATTCGCTTATCCGCGGTTCCCGTGCCACCCTATTCAGCGGATAATCGGGAGTTTACTGTAAAAGGAAGACAGCAATAAGTACTCACGCAATATTTGTAAAAATAATATGATCCTATAACCGACTGAAAAAATGCTTGTATTAATATAACTATACACCACGCTCCGATCCAACCAGTTCTCAGGTTCTGAAACGTAAAACAGAGCATCAAACTTTATAAAATGTCATTGGAGCACATAATTTGGGTACAATATCTTGAAAATTATAACATTTATGCAAAATCTTTAATTGGTTAAGGATTAAATTTTCCTTGTAATTTACCGCATTTGCTTTGAGCATCAGACAAGAAAAGACGAGTAATAACAAATTCAAAAATGATAAAATCATTGTAATTCCAAAGATTCCTGAAAATAAATATAGAAATAAGTTAGTAAAATAGAACATGGAAATGTGTTGCTTAAAAAATCAGATCAATGAAAGTTATTGAAGTATTTTTTAATTTGGAAATAGTCAACGCAATATGCACTCAGGAACATTGAAATTAGCACCCCAAGAGGGAAGCATTGGATTGAAGTGAAATTTAATGTACAGAATAGTACAGGTGAGAGATACACTTGTTCCGAAAATCCAGGCAATTAAACAAATACAAGCTAAGAAATGAGATAAATACAGAGTACTACTTCAATCGCGCGTTGGACCCCCTTTTGATGCAGTTCATGCCGCAACACGAACCGGCATTCAGCTAATTAAACGTCTGATGTTGTCCTGAGGCAGATGGATCCTCAAATTTTGAACAGCCACTTCCAAAGCTCACACGGTTTAGTACGGCGGCATCTGGCGTTACAGCTTATCCCTAAACATGCTCTATACGGGACAAGTCGGGGGAGCAGCTGGCCATGGATGACTCTCGAAAGGACGTAAGAAGTCTTGAGCTACTTTAGCTGTATGCGGGCGAGCATTATCTTGCTGGAAAATGGCTCCTGGGAGACCATTTAGGAGTGGTCCTACATGTGGTTGCAGAATCTCATTAACATAACGCTGGCCTGTTGAGGTTCCACGTACCACAGCTAGAGTGGACCGGCTATCATAGGTTATGGCTCCCCAGACCATTATGATCGCTGTTCGGGCAGTGTGTCTTGCGATAGAATGGGTTGAATGGTACCTTCCCTCCAGGGCGCTTCTGCACCTATGTGCAGTTATCATTTGACCCCAAAACGAACCGGGATTCATTACTAAACACCATCTTTTGCCAGTCAATGACATCCCACATCGCTTTGGTTTCGCACCATTGTAGACGGAGTTGCCTATGTTTTGGTGTTAAAGAGAGTACACGAAAAGTGCGCTTGGATTGCAGATTCACTGCCGCAAGATGTCTGGAAAATGGTCGAGAAACAACTGCTACCCCTACGCCCGCTTGTATGGTGGAACGAGCCACTGTGGGATTCGCGAGCACTTGCCGCACAGTTCTTCGCTCCTCTCTCCTCGTCGTCTTCCTGGTCACTCCAGACTCGGTTTTTTGCACGTGGGTTCCATGTCGTGTCCACTGCCTACAACAGTTTCCAACTGAACACTCCGAACGATCCACCTGGACAGCAACACGGCTCGTCGACCAGCCTGCAATTTTCATGCCGATGATCAAACCTCTAAAACTCGCTTAACTGTAAGAAACGTTTCCTAAGTCATCTACCTGGCATCCTTCACCCATAAAGGCTCTCAAACAATCTGGATGTAATCGCAACATTTATAAATCTTAAATTATGCACTGGTTTATATAGCACCTTTTTCCCGATTGCACCCATACTGTAGGGTAAACGGTCATGCGCATTGATGCCAAACTTGGATCATTTGCATATCTGATGTCACTCTTCTCATATGCAAAATTTCGCAACTGTACCTTTCTTCCTTCTTGGGGCGCTATTTTCAATGTTCCTGTGTGTATAGAGAATATTTAAATGCAAGTTTTAGTGTGTAAAGATAAGAAAAGAACATTGAATAATAAAAACGCGATCAAATAACACCAAATAAAATAAAAATAATAATTGTGTAATTCATATTGAAAGCAGTTAAATAAATTGCTCGAAATTACTTTTTGTTGAATGAGTACGTTTTTTTTCTCGATTTTCAAAGTACAAATCGCATTCGAAATGTTGTTTACGTGTTACTATTGTTTACGTATTCATTAATTTCTTAAAGAACTTAGATAATTATTCATTAATTAATTAATTTGCATTCCCTCATTTACTGAATAAATGATTCATTCCTTAATTAATTTATTTTCTTATTCATTCACTAATTTATTCTTTTATATTTATTTTGACTCATATATCAATTGATTAGTTAATTGTTTTAGTTCTTCGTTTATTGTTTTATTATTAATTCATTCTTTCAAAAGTGTAGGTTGTGTGGCCTATTTGGTGCATAGTGCTAAAAAGGTGGTCCATTGTTGAAATTACTTTTTACCGACGGAAAAAATATCGGCAAACTTTACTTACTTCCATAAAAGTAATACAATGTTCAATTAAAAGAAAAAAAATAATTACGAGGAAATTACAAAGGAAAGATATTAAGTAAACATTTTTGTTCGATCCTGCACTGTCGTGGCTTCACTTGTTCGTGAAAGTTTTAGTGACTTGATTTTAAGAAAGTGAATGAACTTTTATAACTTGTATCAAAGAAAAAGGTTCAGACATTTAAAGTTTTGTAAATATTTACAATTTATTACCATTTCATTTAAAGGACGGTCGCATTGTATATCGTGCATCATAGTGTTAAGAACATATAACTTACATAACCAAAAAGCAATTATTTAGCACTGACATAACTATTTTCGTTAATTAAGGTACATGTCTAGTTAATTGTATCCCTCTTTATCGCATGAAGTGACTCCGTATTGTATTTCTATTCAATAGTATGCTGTCCCAATTTAAACTCCTCCTTTAAAAATATTTTTAGTATTTGTTTGCATTGTTCTATAAATGACGGAATTAGGTGATACGTTAATTAAACTCACCAAAAGGATTTTCCATTCTCATTGCATTGAAAGCTATCACTGGATTCATTCGTGTTTCATTCCATCCAAGGCTTATTAAGATAGGTATGTTCCAGGAAAGGTTCGCAAAACTTTGGAACTGGAAAGTAAATAAATAATAATAGTTAGAGTAGATTGGGGTGAGACGCCATAGTGTACATGATGTCGTATTGCCTGGTTCAACCATATGAAAATACAGCTTGCCGGTCAAGGTGAGGTGTGTGAGTGTTAGGTGTTAAAGTGAAAGGATCAACACGTTGAACTTATACAAATAGTTTTTGTTGATTAATCAGTTATAAGTGGTATTTTTAAATAATTTTGTCATCCCGATTGCTCTGGTAAGTATCCTCATACTTTAATTAGTCATATTTGCTGTAGTTTTTACAGAAAAAAATGGTTAGTTTTAGCGAGTTCGAAATGCTAGCTTTATATTAGTCGCATTAAGAGGCCCGCCTGCCTCAGCTGCGAGGCGGACCGGCATCTTGTCCAATGCTCTGGGGGAAGACGACAAATGATAGTTTGAATATCATAACATAGTTTTCTGCGACGTCCTATGGAAGGAAATTGTCCTACTCTGATCAAAATCCAAAATAAAATTTCATCATAGCTATCCTACAAGAAGAGGACGCCAAACAACAGGAGCCAAGATAGTAAAGAGCGGACATCCTCAAAAAGTAGAAAAGGGAGATTTGAAAAACCAGCAAATCAATAAAACAAAACAAGGCCAACGGAAAACAAGAAGCTAAGAAAAATAAAATGCTGATTAATCTAAATCGGCTAATGCAGCTACTACTTTTAACAAGAAATTGTTTGAAAATCCTCAAGCCCGAAAAGATGAATCTTCGGCAGAAGAAGTGCTTCTCTAAGAAGAAATGGTTCGTGATGAAAGATGTGATATTCCATATCAAGAATCAGACGGCGAGATACGCGTAAATGAAAACGAGTGTTCTGAGTGCTGAGAAAAATGCAATAGAACGTCGAAAAAATGTGATTAGAAAAAATTTAGTATATGCAGTAGTTATAGTTTCTAGCAGCAGTTCCTAGCTTCTTATACCGTGTTCTATATTTGGAATCAAAGGTGCAATCTTGGGAAGGGGAGAAATATCACTCAAAAGGAAAAGATAGCACTTGAAAACATTCAAAAAGAATGTTATTTTGATTTACATTAACTAATGTATTTCATTTTTCATAATTTGGAATTTATTTAATAACACTATGCATTGATTTTCCATAAGGCGTTTTGCCCCAAAGTATCGGTCATCTCACCCCAAGATTAGGGTAAGGTAGCAAAATGCAAAGGTTTAAAATTATTATTATTGGTAAAAATGGGCATTTAATACGAAATATATTTTTTACGAATCGCATAAGTACATATATTGTTGATTAAAAATAAAACCTAGGTGATATTTTATATGGAAATATTTTGAAAACTACGGCGTCTCTTCCTCCAATCTACCCTAATTCGGCACCTCGTTATAACGCCATAAACTTCCATAATTAAGTGGGGGAAATATTTTACATAGTTGAGCTTCCCAGACAAAGCTGTAATTATGTCTAAATGATTCATTCCAGATAAAGCCCGCCATCTTGCCCCGCACGTGACCGCTTATATTTTTTATTAAAAAGTAATAGTTTTAAAGGGTAATGAACAAAGTGTTTTGCTTAAGAAATCACACATACTTTAATAATTTTTTAAGAAACAAGATTTTGTTCATTATCCTTATAAATTACCGCTTCTAATGAAATGTATGCGCTGTGGGATGACAAAACGGTTGATTTTTAAGTGGAGTGGCCTAGACATAAATGATCAGTTTTCAAACTTATGAGCTAGTATTAACTGAAATAACTACTCGTTCAATATGCTTCTTAAAATGTACCTAAAACCAATATTTACTTTTAAATTTACTTTAAACGAAATGCAAAAAGCAATCAACTTTTTTATTCATTTATTTTGCATCCCCCCCAATACGTTGCTTTCATTCATCATGAGCTCTTTAAAGAACTTGATTCATTGAATGTTGACTTTTAAACATATTAAATGCGTTCATTAAAATTTATTAAATTCTTTCTGTCATTGAATGCTTCACTTATGAGTGAAGAATAAAGTACATTTATTGTTTTATATTTTTTTAGAGGGGACCTCCGTACATTGGGCTTCTTAAGGAAAACTATTTATAGTTACTTTTTTAGTAGTTTTTAAGAGATAAAGTCTCTTAGAAAATGATTTCTAAAAGCTTTATAAGTTTTTCATTCTAAAAATTAATAAATAATAATAACGCAATAATTGAGGAAAATGTTGGCCCCATTTAAATAAAAGGCAAAATAAGATTTATTTGTTTTCAAATGTATTGACCCTTTTTATTATATCCCGCTATCCTGTTTCATTTTAAATTAATTTTGCAAAATCTACTTCAAAATGTCATTAATCTTATTGTTTTCTGCTGAATCAAAGGCTAAATATCTAAAAAATGTCTTTTTTTCAAACCTGCTTAATCTTTCTTTCTGACATTCGCATAATTCGTGCAAAACTAAGCTATTGCGTTTATTTCACTTATACGTGGGTCATTCCATGCGAAATGAGCAAATCAGCTGTGACTGACATGTCACAGATTTCAATGAAAATTTGTATTTAAGTAAATCTTGCATATCTATGAGGGAATGCAAAGTATGAAAGTTTAAAAACTGTTTATTGCTTTGTTATTGAAATTAGAAGTTGGTTTTTACGTTAAGCCTAAATTTTCAGAGTTCATAGGCAACCAGTTTGTGACTCAATAACTCCGTAAGTTATAAACGTACACTTAAAAAATAAATATAATTCCACATTCTATAAATAAATCTCTATAAGGAAAGAGCAACGTAAAATTTATTCAGATCTTTTTTTGAATCTGAGATATTAACAAAGATTGAAAAATTGCCGATTTACTTCAGATTTCAAATCACTCTTCTAGCTCTTTTAATGAAAAAATAACAGTAAAAATGATTCACATTGAAAACATATCTATGACTAACTAACTGTTCTAAATTAGTAATTGTTTTCGAATTCTTTGATGACGAAATCGTCCTTTAAAAAATCAAAAAATTCCGAAATTTTCCATTTTTCCTCTATTTCAGATGCTTGTTTGAATATGAGGGAATGCTCTAAATTTACTCAATTTATTTTACGTAACATATTGAAGTGTCTTTTAGATAATACTAAATTTTAATCATTGGAATCAGCGTATTTTTGTTACTAGAGCAACATGAACTAAGGTAAAATTTCATTCGTTACGGGGCTATTTATTGTAAGTTTAGCACGACTTAACCATTTCTTTCGTGTTTCATTTTTTCAAACGTATGTTTATGAAGTACTTGCCAAAATGTTTCCTTAATTATTGTGAAGTATATAATATTCCAGTATGCATAATTAAATATAAATGTTCCACTGAAAGTTGAATTTTTCTCTCCACCCGTGATATAGGACAAGGTAACTCTTCAAGTTTCTAAAAAACCTTTCATGTCAGCATGACTAAAAGAACATACTGAGTTTTTAACACAGAGGGTTTAAGACAGAGGACCATCTCGTCTAATTCTCGATAACATTTGATGTTGGGCAACGAGTTTGAAGAAATTTGTTTTATCTATGCATACATCTACTTGACGAAATACAATAATTTATTTCAACCATCCTGCTGCAACGTTTTTCAAAAAAAAAAATTAAAACTTTGATAGCGAAACTTGTTTATTTTAGCAATGGCTTGCTTTTCTTTCCAGAATAAAAATTGCCAGTTAAACAACACTTGCCACAATGAATCTAATTTTCAATGGAAAGCAGATGGCTTTTCTCTCTGCTATCAATGGCAAAAGTGCATATTATGTCATTGATGAAACTATAACTATTATCAATCAGAACAAGTTTGCATACCACGTACAATAATCCAGTTATAACTGCAAGATATATTCTCCTTTCGTACGCTACAAGCACAAATATTAAGTATTTTTGTGTCATCAGTAAAAATTATCAATCTTGAAAGTTTTAATAATAATTTAATGAAGTACCTATAGCCATTTTGGTGATATGAAATTGTCATCGTTTCATCTCAATTAACAATTGAACTTCTAAATTTCTTTTCTCACATTTATCTCAGTCAGCAGTAAAAAGGAGTATATGCTTGAAGAAAAAGAGTTTAGAAATCAGGCCTAAATCCAATGTCAATAATTTTATTTGTTGTTGCACATATAGCAATTATTTGTGGCTAGGTACTGTGTTTCTACACATTAATTTTATGCATCTATATTTTTTTTCGGGTAAGTGATTTTCTCATTTAGAGAATCCACATGGACCGTTACTGTAGTACACATGACCTATTTAAAGATGATGCTTGTCTGGAACTTAAATATATTAATGAAAGTACTATTTATGTTTTCAACTGGATTTTCATTTTCCTTCAAAAAATGAGCCACAAATTTTTAGGCAGATCGAAAAAGCTTTTGCAGAGAGCAAAAAAAAAGCATTTCTTTTGACGCATTTGTTGAAGTTATTATTATTATTATTACTGCTTAAGATATAAATTTTATCTGCTATTTTTTTTTATAAATTTCACATTATGCCAATACATTTTTTTAGAAAATGAAATGAATGTTAGATATACTTGCTTTTGCATCCTTTAATCATTTATCTAGTACTTTGAATTCTTGTAATTTGACATAAAACACAAAGAAAATGCTATTGTTCTTAATTTTATTTTAAGCTTGGAAATCAAAAACCAATTTTGAATTTCTTCAAGCAAATGGTAGAAATACAGCTCTGTATTCTTGCAAAATTTGAATGTTGTCGAAAGTTTCCCTCATTAAAGTTTTTGTGCCTATGTGAAGGGGAAAATCAAGATTTTACAAAATGTTACTAAGTTCAAAACTGATTTTGAAGACAAAGGAATTAAAATTTAGCTTCAAAAGTAAAGTATTTCTTTTATGACACTCAGCACAATGTTGGGTATTAATTTCAGCACAGTTAAGACATTCCTTAAAGTTTGAGATTAAAAAATGAAATGCTTAGTTATGAGAAAACTGAAATATTTTCAGTTTTTAAACCACGATTTAAAGTTAACTATAATAAATATGAAAAAATTACTGAAAGCAGATGAATTGTCCTACTCTATACATTACAACAATATATAACTTTTATGTTTACATTAAATAATTGATAAAATACAAGCCTCCAAAAATGCTACATTTAGCATTTATGAGAATACTGTTAAATGTGACCAATTTTCAATCGCATTTAACTACTAAAATAAAAAATATTAAGCCAAAATATTTCACATGTTTCTATATAGTCATAAAAGGGACCTGTATACCAAATTTCATAAAAATACTAGCTGCGTGCCCGGCATTGCACGGGTTACTTAAAAAATGAAAGGGATGTCCAATTGATGTTTTTTTATTACTCTGACATAGGTTTCTAAAGCGCCAAGGAGTAAATAAATACACATATTGTAAGGTTTGCAAAACACCAGTAGAGCATATTTTTGTCAAAAATCTCTTTAACGTTAATCATAGTTATCAATGATACAAGTTATGAGCATTTTCAATTAGCACAAAAGATGAAAATATATGCATTATCAACTATAATCTGTGCTCACGTTAAAATGAATTACATCTGATAGACTATATCTGAACTATTTACGTACAATTACAATCAGCTTTTTACATAGAATGACACATACTTCTTGGTTGATTACGTGAAACTAAAGCACCAAGACTAAATAACTACCAATAAGCATTAATTTAATACCAAGTCATCAGATTCCAATTTAGCTTTAGTTAAAATCCTTAAAAACAATCTTGTTTGTTCAACTGTGTTTCACAAAGAAATCCGAATAATCTTAATTTAACATGTTCTTTTAACGATATAAACTGTATTTTAAAAATAGAAACAGGAAGAAAAAAGAGAGTTATTACAATTCGAAAACTCACCCATGTGACGGGAAAAAGTCCAACAAAATAAACATAATTAGTCTCACATCCTAAGTGTACCAAAATATGAGGCCGGTGAATGATAAACTTACACTACAATCAATAAACATAGCTAAAGAAACAACTTTCATATGCTGAAAAGAGCTACGAACGTTGAATGTAAAATATTAAAAAAGGACAGACGATAAAATAAAGGCTATGTCCGAATAGGGCAACCAATTTTAAACTAATTTAAAATGAAATTCTAGATGAAAACGTTGTTTTAAGATTTGGACAGCAGCCAAAAAAATCTCTTTTAAAACAATTATTAGAATTTTACTTGCTCACGCATATGCAAAATGGCAACAGGAAAGAAATAAAAATTCCTGAATAACGTTATGTTAATTAACGTTTTAATTAATATCTCCGCTAATTCAAGTCGCAAAATTACGAAATTGGTCCTAATGTTTTCTTTGGAAAATTTCGAATTGATCAGTATCTCGTTTGACTCTCGATTCGCAGCGGTTCTCGAGAAGATCGATCTTCAGACAGAGAGACAGACAGACAGACAGACGGACGCGAACAGATTTTAATATTATAGTGGATGTTACCATGCGGTCACCATTTTTTTGTCATTTTTGTTCATTTCGTATGGAATGACCCACGTACTATATCGGGTTGCCATAATTTACACAATCGCCAAATCTGGACACCTTCATCATATTAAGAAGCAGAAGGAGGGGGGCGGGGTACCGGTAACTTTTGATTTCATTCGACTAAAAATCTTTTTATTACTTTTACGATCACAGAGCTGTAATTATCTTTTTAACAATTCATTTGTGTTTTCTCAATATTGCATATAAACTCAAAATTTAAACAAAAACCAAATACAATTGAATATTAAAATGAAAACATGTCAACACCCTTGTTCTAAAATAATCTTATTTTAGAATCAAACCATTATACCTTTATAACGGTAAGTTTTCAGAACAACATATTTTTTCTTTGTCTGTCATCGCATATCTGTCGCTAAAAAAAGATATGAGTTTAAATAACTTTTCTTGTTTTGTTTCAACCATTAAGAAAACTTTCAATACTCTTGACTGCCTTAGGTTTTTTGCTTACCTAAGTATTGCAATATCTGTGAAAAATAGCATTTGTGAAAAGATTGGAGATAACTACTTCAGCAGCAGCATGCTTCATTAAGATACTTATTACATATAGCAAATGACTTATCATACTCATTACCAACAAGCTTGAGATTAAACTATTTTCCGTTTCAAACAACTTTAATAACAAGAGCAAACGGTATAGTTTTCATTTTGAAACTGAAAGTAACAGAAATATCTGGTTTAGTACAATAAACAACACGGATTTTTTTATTGCTTTTCATAAGAAGCATCTTAATTATAATGCTTGGCCAAAAGCTAACTGGACATTCCATCTAGCTTTTCGTGACCTATCAATCAATTCGTGAAAACTTGCTTTTTGTTTTATGATAAAAGTACATGATTTCATTCCGAAATATTAAGTTATTGAGACAGTATATGGGTCACAAAATTGTTTCATTTCATTTCATTTTTTGCGAAAGGTAGCGTAAGATAACATCTCATCAAAAACAACCCTGTTGCAAAAATTTCCCAGCCAAGAAAACCTTTAACTTTTCCGCACAAAAAAGAAGGCCTTCCCACATCCTAAACCCAAAAACCTTTAGCCTTAAAATGTTATGATATCTAGTTTGCCCGCCAAGTATCTGCCAAACTATCATTCTCCCTCTTCTCCTCTTTCATCACACCTACTTCCATTAGAACCTCCTCCCACGTTCAACTCCTTAGAAATATGGATAGATCCTTTAAACTGTTTATCTTGTTTGGCGGGAAGCTTTTCAAACTGAAGTGGTTGCTTGGTGAGCAAGAAGCTTCCCGCCAAAGAAGATAAACAATTTATAGTAGAATTTTTCCTTTTTTTTAATTCCATGCTTTGAAATTTGTTTCAAAGTTTATTCGTAGAAAACATTTTGTGGTTGGTTTGAAAAAAATGCAAATAATTTTCAGCAGTAAATAATACATGAGAATCATATAATGAAACCTAATAAACGCAACTGTCACATGTTGAGGTGATCAAAACAATTTTTAACATAAATTTACAAGTATGAAAATGCACTCTCTATTACAATATATTTTACGAGGATAAATGTCATTGATATAAGTATCTGCATAAATTTTAGAATCAGCCAATAAAAAAAAAAATTCAGAAAAAAGCATTAAGCATAAATGTCTTCAATATACATAAATAATACTCACAATACTAAGGACTCCAGCAACAATGGTAGCTACATATGCTGTACAACACATTTTAAAAACTTTGCAATTATTAATCAGAAACTCTTACGGTATCGAAAAGAAAAAGTTATTTCCCTTTTAGGGCACCTGACACTTAGCGAAGCGTTTGGATAAAATAAAAAATTGCTTTGGTTTAGGTTTCCAAACGCACTTATCTGCCTGATAATTTAAAAGCGTTATCGTATATCATAGCAACTAACTTCAATTCAGGTGCTTTATCTCATTCTGAGAAACATCGAAATAAGATAAATTGACTGGCGGTAAAATGCCATTAAATGGGAAAACTCTTGGGTGCAAACTGATCGCTTACAAAATTAAGCTACCTCGAGGCATTCGGTGGTCTCACAGTTCAACTAACACGTTTTCAAACCTATATTTATTTCAGCCGTTTATGTTGAAAGTGGGGCAAGTCTTTTTTTTTTTTTTTTTTTTTGTTATTGGGAAATATTTCAGGGTTTGCACTTTAATAAATTTAAAATATTGGTGTTTGTTAAAATATACTCTTTTTTTGTACTTTGTGATATTAAAGAATGAAATACACCCAATCTTGAATCACTTTCAAAATTAATGAGTTGTTGCGATCTTTAATATAAATGAATAATAATTTTGCTGTATCGGTATTTTATTAACTATAAAAACAACATTCTATAAAAATAAATGTAAATATTAATTCATTTGATAAAAAATAAAATAAAGCAAAGGACAGTTTTTGAATATTATTGTTAAAAATATAATATAACAGAAAAATGTTTTTTTATTTAGAATGTCGTTGCAATTATACATTTTCGTTAAACACAACTCTTTTATACAAATATTTATTTTTATTAATAAATTAACTACATAACGTTAAACCTTCACATTTTCTTCACCCTACAGCAAACAGAGTTAAATTTTAAAGTACGTTTAAACAATTTCCACCTTAAATGAACTTTACTACTTTCAAATTAAGCATATTTACGATAATATTAAGAGTTAAAATCTCCCATATATTAGGATTCTGAGCTTTAGTTGACTCTAAATTTTTTTACAAATAAAAAAAAATCACGCTAAGTTTAATGTACAATTAACAATAGGAATCTTTATATATATATATAAATGGGCTTGTCCCAATTTCAACCTTTTTCAGTTTTTTTTTTCTTTGTCAACACTTTCAGACTCATTTATCCAACTGCATGTTGTGCTTAGCGTTTAATAATGTACAACCCTTTAAAACTTCGTACTGGTACATGATTCATTAAAGTACAAAAGTGTTAGCTTTCCACCAAAGAATTTTAACCAATTTTCATAAAAATTTTAGCGTAAAAGAAGCGTCTGGGGAAAGAACATATTTGCTCCAAAAGAAATGAAAATTAACGTTTGCACACTTTTTGCATAACTTAGTGCAATTTCTTTCAACAACGTGAAATTGTAGAAGCAAAAAGAAGCATGCTTTGCTTTCAACCTTCTGTAATTATAAAAGAAAGAAACGGCATAAAAGAGATCACACACGCAAAACTTTACAGAAAAGCATTAGTCTTCTGAAAGTTTTTGTTACACGGACTGAAAACGTTCTTTCTCGTGACACTTCAAATTATTTCTGGTTTTGAAGAAAGGAAGTGCTAATTTAAATTTATCTAAACTTTAGCTCTGCTTCACTTTTTAAAACATCATTTATGCAATGAAAGCTGTCGGAGAGCATTTCATTTATGAAATAAAGCATATTACTTCTCGAAATGACGCTTTAAAAATAGCATATACTGAAATAAAATCGTTTTAAAAACAAATAATGAGCTTAAGAGTACAAATGACATGGAAATGAATCAATCAGTAAGTGCAGCTAACATGAAATTACCATTCACTGTTAGGTGCTCATGCATGCCTAATGTCAATCGCTAATCGTTAAGTTCGGTTGTTTGCATTAGCAGTAGCTAACCATGATTTAGCAGTTGCAATCGGCATGCATAAGCACATAAATAATAATGGTAATTTAAAAATTTACCAATACTTAATGATTAATTCATTTCCATGTCTCTTTTAACGATCGCTAAATTCAGTTGCGATTCAGGATACCTCCACGTTCGAAGTTGCATAGCGTGAATCGCTATAAGGAGTCATAAGCAGGTTTGTGATTATTAATCATAACACTTGCATGACTACCTTAGTTCGAAATGTGTTAAAAGTAATGAAATACTAATAAGAAATAAAAAGTAAAAAAAAAAAAAAATACGGAGCTTTCCCGTTTGACACATTTTTTACCAACTTTCAAAACATATTTTCCATTCTATCACTTATAAAATTTAATCTTGCAAAAGCGAACAAAACACTAACTGATGTGTGCACCACATGACTTCCTTTTACACCAATTTCATGGTAGCCCAGTCAATAAAGGTTTTGTGTCGCAACTAATTTAGGGAAAGCTAAATATTTGCAGGTTGTAAGTACATTAAGTATACACTAAAAAAAACAAAGTCCCGACCTCCATCCCTCTGGCTTTCCCCCCATCCCCTCCGAAACATTGCCAGAGCAGTACTATGATTATACGCTTTTCGTGTTGCAACTACTTAAGAGAAAGTTGAGTTTTGGCAGGATGTTAGTACATAATGTATTATTTAAAAAAGTACAAAGACCCGACCCCCACCACTCTTTCTCTCCCCGACCCCCTCCTCTTTTTCTCCCCCCCCCCCTTTCGGAAACATTGCAAGAGCAGTACTATGATTATACGCTTTTTGTGTCCCAACTAAATAGGGAAAAGCTGATTTTTTTCAAGATGTTAGTATATAAAGTATACACTAAAAAAACACAAAGTCCCTACCCCAATTGCTTCCTCCCCACCCCCCGCCTTGTCAGAAAGATTGCAAGAGCAGTATTATGATTATACGCTTACAGCTCGAAAACTAATGATGATACCGGAGTATTCCTTTTTTTTTATTTCACTTCTTACAATATTATAAACCAGTGGTGCCCAACCTACGGCCCACGTCACATCCGGCCCATGAAACTGATCAGTGTGAACCGTTGTTTTGCGAAATGTTACAACTCGAGGACTATGTTGCAACTGGTTTCTGAAAAACAGGTTGCATTCAAAAAAAGGCATCAAGTTGATATAACTACAATTTTTTTTATATGAGGGGTCATCTATTAGTTCGTTGACTTGGTCAGAAATCTTGTTACAATGCATTCCACTACAGTGTTCACACATAGACGTACAATCGAACCCAGTTTTACGACAGCTACAGTTTGTAACACTATGTTTTACAGTTGCAAGATATGAATAAGAGAATTTCACTTGGAGCAGAGGTAATTGTCATGATCTTAGGAATCAGTCTGTTGCTTGAAATATATTTCCAAACCCATTCTTTTGCTGGAAATTTAAAACCTAACCAAGTTTGAATAAACGTTTGTGAAAAGCAAGTAATCGCAAAAATGTGCCTAAAGTTCACTTTTGATTTATCAAAACTTCCACCAACTTCAGACGTCACTCGTCAACATCTTTTTAAGGTTTCCACCAGAGTTTTTAGGGTCAACCCCAGATTCAAACTTGGTTAGGTTTTAATCATCTCGCAGAAAAGTAGGGTTGGCGTTATACTTCATGCAACAGACTGATTCCTAAGTTCATGAAGATTACCTCTGCTTCATGTGAGCTTCTCCAATTAATATCTTGCAATTGAAATCATTATGTGTTTCAAACTGTATCTGTAGTAAAACTAGGTTCGATTGCACGTCTATGTGTGGACACTGTAGTGAAACGCACTGTAACAATATTTCGGACAAAACCAACGAAATATTAGAAGATGACCCGTAAAATAATACTTAAATATAATAAACAAAAGTAATATTAAACGTTGTGTCCGCTGCAAGAAAATAATCTCAGTTCAAATATACTGTTCCTGATTTATTTAAAGCTTAAATAGTTAGCCAAGCATTAACATTATCTTGTAGACTAGCGCCGACACAAACGAATTATAAACTTTTGTTACAAACAATTTCATTATGGTACTAAAAACTTTAAGTGAACGTCATTACATTGTTGATCCATTTCAAGAAAATGACTATTATCATAGTATTATCTATAAATTTTGTTCAAACATTTATTTCCAAGACGTAATGATAAAAAGCTATCAATTTGCTGAAGTTACTTTTTGATTTTTGTTGTGAGTTTTCTGAATATCATTAAGTTGGTATAATGGTGAAATTGAGCTATCTACATAAAAAGTGCATGTTTCAGAATTTGTGTAGAACAGTGGTCCCCCAACAATGTTTTCAGAAACCAATTTCTAAATATTTGGCTAACAATTAGTAACATTGTTATTAATCGTGCTCTTCGAGTTGTAACATTTCACAAAACAACAGGCAACACGGATCAGCTTCGCGGGCCGGATACGGCACCTGGGCCTTAGGTTGGGCACCACTGGTTTACAATATTGTTAGGAGTGAAATAAAAAAAAAGGAACGTTCCGGTAACATCATAAATTTTCAAGCTGTACGCGTATGATCATAGTACTGAACTGATCAGTGTGCAATGTTTCGGAAGGAAGGGGGGGGGAGCAGCAAGAGGGGTTTGGGATCGGGACTGTCAAGGTTTTAGTATACACTTTATGTACTAACATCGTGCAAAAATTCAGCTTTATCTTAATTAGTTGCGAAAAGAAAAGCATATAATCATAGTACTGCTCTTGATGGTCTAAGTGTTTCGCAGAGGGTGGGGAGGAAAGTAAGAGGGGTAGGGGTCGGGACTTTGTGTTTTTTTAGTGTTTTCTTTATTTACTAACGTCCCGCCAAAATTCAGCTTTCTCTTAATTAGTTCGACACGAAAAAAGTATAATCATAATACTGCTCTTGCAGTGTTTCAGAGGGGTGAGGGGGGGAGAAAGAGTGGTGGGGGTCGGGACTTTACACTTTTTTAAAGAATACAATATGCACTAACATCCTGCCAAAACTCAGCTTTCTCTTAAGTAGTTGCAATATCATCATAGTACTGCTCTGGTAATGTTTCGGAGGGGGTGGGGGGGGAAGTAAGAGGGGTGGGGGTCGGGACTTTGTGTTTTTTAGTGTATACTTTATGCATTAACATCCTACCAAAATTCAGTTTTCTCTTAATTAGTTGCGAAAAGAAAAGCGTATAATCATAGTATTGCTCCTGATGGTCTAAGTGTTTCGGAGAGGGTGGGGAGGAAAACAAGAGGGGTAGGGGTCGAGACTTTGTGTTTTTCTAGTATATACTTTATGTATTAACATCCTACCAAAGTTCAGCTTTCTCTTTATTAGTTGCGACACGAAAAAAGTATAATCAAAGTACTGCTCTTGCAATGTTTCGGAGGGGGTGGGGGGGGGGGGAAGCAAGAGGGTTGGGGGTCGGGACTTTGTATTTTTTTAGTGTATACTTTATTTGCTAACATCCTGCAAAAATTCAGCTTTCCCTAAATTAGTTGCGACAAAGCCTATTTTTTTACCTTCATTGACTGGGCTATGGGTTTCATTCACAACTTTCAGAAAACTACCGTAACCTTACCTCATTTTGGCGTGTCACTCACATCAAGGAATTTAAAAACACTTCAAATATTAACTAGTTTGTCGTGAACCGATGGAAAAATGCGTTTTAAAGAGATTACGTTTCCCAGTATCGACTGTTTTAACGTGATTCATTGGATAATTCTCTAAATATCACCAATAGTGCCAAATTGAAGTAAAATTTGAAAAAAAATGTCTTTTTGCCGAATTTGTAACCAACTTGGCGACAAAACTTGGTGACCGAAAGTTTGACGATGTATCACCAAGTATTCGCCAAATTATAACATCACTTACTCAAGTGATGTTATAATTTGTATTGAAATATTTTTTGTAATGAATTGTATATTTATACTGAAATCAACACTGATCTGATTTTCCCCAAAAAGATGTAAAAGACCTTTTTTGGAGCATCCAAATGCTACTAAAAAAGGAGGACGGGTGCACAACTAGACCCCACTAGGAGTCTACACATACAATTTCAACTTTCTACGAGCTACCGTTTTTGAGCTATCTGAGATACATGAGCACATACGTACATACGGACGTCACGAGAAAACTCATGGTAATTAACTCGGGTATCTTAAAAATGGACACTTTGTGTGTCCATACTGTGGGGACCGATTTTGACCTTCTGCCCCACATGCCTGAAAAGGGACATCCTCTCCCATTCTGCTAACAGTTGCATCTCATAAAATAGAGAATTAGAAGTAAACACATTTTGGCGGGAAAGTTTTCCTATCGCTTGTTTCGAGTAAACGACACTTGGAATTCAGAAGGGCATTTTCCTCTCTGTGACACCCGCATTGGGTCAAAAGGGGTTAGCTTCTTTCGGACATTTCAAACATTTTCCCGTCCCCGAGTCACAGCTGCAGGATATAACTTCTGAAGTTCTGACATTTTCGAGCCCATAAAATAGAAGACTTGGAAATAACAAAATTCCATTCTGACACCTTGCGACACTCCGTACTCCATAAAACATAGGGTTTTCCTGGAAGCTGGATCTCCAGATGTTTGAAATATGATCCTCAGAGAATGTGTCCCGATCAGGGAACTGCATCCCCTGGTATAAAACGGGGAGTTGAAATTTTTCGAAAAATAAAAAGAGAAGATAGAGTTTTGAGGGCGGAAGAGCTTTCCCGAGCTCTGTGCTTCTCCGAGACGTTTTGTCCGGAGTTATGATATTAGAAACGCGCTCCCGCGAGTGCCTTTGGATTACTTAATGGAGAAATGACCGAAATCTTGGTACGTACTGTACTAGCTCCTACTTCTCACTACTTAATTTAAACCTGTAGATTAAAGTTTAAGGGGTCTAAGCACCTTTAACCTTCAAAATTTTCGATTTTCTGGGAAAAATATATGTTATGCATATATTAATTCTGAACAGTTTGATACCTTATTTATTACCATACGCCAAAAACTTTTCATGTTATCGTAAAAATGCGTAAACTTTCCCTATAGAGATTTATGTTAACAGCAGCTGTTTAAGCCTCTTTTTCTCAGGTGGTGGTTTCTTCGGTTTTCTCGTTTTGCGCGCATGATATCTCAAAAGTTTCTTATATATTTCCGTAAAACTTTTCATGCATGTTTGTTTGGTATATTTTTATAATCTGAACCTAAATTTTAACTAAAAATGAAAGTTAGTATTTAAAAAAATATTTTTTTGCCCGAAATTTTGGAAACTTTCGACATTAACTTATAAAATTTATAAAAAATAAATAAATAATTTAAAAAAAAAATAACTAAATTTAGGTTAAGGTCATAAATATAAACCAGATAAACATACATTAAAAGTTTTACGGAAATATATAAGAAATTTTCTGAGATATAATTTCTTTGGAGAGCAGAATTATGATGTGTTTAATTTTTGAAATCCTTAATGTTTTAAGTATTAATGTTTAACTCCTGACTAAATATCTAAGGTTAGATTAGAATTGTATATGTACTATTTTATTTAATAAATATTCATCGTGCTATAATGAATCCAACTATTATGTCTTCTATATCCTACGGTCTAAAAGTCCACCAAATCAAACACAACGCTTTGTACCTAACTACACTATGGGGGTTTCGGCCCAACAATACGTTCTGAGCTACCTATGCACGTGCGCTCGGGCCGAGAAAACCACTCAACATTCATTCGAGGGTGAGCAAAACGGAAATTTAAACCGATATTTGATTACTCTTTTTTACCATACGATGTATCGAATGTAATGAAGCTTTTAGATACATAGACGACATTATCATTTTCAACAACACAGACTTTCATAACTTGTATAAAGAAATGTACCCTAATGCAGTCAGGGCCGGATTAGCCATAGAGCAGAAGTAGCAAATGCTACGGGCCCCGCGCTTCTGGGGGCCCCGCGCCATGAGAAAAAAATTCCAGAAAAAAACTACTTTTCCGTACTTTTACCCGTTTACATTTTTCTATTTAGATCTAACTTTTCTAAATATTCAAGCAAATGAAAAATTTTATATTTTTCATTAAAGCGCAGACTCGTTATGGAATAATACCATGCTGACCAGTATCATTGGTGCAGAGAGGAAGGTGGGGGGGGGGGGCTTTTTGCGTCATTTAGAGACGGTAGGTAACACTATCTTTAGTTACGTCAGATGAAGCACGAAGGGGATGTGGGGGATATCGCTGATTGCTTTCCAGAAATTTCTCTTAATTGAAGTTTTAAAACGCAATTTTAGTTAATCTTTCTTAGTGCTAGGAGAAAAGCTCAGTTGGGTTAGAAAATTTTAAAAACTGACCTAAAAATTACAATTTTAGGCAATGTTTGGTAATTTTATTAGAACGGATAATAAAGTTTTCTCTTAGATTTTTTTTTTTTCAAAAAGTATTTTATTAAATTTAAGGGATTTAGGGATCCTTCCTGAAACTTTCAGCTGTTCAAGCCTAAAAAAAGCAAATTTAGGCTGTTTGATTAGAGTAGAGGAAAGAGGATGGGGTTCTTTCCTGAAATTGTGTTCAAAACTGAAGTCAATTTCAAGCTATCTTTGGGAAGAAAGGGTTTGAGGGATCTACCTATAATATAGCTGAAAACAAAGTTTCAAGCTATGTGAGAAGTTTAGAGAAAGAGATGAGGAGCCGGAAAAAATTCTAACTTAAATTTTCAAATCGCGATTTTGGATTATCACTGGAAATGTTACGGATTTGCTTCACAAAATGTTGGAAACTGGAATCTTCAAGACGCATGCTATCTTTAGTTCTAACTTTAGGTAAAGAGTGGTGGTTTGGATCATTTCCTCCGAATATGGATAAGCTAGGGAAATAGGTGGCTATAATTTTTTTTTAATCGAGACGGTTCAAGGATTCTCTTCGAAATTTAGTGCCTAAAATGCAACTTCAAGCAATTTTTTGGGGGGAACGCAGGAGAAGGAGGATTTTGAAATTCCCCCAAGCACAAATCCTAAAAACAGTCTTTGGGGCGATATTAGACAAGGAGGAAAGGATTACCATCCAGAAAATGTTTGAAAGTGTCTTTCGTCTTAAAGCTTCCGAAATTGGTGTCCTGAAAAGGTAATAATTAGTCATCCTAAACTCTTTGCTCGCTTAACTTCATGTCAGTTTGTCGCCCTCAAAAATTGCGCCCGCGACACTACAAGGAGCAAAATTAAGAGATCATGACATAAGAGAAGAAAAGATTCTTTGAATGTTTACACGTATGCTGAGCAAAATAAATAAATTGTTAATAGAGTATAATTTGTTGAAGAACTAAAATAATTGTGCGTGGAAGAAAGACTTTAAATCTCGTTTTTAACTATTTTCCTCTGAGTGGGAGGGAACTAAAAAGCTGCTGCCAATGCCCCGAACCAAACCCATTTCTTTTGCATCACCAAAGGAAGCTGAAAATTTTTTATTCGAACTTAAATTTCAGAAAATTTCAGGGATAAAATTATTGAACATAATCGAAAACCCGCTAAAACTGCTTTCTGGAACTTCAAGTTTTGAAAAATGTCCATGGGTGAAATCCCAAGCTCGATCCCTTCCTATAACATCATATAAGGTGGTCTAAAAATGCGTATTTTGGACTATAATTTCAAAAAATTTCTTTGGGATTGTACCTCTCTCCCTCCAGCATTGTTAACGATGGGCTAAAATGTACTTTTAAGGCATCAATTTTGTAAATTTTCCGGGTTGCGTTGGAGAGTGCATGAACTCCATCCCATACAAACGTAACCAGCAATGGTCTACAATCACGTTTTCAACACTTCGATTTCAAGATATCTCCAGGGGATGACTTTCGTGAACTCCCCACCCCGCCCCAAACTCAGCAAAAATCGTATAAAATTACCATTTTAGAGTCTAAAAATGTTCTACCTAAAACTGTGTTTTTAGATTAATAATGGGTAATAAATTTGAAAATTTTCGAATGGGGCTTCCTTGAACACCCCTCTCCCTCTCTACAACATCATTAAAGATAATCAACAGTTTTCTTTAAGATTTCAGTTTTAAAAATTGCATGAGGAGTGTCGCTGTAAATCCAAATTTTTCCCTTTAATTTTACCTAAGATGGGATGCAATCGCGTTTTTTAACTTCAGTTTCAAAAAATCTCCGAATAAAGAACTCTGAACCTTCTCTCTTCCAAATGTCATCAGAAGTCGTTAGAAATGAGTTTTCAGAATTGAAATATCAAAAATTTTCCGGGGGCAAGCCCCCGAACCTGACCCCCCCCCTTTTTTTTATATATCGTTCAAAAATTGCGTTTTTCGAATTTAAAGCTAAAAACATGTAGTGATGGGAAAGACGAGGGGCAATATAAGTCGAAAAACGGTTGTAACCCTCGTAAAGCTCTAAAATCATATCCATATTTATGTATTCATGCGTGTTATAAATCCATCTCCCGTATCCATGAAGAAGTGCACAATTTTTTACTATATCATGTAAAAACGAGGGCCCCTTGAAAACATTTGCTACGGGCCCCGCGTAGGCTTAATCCGGCACTGAATGCAGTGCTTCTCAACCGGTGTACCTCGGCACACTGGTGTGCCGCGGCAAGGTTATTGGTGTGCCGCAGTATTTTTGGAGTTGCAGAAAAACGAAAAATGTATTTTACTTGCGCAAGAGTTCAGACGTAATGTTGCTAGTTTAATTAATTGCTAAATTGCTTTGAAAACTGCGTACCGACGGCGAAGGTGAAACATTTATTTTTCCAGCGTGCAAAGAAATCATACAAGATTGATAGGTTCCGATGCAATGTGTGAGGTGGTCAGAGTGCCAATTTCAGACGATGTTACCAGGGGACGAATTAATGACATAATGAGTAACATTAGACTACTGTTGCTAATGAGGACGACATTCAAGATCATTATATGTTCCGCAAATAATTTTCTCAGCTTGCAACTGATGATGAAATAAGGTAGATGCGAGTATTAAGGCCTATCGGCTAATAAGGCCTAAACAATAACTTAATACATATATATATATATATATATATATATATATATATATATATATATATATATATATATATTTAAAATGCTTGTGTCCAGTCAAGGACGCACTCGTAGGTAGTTAATACTCATAGACAGCACTTCATATTGGTCGTGACTTGTTGCTCACTTGCTGCGACCAGTGCGATACGATTCGTTTTCGCGGAGCGGTTGTGCAACATGAATAATAAAAAATCATCCGACTGAATGTTAAATAATTTTTGTAATATTACACTTTTAGATATAGTTTTGCTCTCAAGTTTTCTGTTGTCAATAATCGATCTTTGATGTTTAAATTATATGTATAAACCAATTATTATACTTTTGTGTACTTCTTTGTTCACGATGTCATCGGCTAATAAAGCCTACCAAATTTGATCGTAGACTTAATTATACTCCTTTGCTTTTGCAACAATATTGGTCAGTTTTAAATCTTATTTTAAATATTTCTCAATATATTATGGATACTTATAAGTAGTTACTACTATTTACTAACTAGTTCAGTGTTACAGTAGTACCCTAAGCAGACCTCATGAAAGTTTTACCACACGGTTTACGGTTCTAGTTCGAACGATGAAAAAGACATTGTGCGCCTCTCTTCATTAAAAAGTACTACATTTCAGGAGCATATGCCTACACCAGAGAATATTATGAAAAAAAAACCCACCAATTGTTAGAACCCACACAGCCACTTACATCTATTAGATATCTATTAACATTTAGGAAATGATCTATTAGATGTCCAAAAATATCTCATAGATATCTATTAGAGCATCAAATGTCACCATCTTTTACATCTATTACATGTCTAATAGATCTCTAAATATCCAGTAATTCGACATTATTTAGACATTCTTAGATGTTAAATGGATATAATATACCAAATTAAGATATCTTATAGTCATCTAATAAATATTTCTAGACCTACTATAGATATCCAAATATCTAATATTTGTACTTTATTTAGACATTCGTAGACGTTGAATAGAGGTAATATACCAAATTAAGATATCTTATAGACATCTAATAAATATTTCTAGTCCTACTATAAATATCCAAATATCTAATATTTGTACTTTATTTAGACATTCGTAGACGTTGAATAGAGGTAATATGTCAAATTTAGAGATCTAATAGACATCTAAAAAATATTACTAGATGCCTTATAGATATTTAAATTTCCAGTTGTTGAACCTTATTTAGACATTGAAGAAATAATATGGAAAATTTAGAGATTTACTAAAATTTCTATTAAATATTAGTTTAGAAATCCATAAATATCTCTCAATTTAACCTTACTTAGATATCTCTCAATTTCAATGGATATTAACTTGTTTGAAGCGATATTTGAGCATGTTCATCCTCTGAAAAACCAAGTATTTTAATTGTTGTCAAGTATTTTAAATTCACAGAATTTTAGTATTTTAACCAATTTTAAATAGAGGCGATTCTGCAAGTATTTGTATGAATTCAACAGTAATGTTGAATGAGCACTATTGTTGTAAGGAGGATCGATCGTATACTTTGGTAGAAGTAATAACAGAATCTTTTTTTAAAAAATACTAAGAAATTTTAATAATGTACTCAAAAAGATAAAATAACTTTTCTGAATCTTCAATATATTTATTAAACTGTATTTATGGCAAAAAAAAAAATGCCTCATCTTCTTACCAGATACTCCAGGCTCATCTTTTCTAAATAAAATTATTACTCTTTTGTATATTTGAACACGTGATACAGGGTATTTGCGATCTGTGCTCGTTCGACTCTTTCACGAGTCCTGTACAAATTTATTCCTAACTTACTGGAGCAACCTCCATTTCCGTTCAGGATCACCAGATAGGTTGGCACTTAAAAAATAAAGAGTGCGTAATTTGCGATTTTTATTTGAGACTCATAATTATGAAAATCAAAGTTCTCGGCAATTTATTTTAAACTGGAAAGAAAACGTCCAAAACACTGAAAATATAGTGACCGTTTTTTATTTGACAATATATGTAAAAGATAAAAGTGAAATCACAAAAAACTAGTTATGACAGCATTAGTTTCTAATGGTATAGCTTGAGCTTCACACAGTTACTCTATATATTAATTGTATAACTCAAATAACTACAAAAAAAATATGTTTTAGGATTTTTTTATTTAACAGAATGTATGTTTACAACATAATGTATGTTATGCATGTTACAAAATGAGGGAGCTTGAGGGGTCTTTTGTATTTACTACAACATCTGGCTTTGGCTTGCCGCAGCCAGTTTTTTACAACGAGTTCGGCATCATGCTCGGTCTTCTCAGGAAAGGATTTCTGTCTAACTGCACCTAAAAAACGTGGAAAAAAATTTCACTGTAGCATCCTTTGCAAAAGAATTTTAAATATGTAATCAGCTTCACAGGAATCAAAGTGATCAAGGGAGGAAAAATAAAATATTTTTTTCTCACAAAAAATATAAGAAATTAGACATTCCCTAGAAGCATACTTCCTTTTAGTCACATTTGCAGCCTTTACATTTAAAAAATCATTTTGAAAGATTAAATGATAGATATGAATAAAAAAATCAAAGTTAAAATATATATTTATATAAATATAAGAAAAGTACAAGCTGTTTCTCTTGATTTGAAAAATGATAAAACAGAAGCGTTTTCAGCCCAGCCTTAACCAAAAACTTATTATGAAAAATACAGTTTCTAAAGTTTCACATGAGTAATTTTTGGAATAAAGAACACTTTAATTGCTGAAGTGTTTTAACATTACTTGAGGACCTTACATTGTAAGATTGATATTAACAGAAAGAGTGCAGTTCTTCTGATTTTCTCTTAACGGCATACATCAATCTAACTTACAGTTTCACATCTAAGCCTGATCAAGACACATTCCAACAGACATCACTAAATTTCAATTTACAAACTACGTAAGCCAAAGTCGATTTCTGATACTTCAGCATGCTAAATAGGGTCATGTATAAACTGGGCATATCAGTGAAAATTTAAGTTAACCTTTTTTTTTTTAAATAAAACTCCAAATTGTGTGACATTTTGTGCGCAACAGATGCCTATGCTCTTCGCCACCTAATATTGGTGAGGGGCATAACTTATGAATTAGGACTGCAAATGTCTGAAGTTGAAGCTGTCTCTTAATTGCTTTCTGGTAAATAATATATTTTATAACTTTATCAAATCTGATCTTCCATGTCTGATACAATTTAGAGGCTAAATTAAAATTTCAAAAGTTCTGTTTTGATTATGATAGTAAAAGCATAGTAGCGCTAACTATGCTTTTGAGTAAGAATCCCAGACAACGTTTTTAATTTAAAGATTAGAAAGACCTCCCTAAAAGCACCTCTCCTCTAGCAACATGGCAAAAAATAACCTTTTTTGCATGTATGAAATACTATATCAACAGTTTAATTGTTTATAATATTCTATACTTCAAATTGTGTGTTAAGAGATTGCAGAATGGAGAATTTAAAAATATGTTAAAGTTTAAAATTAAAAATAATAATACTAATAAAAAATAAATATTATGAAAGAATGAAACCCTCACAAATTTCTTTTCTTCAGATTATAAAGTATTTTCTAGAGATGTTTTAACAAAATGTTTAAATTACCCGATCCCATTTTAAAATATCCCTCATAACATGAAAAGTATTTTTTGTTTCTAAAAAACCTTAATTTAATAATTTTTCCCCCACAAAGTTGTTGAATTCTTAGCGTAATACATTTATTGTTTTATAGATTTTCCATATTTTAATTGCCTTACACGCAAATATTCATTCAACATTGACTGATAAATAAAAAAAGATAAATTTATTTTCTCACAACATGCGACTAGCATTTTTTATTATCGCAGAAATAAAAATTGTCACTTTGAAAAATTTCATCAGGATGTAAAATCCGAATGGAATAAGATACTGAAATACAGTCGAACCTCCATTTATCGAACTTCCACATATCAAAATTTTCTATACATCGAAATCCCAGCAAATTTCTATGTTCATTACATAGAAAAATTGTGTCTATATATCGAAATTTTTTTCGAGACATTCGTAGATTTTTTTTCAATTTTAGGCTGTTTGTCTCAAAAAAAATGGAAAATTAGGGAAGAACATTATGTTCACTGAAGGTTGCTACGGAACTGGAGTTGAGGGCTGTGTAAATAGGTCACTGTTCCATTCTGGAGTTCTTAAATTCCCTCAAGTTTATTTCAAATCTAAGTCGTAACCAGTAAAACTACAAAATCAGTTTCAAGTTATCCCTTTAATCTGTTGATTATCATTCCTCGTCTTTTTGGTTTCAGTACAAATCATCCAAGTTAAGTAGATTGATTTTTTACTTTCCTCTCGATTACACTGTCAAAACGAAACCCCCCTAATGTTGCGAATTAATTGCCGAAAAATGAAGATGTAAGACGGCGCAAAAATGTAATTTCTGTTAATTTTTTAATTATCAACTTGCATTTAATCTGATGCTCGTATAAATTGGAAATTAGGTTTCATACACGAAAATTAACTTTAATTTTAGTGTTATAGGAGATTTGTACGACAAAATAGGATTGTTTCTATGTATCAAAATTTCTATATATCGAATTTTTTTCCGGCAATTTGCTACTTCGATATATGGAGGTCCGACTGTATATATATGGTTAGTTACAATAAAAGAATGGTTTTAAAAAATATAGCAATGTGGGTCACCTTTTTTATGTCATGCTGCAATTTGTTGATGGAAGATTATTTTAATAATTTAAATCTTAATATTCCTATTTAAATGTACTACTAAGAATTATAAGATCTTATTTTCGTTTCTTTTGTAACAGTTAAGTAAGCCTCTTTCTCTGACTAGTTCAAGAAATTAATTTAGGAAAGTAACAACAATTGATTTCCGAGGGTTACTACAGACATTTTGAGTTACTTTGTGATAACTTTCTGTTCCTGAAGAGATTACATGAGCACAATTTTCACTAGTGGAAATAAACTATACAGAATAATACATGAAAGCTATCTTACACATTAAAGCTTCCATTATCTTTGTTGCACATATGGGCTTCTTTCCTTTATTTCCAAGCCAGGAAAAATCTCTTGCAACTTCATCTGTAAGTAGTTTTTGCAATATGCGTCTAAAAAAATTATCGTAGTTGGCACCAACAACACCTCCAAGTATTTTGATCTGAAAAATAAATATTGCATGAAATAAATACACTGCCTGAATATATGCTATAGTTATAGTTTACTAATAAGAAACTGAATACATTGAAAATAAAAATCTTTCTATAACGAGACTACAGAAAAATGCAGTAAATAAAAGTTTTACTTTAAATGAAAACAAAACAGCTGCAGTATTATCCCTACTGCAGCTGTATTTTGTCAATCTTGGCGATTTTATGCTTTTTCATTTTGTCAGCAAAAACTTTTCATGATAGCTGCTGTGCATGTATTTTTCTATGAGGGAGGAGTGGTTATGGATGGAACTATACAATGCTGATTAATAAAAATAATACGAATAAATATGGATGCCGCCTGGGTTTCTTTCTGCTAGGATGGACAGCAGATGACAAAAAACATAGTATCAATGAATTTTGTGCAAATAAAATTAAAATAATAATATTTATTCATATGAAAACAGTGGACTATATGTATCTTGCCTTCAAACTTTCAGTTATCGCATTAGTTATAAAAACTTCCGTGGTTCACCTGAAGCTCAGCTGCAAACTTTTGGTTTTCAGTTCTAGAATCTCGCCTTTGAACTTTCGGTTCTCAATCTTGCACGCCGAACCATCGATACAAATATAGTTATATTACATAGTCAATGCATACATAGTCCACATAAGCATTGCTCATAACAACACCTCTGAATGCATGTCACATAACACCCTCTGCATGAATCGCAAAAACAGCAATCACTAGTCAGAATAGATTTTATAAATTTAGATTCTAGATGCTTATATTTGTAAACACTTTTATAACTTCAGAGCAGGGTTAGAAATAAGGATTCTTTTTTAAATAGGGCTTTCTATCTTTTTTCCCTAATTTTCTCCACTTCAGAGCCCTGATTTATATTTTATTATTCCCTATTCCTTTAGTTTTGTTCCAGTTTTTAAATTATTATACTATAACAACTTTTAAAATATTTTATTCCAACAATTGCATATTTTTATATAGTTTTACTACTTTCCAAATATTTTGTTCGAAATACTAGGATTTTGTATTCACGAGCGTTGCATGCTAAATATAGGTATGTGCGGGCTGAAATAGTATTTTGGAGAAGCAGTATACTAATTTTGCTTCAGAATAAAACATATTTGATAATAGATTTAAAACTGTTCAGTGAAAAGATCGATAATCAGTACTTATTAAAAAAACTTGCTCAAAATTATGAACTAATGTAGACATTTTAAACACAGCATGCATTCTTTTTTAAAAAAATACACAACATTACATGAACAAGTCACAAAAACTATTTATCAAGATAGTAGCATTCTAAATTGGTCACAGTCAGCATTTTTTTTTCTTTGGGGGGGGGGGGAGGCAAATTAGAATTGCAAAATATTTTTGGGAATAAGAAAACAAGGAGTGCCATTTATATAGTATATTTTAAAATAACTTACTAAATCTTCCGTAGCATTTTTATCTTCTAATTTTTTTTCAATATCATCAATCGTTGACATGGGCAAAGAGAAACTGGTAGAACCATTATTTTCAAAATGACACTCGTCAAAAGTTGTATCTATATGAAATATGAAAAATGGTTTTATATCAAGTTACATACACATAAAATGTTGAAAATGATCAAAAGTTTGAAAACTAGAAACTTGAAAGTTTTTTTTTTAAAGAAATTAGCAGCAAAAGTTATAATGGTAGAATTATTGAAAGTTAAATAGCAAACAACTTGACTTTTGATCATTTCTAAACAAATTCTCCTGTAAACAAAATAAATTTACATTAGAAATAAAAATATGTCTTTGATAGAAGGCAATCCAAAGAAAACATTAATACAAATTTCTTCTTAAAACAATATTTGATTTATGAAATAATGAAACACATTTTAAGTACTTACACAGGTATATTTTGACTATACATATATTCCTCATGTAACACGGTTAATTCGTTCCGTGTAGTATCGAAACCGTGTTATAAGACTTTTTTATAAATGTTTTTTTTACTCCTTTTTAAACCTAATTAATCATGTACATAGTATAAATCATGTCAATGTGTACCGTGTTATACCGAAACCATGTTGCGTGTTAAACCGAAACTGTGTTATAAGAGACCTTGAAATTATGTAAATCAAGGAATGTGTACCGTGTTGTATCGAAACCAAATCATAAGGTGCAAATTTTATAATAGCTAAAATTTTGGATCAATACAATATACAAACGAACATTGGCAACCAGAACATACAAAGACCCACTGATTTAAAAATAAGAGTTGTTATAAACGATAAAACTTTATCCGCTCTTTTTTTTTTCTATACTAAGAACAAAAATTTCTATAAGAAAAAAAAATCCGAGCTTTTCTGTAGCAATAAAGTTCGTCTGAGCAGCAACAGTAAAACAAAGTTTAAAATAAATAGAATTCGCAACTCCAGAGCTCAAATACGGTACCTTGCGGTGATTAATAATACTAAAGAAAAAGGTAAAACATTCCATTCCAAGTGTTTTCTTTGGGGAAAATTACTGGCTTCAGACAGTTAGTGGTGCAATGTAATTTCAGTGGAATAGAAAAGAAAGTTACCCACAAATACGATGAAAAATTACTGTCAGCCATTAAGCTTCAAAGCAAGTTATAAGTTATGGTATGCGTTTGTTTTACCTTTTTCATCCGCCAGTAGACAGTGGCTGCAGCGCTCCCTATAGTTCATTGGAGTTGCGAATCATTCTATTTATTTTATTTTTTATTTTGTTTCGGCTACATTTTTTATTTATCGTTTGCTAAATTAAGCTTTTTAATCCTGATGTTATTCGCAACTCCAATAACTATAGGGGGCGCTGCAGCCTCTGTCTAATGGCGGATGAAAAAGGTAAAACAAACGCATGCTGTGGCGTAGAAAATGCTAATAAGCCTAGTAATTTCGTTCGTGTGTAAGATATTTTTGTTCCATTAAAAGACAAAACAATTTCTGTTGCTGAAAGCAATCTAAGACACATCAAATGCGTTGATAAATACTCATAACAAACTGCCTATGTTTACCAACAGACACACGTGGAACGCAATGTTTTACCTTTTTCTTTAATTTTATAAATCACCGCAAAGTAACTTATTCGAGCGCTGGAGTTGCGAATTTTCTTACAATGCATTGGAAACAAAATAATATTAACCTCTTTGCTTTTAGAACACTGATGAGAAAAATCAAGTATGTATTTAAAAGTTAGTGTTATACGGGGAAACCAAATTTTTCGTAAAAGTTTCATAAAAACAAAGTAAAAACTTATTACAGTTGTTATCATACATTTTTTAACAATGTAATGAACCAAAATCAAATTCCTTCTTTCAAAATTCGAGTTACATCAAAACCGTGTTGTAGAAGTACCGTGTTGTACAAGGGACACCTGTATAGCACAGAACCAATTACCCTTAAACAGTTAACTAGAATATTAAACCAATTACATTACAGGTATGATTCACATTGAAGCACTATAGCATGTGATGTGTGCCAAATATATATTTCAAATTTAGTCCTTAAGTGCTATGTCAAGGAGTAACCAATTGTTTAGAATATGTTATAACATGACTATTTCCGATGGTTCAATACTGTAAAGATTTTAAAAAAACTATTACATACCATGAGAAGCATTCTTTTTACTTAGTAAGCTTTCTAGCAATTCACTATTTTCCCTGGCTAGGGCCTTTAGTATTTGAATCTCTCTCATAATAATCTTGAATTCTAAAAATAATTAAGCAATTTTAATAAAATTAAAATATTTAGACCTAGATTATAATTCTTCAGCTATACCTGAAAATATTCACTGCTCACATAGTTAGTATACAAATAAAAGTGGCTAGTACAAAAAAGAAAAAACTGGCCACTTAATAATCAATATAATTTCCAATTCCATTACAATTTCTTTTTTCTTCCCCCACAACACACTTAGATGCCAACATGCCATCTTCAAAAAATCTTTCAATGGTGGCTATATTTCTACACTTTTTTGACCATTATAAAGCAAAGTATCAAAATTTGTAGTATTATAACATTTTCGAATGTATATTCGAACGAAAGAGGAGACGAGTAGCACAGGGAATAACAGAAGAGAATTTTTGCGCTTTACAGTGTCGTTCACATCACGCCTTTAGGGATTGCTCTCAAAAGTGCTGGAAGTAAAAGGAATTTCAGCCGTTCGCACAATTCATCGTAAAATTAAAACCAAACACAATCTTACAAGTTGGCAGCTATGCCACATTTTTCGCCGGAAAAAAAGAAGAAATCATAGCACAATTAATTACTAAGTTATATCAATCAACTTATTATAAGGATTTGAATTTAATAATGAAACTAAGTTACTGTATTATTTAATTCATTTTCATGTTGAATGTAAAATATAACTACATCATAAAATTGAATATTTTACTTGATAAAATGTTTTTCGCAGAAATAAATGCATAACACAAAAATAAGTTTCAAAAAATGAGGACCCAATAAATAATGAAATATCTTTTATAACTCATTAAAAAGATAAATCAGAAGTTAATAATTTACTTATGTGAAAATTTCGTTTAAGGTAAGGGATAAAATTATTCTTCCCTATTTAAATTAATATCTAACTTTTAGTTCACATTTCTGTTATTTTTTAGATGAGCCATTTTAACAAAAAGTGGCTGGTAGACAAACGGGTTAGTTGGCCATTGGGTAGACATTTATTTTACCTTTGCTAGCAGATGTATTTTGGTTTACAGCATTAGAAGAGCAGGTAGGCTGGTTAACAACATTGGAAGAGGAGGCAGGCATTTGCCCTGAAAAAAGGAATGGAGGTGGTGGTGGTGGTGGCAGTTGTTGATTAATTTCATTTTGAGCTTCATCATCATCATCACTAGATGACTGTGGCACAGTGTGCATGGCATGTCGCTTTCTTTTTCCACGACCTTTTTCAACATCTGAATTAAAAGGTCAGATGTATTTTCCGCCTTGTTAATGTATTTTCTTGCTTGCTCAATTGTTGCTAAAAAATATTTAGAACTTTTAATTTAAATGCATAAAATGTTCAATAACTAAATATAGTAAAACCTGTCTACAACGATCCTGTTGGGACCTAAAAAAAAATATCGTAACAGACAGGTTATCGTTATAGACAGTTTGATTATTCATGCTAACATTTTGCTGGAGCCAAAAAAAAAAAAAAAATTGTTATAGACAGGTTATCGTTATAGACAGTATCGTTATACACAGGTTTCACTGTAGTCAGTGTTGTAATTAAGATACAGATAGCAGGGTTTCCACTATTTTGAGAAAGAGTTTAGATTATTTAATGTCTTCCAGAGAAATCTAAAAAAGTTTAGACCCTTACCTTTACTTGAGATGTAGTGCACACTATTTCAAGTAAAACCATCATTTTGAAATTGATAAGATGTCATTTAAAACCTGTCATATTAGAGATTTTAAAAGTATAAAATGAAGATACAAATTCAAACAGTTCTTTGCCTCAGATTTTTTTTCTTATTTTAATTTATTAACAGTTAAAGTACATAGCAACATATTTTAACTTTTTATATGTGTCATATCTTATATCCCAGTGATCTACAAAACATATACAAGCAAAACCAAAAATAACTTAGCAATAAGCAAGGATCAAAAGGTCGAATCCTCCTAGAGGCATAGCGTAACAGACTTTGCTAGCAGTGTCTTGGCATCGGCTAATCTATTCTACTTAATTAAACAATTCCAAACCATTTTTTGATTTTGAGCTGCAAGACCTCTTGGAAACCCTGTGATATATTAAATGAATCACCATATGCAAAATAAAGTAAATTTAGGTTTACTGAATAACTAGAAAGCCGTCCGTCAAGGTATGACGGGTGAAATTTTGCTTCTATGTTCATTTGAACAGATCGATTGCCTGTTTGATGATATTTTGGTAGTTTAAGTTAAATTCGCCTGTTTAACCCTAATTCTAGTGGATTATCCATTAACTCCAGTAGATAGCGGTCACTGTTGACCAATTTTTACGTTTCTTTATTGTCCCAAAACAGGGTTGGCTTTCTGCCGGCAGAAACTAGTTTTTGTCGTGCCAGTGGCAGAAACTGGTTATAACCGGTTAAAACCGGCAGAAACTGGCAAAAACTTAAAATTGTCTTAAAAAACTAAAGAAATTACTAAATGATATTTGTTTAGGTAAACTAAAAAGGAAACTTCATTTCATCATTGTAAAAAAATAAAATGTTATGCTAGTGCCCTTGATTTATTTCAGAAAGGGAACTTTCGATTGCTAATGCTCGTAATATTTGGATTAATCTAACAAAGGACGAAAATCATATGGGTTCTTAGGATGGAAGAGTGACATACAGAATTAAACAGACTGTTCGTAATTTGCTCGCAAATATGCTTCATCTAAATTGCTTGTGTTTGAAATTATCATGTGCTTCAAGAAGAAAGTGTCAAATTTTAGTTGCCAATATTAATCTAGATTTTGTACCTAATATCACAGCTTTGCAAAACAAACTGGCCCAACTTCTTGAAACTCATTTTTCCAATCGAATTTTTACCACTACCCTAGTTACTACATGATAGACCAGTTGAATAAAGTATACAATTTGAAAGTTTCATGAATATTGCTTGTTTCTTGATGCATTGCCTGCTAGCTCTTCTGTTGAAAGAATATTCTAAAGTTTCTCATTCGTGCATAATAAATTGAGAAACTATTTAGATTTCTGCAACCAACTTTTCCAAAAAGCTACTGTAGGGTGAAAAAAAAAACATTTGATTTTGAACTGGGTTAATATTGTAAATTAAACTGTGCTTTTGTTAGCAATTATTTTTTTCCATGCATTTTCTACTGTCTGTCAATGGTGTTTTTTTTTTTTTTTTTTTTTTTGTCATTTTGAGAGTTTTTGCCAGTTTCTGACGAAAATGTGGCAGAAAGTGGTTTTTGCCATGCCGGTTTTAACCGGTTTCTACCAGTGGTTTTAACCGCCCCGGCAGAAACTTGCCAACCCTGTCCCAAAATGATAGTCTGACCAGTAAAATAGTTAAGTCTCCGGATCGAGTTCAGCGTTGTCATGATAAAGCATTTCCCTGCATGTTAAATATTACCAAAACATATTATCAAATTATCATACCGTGACGCGAGTTTCATTGTTGAAACACGCGGGTTACTTCCTCATCGGCTATTTTTTAAATGAAGATTACTAATTTGCACATTGCCATTAAATGATAGCTTTTAATATAATTTAAAAGATTTTTCAGCAGAAATTTAATGACTTTTAAAATTTAACATTAAAAAATATTATTTTAAATTATTAGATCAGGGTTCATTCTAGGCATTTTTCATATGCTGGGCTGGGCCTCCCTTGCTTCCTTTTTATTGCATAAAAAATTCAGCGTTTTGAAAATTTCTAATTAAACCCTTTTTTCCTTATGACCGTATAGCAAAAAGTGCCTTTTCTGCCCTTAACTCTAGAATAAACTTTGGTTAGATAATGTCAAAATTAAATTTATATAAATATAACAAATGATACATACCATAACTTTCTAATACCCGTACTTTGTAGACAGTCCAACTGGCATTTGGAAGTTCATGTGTTTGGAGAGCTTTATTTAACTTCGAATACTTATATGGTGGCCAGTAACATGTTCCTTAATCTAACCACGCAGAACTTACAATCTCGACTTCAGCAGTGTCAATAAACGTTACAATTGTAAATTCTGGCATATTCATTAAGAAAAGATAAATCCTAAGAGCAAATAAATGTAAAAATTGTGAAATGAAGGTGACAATTTTTCTTATATGGTGATTCCGCAGTATTTGTAAGCAAATGAATGTAAAAGTTGGGAAATGAAGGTGAAACTTTTGCTTATAGGGTGATTTCACAGTATTTGTAGTCTGATATATGTTTAAAAAAACTTTTCATGCAAATCAATGGTATTATACATCAACGAAAAAGGTAGTTTAAGAATATGAAACACCAACGAAATTTAACCAATCTCTAAATTTTAAAATATATTGCGAAAATTGTGTTTAAGAGTGGCGGACATGACAAACAGAAGATATGTTTTTTTTTTTTTTGTCATAACATTTAATCTAATTAAACATGACATATTCAAGCATTGTATTAGTATAATCGATGACAGAAAAATCTGCATGTTTAGCTTTTATTCTTTAATATATGGGGTGCATTCAAATGAAAAAAGTGTTTCAATACAAAATATTCAAATTTTTACTGCTGTGTTGCAGTTAATTAGTAATTTTGTTTCATAATTGTACTTCTAATGTGTGCTGATTTCACGAAATGAAGCATTAAAATTGTTCAACTTTTTGCTGAGTTATGGTTACTCAAAGTTTGCAAATGTCATGTCCGCAACGCGCACTATACAGTGGAACCACTCTATACAGAATTAAAAGACAAAAAGAAAATTGTTAATGAAAAGAATGAATCAAAGGAATTATTACAAAAGTATTTTGAAATGGAAGAACTACTGCTTTACCAACAATCGAATCTAAATTTATTTTTAACAAAATTGAAAATTCATTTGATTGGAAAATTCCCAAAAGCGATGAATTACAAGGATATGAATAAAAGCTATTTAGTTTGAGGAATTTTTTACCCAGTATAACTATTCTGTCATTATATTTAAAATCTTCAATCAGTATAATACTGCCGTTTTTTAATATACAACAATTATTTGGTTTTTCCTTTGTTAAATTAAAATTTTGAAACTTTATTTGAATATTTCCTTTACATGATATTTTAACTAAAGGTTTGGTAGAAAACTTCCCATTAATTCCATTTTTTAATGCATCAATTTCTTCTAATCTCCGATGTAACTGTTGCAGGGGATTTTCACTTTTCCTTAACATGCGTTTTATTTTTTGCATGAAATTCTCAAAGCAAAAAGCACTAAACTTATCTAAAGCCCCAAATTGTAAGACATCATTTGACAGATGGATCAAACCATGTACATTGTAGGAAATTCTGTGTGCCCATAAATAATAGAAAATGTATCAACAAAATAAATTAACAAACGGTTAGCATATGAATTTAATGTTCGACACTTGGTTTCATGTGCTAATATATAAATAGCAACATGTAGTGCCATTAAGTTATCATAAACATTTTTTGGCAAAACATTTTTCAAGATTACTGGCCCAGTATACAAAATAATTTGCCTAAATTCCACTGCTTTGAATCGGTCCAGTTCCTTAAGTGATCTTGTTTTTCGCACAAATGCAGATGGAATATAAGGTTTTATGTTTTCTAATAAATGAGACATTTCATTTACTTTATTCGCTGGTAAACGATACTTCAAATCACCCTTCAACCAAAGATTAAACAATTTTCTAACAACACCTAAGCAAACAAGGTTCATATACACAAATGGAATTTGGCCAACTAAATTAAAATTTGGAATCTCTGTCAAATTTGTTTTTTGTAAATGATACTCTTCAGTTATCATTTTCCTAAACATATCATCAGTGCGTTAACTCGATTTGGTTTCAGGAAAACACATTCGACAATGTAAATAGGAACCTTCTTGAATGCATTTCCCACAGCCATAATAACCTGTATGTCCTTTAGTATAGGTGGTAAAAGAACGAGCTGGTGCATCACAAATAATACCATTAAGTGATAAAGTAAACTTATCACCTTTAATTAAAATGCCTGTATTGATTAATTTAATCAGTTCAGTAACAAACTCTTTAAGAAACTCATTTGCGCTTACTGGTTTTTCATTGCCATGATATGATCCAATTATGAATACATAATTCTGATTAGAAATCATAACAGATCCTAAAATTGGCCATAACTGGCTACCAGAACTTTTCGCTAGAGGAAGACCATCAATATTCACCAACAAATTTATATGCTTAGAGTCAAAATCCTTCCTTCCCTCTAATTTCTCAAATATTTTCTTTAGACCTTTCTCAAGACCAAAATGATAATACTTATTTTTTGTCAAAAGAGTTAACTTTGTATTCCGCGGAGTCTTTAATAGGGAGCGAGAATCACTCGGTAAAAAATCATGACAAGGATGTTCTTTTAATTCTTTCAGTAATTCATTCAATGCTTTATGGAGTATTAAATTATTCGTAGCCCATTCAGCAATATGATTTTTGAAATCGATATTACTGCGGGCGGTTACATCTCCTGTAGCGATTTTAGAATTTTCTTCCAAAAAATTATTTGAAGAAAAATCATCTTCTGATTCTGATGAACTAATTGGGGACGCTGAAGTATCATCTAACTCTGATTCATACTGAGGCGAAAAATTAGAAGTAGTGCACTCAGTATTTATAGAAAAATCGGTACAGATGTGATATACCCCCCCATTTGGCGACATTCGATTTTTTTGCACAAAATTAAAATATTTTTCTCGCCAATGAGGCGATAATTTTTTATGCATGGCATCCCTGGCCAAACTAACCTGTGTTTAGCAACCCGAAGGCAATCTTACAGATCTGTTCAAACTTGTTTACTTGGGTTGTTTGGGTTTCACGCAGGAGAGATACGTGGTGTTGTTTCGTGCAATATACCTTACAGGAATGCTTATTTTGTGTTAGTTTAAATTCAGTAGTTGTGTTTTGAAGTAAAAACATTAGAAAATGCCAGTTTCTTCAAACTTGAAGGTTAATTAAAAGTTAACTCCAACGTGGTGTGTATCTGTAACGTGCCATTGTCATATGATGTATTGTTTTAGACTGAGTGTGAATATTTATACCATATAAAAAGGTAAGTTCTTTATTTTAGAATTCAAAAAAAACCTCTCACTTCCAAAATTCTTTGTTTTTTACAAATCCTTGAGGGGTTCTTGTAGTTTTTAACTTTATTTTTACTGTATGTAAATTAATTTTACAGAAATAGTACGGTTATTTTGTTTTAAAAAGTTAATTCTTATCGATGCCACGAATTATTTAGACATTCTATTAACGTGCCTCCTTTAGGTACTGAATTTTATGTTAACAATTGAAAGTTCTTTCGGTTGTACTCTTAAAAATGCTGAATTTTATTAATAAATCTGCACAATAATGGTGCATATTTCACACTTAAAACTGTGTCATTATTGTACACTGAACGGAAGGAGCCACCCTTGGGTGTCGCCATGAAAATATACATAACTATGACCATACTCCGACTGTAATGTATATTAACAGTCGGAGGGATAACGGACCGAGCGGAGCGAGGTCCTGGCGAGCCAGAGGTCTCATAGTACTTTCGTAATGAGACCGAGGCAGGGCCGGCGAGCCGAGGTCTCATTACGAAAGTACTATGAGACCGAGGGCTCGTATCCCGGAGAAATGATGAAAAAAAAATTAATGCATTAATTTCGACTTGTAATTAATACAATAATTTATTTCATTGTATTTTAATATGTTTACAAAAAACCCCGGCCCTGTACATTTTTGAAGCATATATTCGTGATATTTTTTGTTGTGCTTTTGTGTTGTTTTTATATATATTGTGTTCTGAAGTGCTTTGATCATGTTTTTTATCTGATTTTTTCCTGTTGGCGCTAAAAAAGCATCGCTAAGAACGATGTATGACATATGTCGTCATACATCGTTTTCTTGGCGACGCTTTCTTGGCGCCAACAGGAAAAAGTCGCCAAGGGTGGGGTATATCACATCAGTTCCGAAAAATCATCAGAAATAAAATCAAACTCGACTCCTGAGTTATTGGGTGAACTTTCCTCAGATTCCTGAACCGAGTCGTAACACAAGTTAATTTTGAAATTAACAGATTCATTCAGTTTGCGAATATAATGACGATTAGAAAACTTTCGTTTCACTTTAGGCATTTTAACACTCCTATTTTTACATTCCTAGACGAAATAACAAATTTAATAAGCCATTTTCAAACGTATAAATATTACTAACAAAATTAATTTATTTAAAAAGAAATATATATGAAATGTGCACTTTGCAACAACTAAATTAAAGAATATTACCTTAGTAACAAGACAAAAGGAATAATTAACAGACTACACACGTCTTCCACGACTCTCCAAACTCCAATCAATTCTCCCGCCAGTGAACCAGGTGTTGCCAGATGGCTAAATCCAGATTTCCCCACTTTCCTTCCAACTTTTCCCCAAAAAGCGATGTTTTCTATCAAAATTCCCCAAATTCAAAAATCATTTTTCCCCTAATATTTTCATAAAGTGAATCGACTTCCTATGATATTTTTTTTTCTTGAAAATTTTTCCTCCCAAATAAGCAAGTAATTTCTCTAAAATTCCCCCAATGTATTATTTTTTTCATTTTCGCTTTTTTTTTTTTGGTTTTGAATAAAAGCCGGCGTCTGCATCAAGAAAGAACTTTTACTCATACCGGATTTGATTGGATGGCCTTGGCCGACCGAGAGATAAGAAATAGCCGAAATTTTTTTTCATCAAACTCGCATTTACTACTTTTTGTAAAAATTTATCAAAGAACATTCTTCATCACACTCACTTATTTTTACCCGCTTCAAGTATCAACTAGTTTCTCACGCAGAATATTAATGCGAATTCCGTAACATAATTTTCCACATAATGCGAAATGTGAATTTCATTAATTTGAGTAAATCTAAACCAACTTTCTGTGATACAAACAATGTAATTTTTACTGATTAAAAAAAAATCATATTTGAAAGGTCTTATTAACTTTCAAAATATAAGTTACAGATAATATGTATCACTAGCGCAGCCAGAAATACCTACAAGGGGGGGGGGGGGTGATAAAAAACTCCTAGTGGAAAGGATTTTTTGAGCAAAAATACCTTCTGGTTGAGTTTCTTTTATTTTTTGATCAAAAATACCTTCTGAAGGGGATTTTTTGATCAAAACCACCTTCTGGAGGGGAGGGGTTGATCAAAATACCTTTTGAAGGGGAACTTTTGATCACAAATACCTTCTAAAGGTGGTTTTTTTGATCAAAACAGCTCTCTCATATGCATAAACTAATATAGAATTTGCATTTATGTTAAAACCAATGTCTCTGGGGGGTGTTTTCACCCCCAAAACCCCCCCTTCGCTGCGCCACTGATATGTATACATAGTCGAAAAGAAGTCAAAAAAATTAAATTGCAAAACTTTTTGCACATGTTTTAACTTGGTTGAAAATAGTAACATCTAATAGATATTGAAAATAGCTAAATCTAAATTTGATCTAACATTTTACATCTATTAGATATTGAAAAAGACTATGTCTAACTTTCGTCTAAGCTTAAACATCTAATAGATATCTAAAATTAGTACAGGATATCCAGGACTTTTATTAGACATTCTTGAGACATTTTTCACCTTTTATAGATCAATTAGATCTAATTTAGATGTCTAATAGATATAAGTGGCTGTATGGGAAGAAAAGTCAGTAATTAGCAGAGAACCCCAGTCATCAAAGACTTGTTTGACAGAAACAAGAAAGAAAATAAAATAAAAAAGAAGTATACCCTCAATGAAGGAAATGATACTAAAGAAAACGATTCTATTTGGTACTGTTACACACTTGTGAGAGGATAAGATGAATGACATGAAACTATATCTAAAATGCGGCACATGTTATCATAAGGAATGCGTCGGCGTGACAGTCTATGACAAAGATAATTTTGAGTGCCCTGACGGTTGTTAAACAAAAAAAAAAAAAAAAAAAAAAAAAAAAAAAAATATATATATATATATATATATATATGATGTATATATATATATATATATATGATGTATATATATATATATATATATATGATGTATATATATATATATATATATATATATATATATATATATATATATATATATTAGGGTGGTCCTTATTTTTAAACTTGTAGATATTTTACACGACGCCCCCTCAATTTGTTCCATTATAGAAATAAATGATCCATGCAAAATTTTAAGTCAATCCATGAATATTAACACGTGACCCTAGGGCCCCCTTTTTTGAGTTTTAAAGAAAAAATTGCGGATTTTCTCATTTTAATGTAAAAATATTCCTACGTTTCATTTTGAAAGTAATTTCGAACCTCAATAGATGTTGCTACTACCAGACCAACCATTTTCTCACTTTCATTCTGTAAAAATTTACATATTACATAGGGTACATGTACACCAATGGCCTTGGGACAGGCATACCGCTATTCGCGCTCGTTTCAATCCAAGCGGCAGGAGAACATTTCTTTCCACCAACATGGACACAAGGGATTCTAAAGGCCATTAATGAATGGCATAGGCCATTAATGAATGATTTTTGACCACAACAAATTGCCTCCTCCAGCCTTTGGGGGTGTTGATTTAGAAAATTTTCTGTGTATGTAATAGGTGTGGCAAATAGGGTCACTAGGTTTCCATGCTATAAATATAAGTAATGGCAATTTTATTTTAATTCCCTGTTCTTTAGTTATATACTTAAATGTTTATGCATTCTTATAATTTAAATTTTGAAAAATCCTCGATTACCCTACCATAAAAATAAACTCGATTTTCCATATCTAAAATATAAATTTAAAAAAATTCCAGATCTGAATAATGTACAAATCTATACTTTAAACTGTGTTCTATTTCAGTACATAGTCCTTTATTATCATCAAATTCCTCTTGCAATTCACAATATTTAGAAACCGAAATGGGTATCTATCCTTACCTGTTGAACCTTTTTTCTATCTCCGATCTACCACAACGCAAAAAAGCTTGACAACTATTGAGATATGCTCGCATTTCATCAATGTTAGACAAATGCCATATTAGGGACAAAGATGCTGCTCATTTATTAACAGATTATGCAGATGCAGTGAATTTAAATCCAAATAACCTTATGATCAATCGTACATCCCTTAAGAGAGCAAGAGAAAATCTTCGAGAGGTAAAATCAGATTTCATGAATTTAAATTTAGATTTTTTAGTTATTCCCTGGGATACAAAGCTACATCCAGATGTAACTGAAAAAAAAAAACGCCGATAGGCTTACCATGATAGCTTCAGGTTCCAATGTTGAACAGCTACTCAGAATTTCTGAGATATTTCTTCAGTTGTATATGTGTGATATCTTAGATGATTGCTTTTTATTGCTAACTGTTCAAGCTGTAGTGTTTTACACAGCGGCTTACAATACCGTCCGTATAAATTGTGCAGGTAATTTTTTAGAGCAAAAGCTGAACGTTGATATATCGCATTTGTATTGCTATCATCATGAACTTGAAATCGTACTGCAGAGTGTCTTTAAAGAAGTTCTTGCCTTTCTTAGTTCTAGACTCGATATTTTATTATTTAAGAGCTTCAAAATTCAAAAATTACACATACTACTTAAATTCTAAAAGAAGAATTTGATGAAATATTATTGTTTATAGAAAGCGGAATTAAGAAATATTACAGAGAATTCTCATAACGTGTAATAATATTTCTTGGTGAAGTCCTCCCTCCTACAGGGATATGTTTTCGGCAACCTGGAGTTTATCCCTGACCCAGATGGGTGGCAAAAGGAATTTATTGTTTAAATATTTATATATTTATTAAACAATTTAAATTGACCTTACATGAAGAGAATGCCCGTAAGTGCTGTTTTACAGTTAAATGTTGTATGAAGATATAGTTTTTCGCAGCAACCCATTCTAGGCTTTTTAAATTAATATAAAGTCTAGTGTCTCAAAAACCTGCAGCGTACAAAATGATGACAAACATGCAGAGAAGCAGTGATTGAAAAATTCATAAATCACTTATGGTACTTAGGGGATGAACTAGTAGCTTTGTCCGTATTGGATGAAGGAATTAACTTTGAAGATAGGAAAAGACTACTTCAAAAAATGCTTGCTGAATAGGAAGACGTGTCTGATGACTGTATAAAAAATTTCAAATAACAGTAGATAATTTGGAATACATTCTTAGTAACGATCTTCCTCTTTATAGAATCAATTACAAGTCAATAAAACTGTTTGATAAGTTACAAACATCAAAAGATGTTTTCCTATTTGATCCTGATTCATGGCAAAATGAAGGAAGCTATTAAAAGGGAAGAGATACCGTTAAAATGCTGAAATTTGTGAATAATACAACTGAAAGAGGAGCACAATTAATCGAAGAATTTCACAATCAATTTACCAAATATGAGTCACAAAAGCAATTTAGTTTTTTACAGACACTCCAAGACTATCGGGAAAAAAATGCACACGATTGAGATACATAGAGAAAAGCGTACGATTAAGGTAAAGTTTCTAAAGCAATATTTCATTCTTATTTAATGTAAAATCTTTAGACGATATGAAATAATTAAAAAGATTAATTTTAGTGCTACCTCGCTGTAAAAATATTTTGCAAACATAGGAGAGAGATGTACGGGGTCTGAAGTAAAAACTCGAAGATTTGTGGGAAAATTATCAAAAGTGTTTAAGTTCAACGTCCTAGGGACACGTGTTATTATTGACCGATCGAGTTCGAATTTTGCACCGATTACTTTTTATTATAGTGTCACAAAACTCGGGGGCGTCACTTGTTGAATTCCGAAATTTTTTTTTCAAATATAAATAATTTCAAATGTAATAAATATAATATAATAATAATAATACATACATATATATATATATATATATATATATATATATATATATATATATATATATATATATATATATATATATATATATATATATATATATATATATATATATATATATATATATATTAGGGTGGTCCTTATTTTTAAACTTGTAGATATTTTACACGACGCCCCCTCAATTTGTTCCGTTATACAAATAAATGATCCATGCAAAATTTTAAGTCAATCCATGAATATTAACACGTGCCCCTAGGGCCCCCTTTTTTTGAGTTTTAAAGAAAAAAATGCGGATTTTCTCATTTTTATGTAAAAATATTCCTAGGTTTCATTTTGAAAGTAATTTCGAACCTCAATAGATGTTGCTACTTCCAGACCAACCATTTTCTCACTTTCATTCTGTAAAAATTTACATATTACATAGGGTACATGTACACCAATGGCCTTGGGACAGGCATACCGCTATTCGCGCTCGTTTCAATCCAAGCGGCAGGAGAACATTTCTTTCCACCAACATGGACACAAGGGATTCTAAAGGCAATTAATGAATGGCATAGGCCATTAATGAATGATTTTTGACAACAACAAATTGCCTCCTCCAGCCTTTGGGGGTGTTGATTTAGAAAATTTTCTGTGTATGTAATAGGTGTGGCAAATAGGGTCACTAGGTTTCCATGCTATAAATATAAGTAATGACAATTATGTTTTAATTCCCAGTTCTTTAGTTATATACTTAAATGTTTATGCATTCTTATAATTTAAATTTTGAAAAATCATCGTTTACCCTACCATAAAAATAAACTCTATTTTCCATATCTAACATATAAATTTTAAAAAATTCCAGATCGGAATAATGTAAAAATCTATACTTTAAACTGTATATTAAACTGTGTAAAATATTTTGCAAACATAGGAGAAAGATGTACGGGGTCTGAAGTAAAAACTCGAAGATTTGTGGGAAAATTATCAAAAGTGTTAAAGTTCAACGTCCTAGGGACACGTGTTATTATTGACCGATCGAGTTCGAATTTTGCACCGATTACTTTTTATTATAGTGTCACAAAACTCGGGGGCGTCACTTGTTGAATTCCGAATTTTTTTTTTCCCATATAAATAAGGACCACCCTAATATATATATATATATATATATATATATATATATATATATATATATATATATATATATATATATATATATATATATATATATATATTAGGGTGGTCCTTGTTTTTGAAGTTGCAGATATTTTACGCGACGCCCCCTCAATTTGTTCCATGGTACAAATAAATGATCCTTGTAAAATTTTAAGTCAATCCATGAATATTAACACGTGCCCCTAGGGCCCTCTTCTTTGAGTTTCGAAGAAAAAATTGCGGATTTTCTCATTTTTTTGTAAAAATATTCTGATGTTTTATATTTAAAGTAATTTTGAACCTCAATAGGTGCTGCTACTTTCAGACCGACCATTCTATGACTTTCATTCTGTAAAATTTAGCATGTTACAGAGAATAAAATGTACACGAATGGCCTTGGATCAAGCGTACCGCTCTTCTGCGCTTGTTCCAACCAAGCGGCAGGGGAACGTTTCTTCCCATCAAGATGGACAAAAGGGATTCTATAGGCTGTTAATGAATGGCCTAGGCCATTAATAAACGATCTTTGACAACAACAAATTGCCTCCTCCAGGCTTTGGGGGTGTTGATTTACAAAATTCCCTATGTATGTAATAGGTGTGTCAAATTGAGTCGCAAGGTTTCAATGCTATAAATATAAGTAATTGCAATTATATTTTAATTCGCTTTTCTTTAGTTATAAACATACCTTGATGCTTATGCAATTTTTAATTTTTAAAATATAAATTCCGAAAAATCCTTGATTACTCCTAACATAAAAATATACTGTATTTTCCATAGCTAAAATATAAATTTAAAAAAAATATCCAGATCGGAACAATGTGGAAATCTAAACTTTAAATTAATTTTCTTCTATTTCAGTACATAGTCCTTTATTATCATCAAATTCTTGCGATTCACAAGATTTAGAAACCGAAATGGGTATCTATCCTAATCTGTTGAACTTTTGTTTTCTACTGCTGGTCTACCACAATGCAAAAAAGCTTGACAACTTTTAATATCTGCTCGCCTTTCATCACTGTTAGACAAATGCCACATTAGGAATAAAGATGTTGTTCATTTATTTATAGCCTATGTAGATGCAGTAAATTTAAATCCAAATGACCTAGTGATCAATCATACATTCCATAAGAGAGCAAAAGAAAATCTTCGAGAGGAAAAATTAAATTTCATGAATTTAAATTTAGATTTTGCAGTTATTCACTGGGGTACAAAGCTACATCCAGATGTAACTGGAAAAACAACGCCGACAGGATTACCGTGATAGCTTCAGGTCCTAATATTGAACAGCTACTCGGAATTTCTCAGATATTTCTTCAGCTGTACATGATATCTTAAATGATAGCTCTTTATTGCTAACTGTTCTAACTGTAGTGTTTGATACAACGACTTGCAATACCAACCGTATAAATTGTGCGTGCAATTTTTTAGAGCAAAAACTGAACGGAGATATATTACATTTGGATTGCCATCAACATGCACTTGAAATCGTTTTGCAGAGTGTGTCCTTAAAGAAGTTCTTTCCTTTCTTAGTTCTAGATCAGATATTCAATTATTTAGGCGAATTAAAATTTTGTGGAAAGATCTCCATCATTCAGAACTTATAAAATTTCAATCAAGTACAATTCCACTTAAATTCTAACAGACGAAGTTGATGACATATTATTGTTCGTAAAAGCGGAATTGAGAAAGATTACAGAGAATTCTCATAACTTGTAATAATATTTCCTGGTGAATTTAATCCTACAGGGATATGTTTTCGGACACTTGGAGCTTATCTCTGAGCCACATGGGTGGCAAAAGGAATTTTTGTTTGAAAATTTTTATAATTAGGAAACAATTTAAATTGACCTTACATGAAAAAAAGCCCTTTAATGCTGTTTTACAAAATTGTTTTACAATTAAATGCTGTATGAAGATATGGTTTTTCGCAGCAACCCAATCGAGGCTCCTTTGAATAATATAATATGTCTGAAAAACTAGCAGCGTCCAAAATGACGACAAACATGCAGCAGAAGCAGTGATTGGAAACTTTATAAATCGCTTATGGTATTTAGGGGATAAACTAGTAGCTTTGTCCGAATTGGATGAAGGAATTAACTTTGAAGATAGGAAAACACTAGTCCAAAAAAAAAAAAAATGCTTGTGATAAGGAAGACGTGTCTGATGACTGTTTAAAAAATTTCAGCTAACAGTAGATAATTTGGTATACTTTCTTACTAAAGATCTTCCTCTTTATAGAATCAATTACGAGTCAATAAAACTGTTTGATAAGTTGTAAATACTAAAAGATTTTTTCCTATTTGATCCTGATTCACGGCAAAATGAAGGAAGCTATTTCAAGGGAAGAGAGATAGTTAAAATACTGAAAACTGTGAATGATACAACTGAAAGATTAGCACAACAATTAATCGAAGAATTTCACAACTAATTTACCAAATATAAGTCACAAAGCAATTTATTTTACGGACCGTCCAAGACTATTGGAAAAAAATACACACGAGGTACATTGAGAAAAACTTACGATTAAGGAAAGTTTCTAAAGCATTATTTCATTCTTATTCAAAGTAAAATCTTTAGATGATATAAAGTAATTAAAAAGATTAATTTTAGTGCTAACTCACTGCAAAAATATTTTGCAAACCTAAGAGAAACCATGTACTGGGTCTGAAGTAAAAACTCAGAAGATTTGTGTGAAAATTATCAAAAGTGTTAAAGTTCAACGGCCTAGGGGCACGTGTTATTATTGACCGATCGAGTTCAAATTTTGCACGCGTTACTTTTTATTATAGTGTCACAAAACTAGGGGGCGTCACTTGTTGAATTCCGGAAAAAAATTTTCCCATATAAATAAGGACCACCCTAATATATATATATATATATACAGGGTGTATCAAAAAGGATCATCTGATTTGGCATATCTATATTTCGAACAGTAATAAATATATGCAATTACAAATTTTTTTGGATGAAAGGGAAACTGAAAAAGTTTCCATATGTCCTTCCATTTTCAAAGGTGTTCCATATGTCCACCTTTAGATACACGGCATACGTCTAAACGGTATTGAAACTCGTCCCACACTGCAGCGAGCATGTCCTGAGTTACGGATCCCACTGCTGTTGTTATGCGCTTCCTTAGATCATCCATTGTTGTTGGTAGAGGGGGCACATATACAGAGTCCTTGATAAATCCCCACAAGAAAAAATCACATACAGTAAGGTCCGGTGACCTTGGAGGCCAGAAATGTAAGGATTTGTCATTTTGTCCAGTGCGGCCAATCCACCGATCACGAATCGTTTCATTTAAAAATTCGCGGACTGCCAGATGCTCTGGGACGGCCCGGCGATTTGCCTTTACACAACCTGTTTCTTGAAATTGTTCATACCATCGTCTAATGCTCTGTGATGTAGGAGGATCAACACCGTACTTATTACGAAAGTCACGCTGTTATTACAGACTCACACTTCGAAAAACGTAGAACACAATATGCTTTTTGTGGTCCAGACGCCATTTTCACTAGAACTGAGGAGGGCGTTCACTCAAACGCGCTGCGCTACCTAGCGGGAACCATGTAAAACTTGAGAGTTTCCTCTTTCCAACAGTACGTTGTTGGCGCCTTTAGCTCGAAAAACAGAATAGTTATAATTTTTTGAAATCGGATGATTCTTTTTGGTACACCCTGTATTATAATTGATCTCAATTACCAATGTTAGAACCTTATCTTGCTCATTTAAGAGTGTTAAAGATTTTAGGCCTTATTATCCTACAATAGTATAATATGGCCTAATGACAAGGTTTTAAAAAAAAATTTATGTCATGCTTGTTTTCTGTTTTTGTTAGGTTCTTGTAGTAATTGATCTGTATGTTTAAGTAATATTACAATTTGTTGATTCGGATACATAGATTTTATTTTATTTCAAATCTCCCTTAGGTAAGCCTTATTACTCCCTTATTACCCGCACCTACCTATTCTGAGTTACAGCTAAATAAAGTCTTCTGCCTGGAAAAAAAAAATGCCACATGTGCTGACGCCAGTCATGGTAGAACCGTAAAATTCATCACATTCATACAATCAAGAAAACTTAATTCTCGCAGTTTCATTGTAGTTTCTGAAGAGATGAGGACATATCACCCCCCTCCGCGCTTCAGCCGAAGGTTCGCTTGCTATTGAGAAGTAAGGTTCAGCCAAGAATTTTTGAGTTGGGAGACGAGGTACATATTTCTGATGTTTCACAACGAAACAAAACATATCAGTTTGTTACGAGACAAATACTGTCTGGGAAAGTAAGCGTACGTGCCTGATATTTTTGAGAATCTTAACGAACTGAATCGAAGAATACAAAGACGAGGTGAGATTCTGTTCTTTATATGTATGGACAAACTAAACTGGTTCAAATCAGAACTTCAGCTGCGGAGAAAGGAATTATATCTTGGCTCACAGTTTATTTCAAATTGATCAGCTACGTGCATTCTGAAAGAAAAGCTGTTGAATGTCGTGGCAGAATATTTGGCCATGATTCAGAACAAAGTTTAAGCACTAATTCTAGTTGACTGGCATAGAACGATATGACTGAGTTGACACCTCAACAAGGAACGTTCTTTGAAGGCATGAGGAAAATTCACAGACTTCAGGAACGACCGTTCCTTAAAACTGAGGTTCAGCAAAGGGCCTTTGGAGCACATTGTGAGTAAAAAGAGTACACAAAAATCTCTGATCCCGCTATCCATGAGCTGCAACTGTAACCATTTTAAAGAACATATCGTCGTCTCAGAGAACCCAGTAGGATATCTTTGTGTTATTTCTGGGATTAGATGTCTTGCTGTTGCTCTGAGGCGACGATATATTTGTGACGAGGGAATCTTAGCATTGACATTTTTAAGAACAACAAAATATCATATATGTCTAGATCCTCGACTTCGTGTTGTTCTTCCCAACATAGAACTGAACAAAATGCGCCACTGTCCCTCAAGACAGACAGAAGTGTTTCATTCGTGTTAAGAGAAAACTTGGGATTTGCTGGTTGTAATAAGCACTGAAATTCATGATGAGCATAAATTCAATTTCTAAAGAAACTGAATAAATTAAAAGATTAATTATTATATCCATATAATGAAAGCATTATCTATATTGATATATGAAAGTTAATATTCAGTGTGCCGCAAAGATTGAGCAAACTATCAAGTGTGCCGTAAAATAAAAAAGGTTGAGAAGCACTGCCCTAATGAACTTCTGCTAAAACAGACAAATAGTGATGATTCACTTAATTTCTTGGATCTCAACATTAAACTAAGTAAAAATGGCCCCAACCTTGCTTTGTAGGACAAACGTTCAGATTTTAATTTTAAAGTATATTCATTAATTCATTTTCACAGTAATGTCAGCAAGAAGTATTCAGAAATATAATTATCTCATAAATTTTAAAATACAAAAAAAATCTGCAATAATAAAACAAATCTGGAAACAGCAATTAATGATCCGACTGCAACCCTAACTGAGAACCGTTATCCAGTAAATCTCGCCAGCAGTCTCATTCGTAATTGGATGCAGGAATAGCTGCACTGCAAAAAATAAACTGTTGTTTTTACAGTATAATACTGGCAGCTCACATTCCAAAGAAAAACTGTAAAATTTACAGTTCTAAACTGTCAAATTTGCAGTAATATACTGTCTTATAACAGACTTTTATTGTGAAATTTACAGCGCTAAACTGTAAAATTAGCAGTAATATACTGTCTTTCAATGGAATTGCCCTGTGAAATTAACAATGATTAACTGTAAAATTAGCAGTAATATACTGTTTTTTAATGGAACTGTCCTGTAAAACTTACAGTGTCAAACTGTAAACCTAGCAGTAATCTACTGTTTAAGGAATGACTTGACTTGTAAATTTAACAGAGATAATATGTAAAATTAACAGTAATATACTGTTTTTTAACGGAATTGCCCTGCAAAATTAACAGTATCAAACTGTAAAGTTAGCAGTATTATGCTGCGAAATCAGCTGAATTGCACCACAAAAACAGCAGTAGCATACGGTTTTATAAATGATTTGTACAGTAAAATTAACAGCAGTAAACCATAAAATAAATAGTTATCAATTTTTATGCAAAACGTATCGTTGTCTCTTTTCATAGCCGAAATCACTGCTTTTACAGCTGAAGAACAATATAGAAAAGTAAAGCAATTGATTCTGTATGTACGTTGTAGAAATCAGCCTACATACGAAATCTGTTCCTTTTCTAAAGTTTTTCAGCAACAAAAATAGTGTTTTAGGCTATGAAAAGCGACAAATAACTAAATATAAAAGCCTTTTACATAAAAATAGTTAACTGCTGCTAAATCTGTTTTATTGATATTAATTTCATTGTACACAAAATAAATCAATGCCCCCCCCCCAAATCTCTATATTTTATAAACACTTGTTAAAGAAGAAAAAGTGGCGCATTTTCGTTTCTACAAAAACTTTTAGCTCTACTGCAAACTTAAAAATTTACAAATAGACGGAAATTGCAAAATATGGTCTGAAGCTTTATTTTAAGAACAGTTATTGCCTTTTCATAAAACAAAACTTTTTGATAAATGAAGGTAGTAAAAATGAGGTTTTTTATATATAACTGAAAATACTACATCGTATCTTCACTAAAAGTACTTTTTTCACTTCCAGCATTATGGTGTTGCTAAAATGTGCAGCATAATGTGGGAAATGTTTTGCAGCATGCAATCCATTTATGCCTTTAAGTTTATTTTAACTTCATGCATGCAATTATGTGGATTTATTTCCTTTTCGGGTAAAACAGATTATTTTCATGGTTTTCCTCTTTTTTTAATGTTATAAGTTGCACTTGGACCAATACTTTATTTGAGAAGTACTACCGACAAAATTTATTTCACACCATATCAGCAGTATTCAGTATTTAGAATGAACAAAATGGTTATTATTGTAAACTGATTATTATAGATTAGATAATAATATATCCTATTAACCATTTAAAGTTTAAATACATGAAAACAATAAATATGTGACGGTTCAAATTTCCAAAGCTACTGAACAGAAACAATTTTTCACTCTTTATAATAAAATCTGTTACGTTTATGAGTACTTGTATTAAAAGTTAAAACTTTGTTTTACTACTCCAAAAATTATGTAACTTTATATTCTGTTATACTGTTTACATGAGAAAAAACGAAACATTCACACCATTGCAAATTGTCAAATTATTTTATTTTGTATACATTACCTATAAATATAGATTAGTCATTTTTACAGTTGAATGAAAAAATTCATTTAAAATCGAATGCTATTTTTTTCAAGATCAACATTTTTACATCACGAACTTGATTCTTCTTTGTGACATCTTTGCCGACTTAGTTGCCATCATTAGAACTTATATTATGAAAGTATCTGTCAAAAAAAAAATTGTTAGAATCTCATAAAACTTGTAGACACCAAAAAACATACATGGAAAAATCGAATTACGTAGGTATAAAAATACGCCCTAAAATGGCTAAAATTATGACTCTGAATGATCTGAAATTGCCTTGGGAGTTGCTTTTATTTTGAAACCGCTCAACATATACCTAAATTGTAATTGAACCGTTTATTTCAGGAATCAGTTGAGCGCTAAATATGTTGTTTTCAGAAAAAAAAAAACTTTCTGGCAGTAATTTGCAAGCGTAACGGTGGTTATTAATGTCTAATTAAAGTAGACCTAATCTGGATACTTTACATAAGAACCCAAAAAAGAAGGAAAATAATATCTTACATTTTCTCTTCCATGTAAAGAAATGCACTTATACTGGTTTCTGAAATACAATTTTAAAATAAAAATACTTATAATTTTCGGTATTTTTGAAGGATTTTGTAATTACATATGAGAATGTTGATTAAGAATAATATTTATTTTTTTCGATCACCTAACTGAAGTGATCGGGAGAATAACTCCTTTTATAAGTCAAGAATTCAAAAAAAAAAAAAAAAAAACGGAAAGTTGTCCAAAATGGGAAAGCTAACATCTTTGCCTAAAGAAAAAAATAAAAATGTTTTAAGGATGATAAAACTTGAAACTAGTTTCTTCTTATAATAGGCTCCAGATTATCGGATTGCAATATGTTTACTTCAAAACAATAACTAGGATGAGGTAGAGAATTATTTTTTTAGAAAATGGAGCAAGGTCGACATTTAGGACAACCAATTGGGAAATATTTAGGTATTCATTTAAAACAATGAATACTGTATCTATCCTCTTTTAATCCCCCCCCCCCGAGTTGCTATAGTAGCACTGAAAACCGTATATAGATGGTTTTTCTTTCTTTCTTTTTTTTGGTAATCCATATTCCTTTCCAACACTTGTTAACAGCTCGAGCTATGTTCAACTGATACCAGCTTCATCTTCTTTTTCTTTGACAGCTGCCCATTATTGAAATCTGAATATGAAACAAAGTGTGACGTGAAATAATTATTTAGAACTCTGTCTGTACTTAATGTGAAATATTTTACTAAATTTTCAAAATATTTTTTTTCATGCATTTTATTCCATAATTGTGTTAAAATTTAATTTTTTAGAGCTTTTTTCTTAAGTAATAAGGAATCAAATAAAAGAGTCATTTGAGTTGAAATAAAATAATACCGTAAGAACGTTCTATCTTATATATCTCTTAATATTTAAGCATAATTTAAAATGTTTCATTTATATTCTATGTCTTTCAAAATGGGGAAGCCTCCCGCCCCGAACCCCGTATTGAACAGCTATCGATGTCCCTATTTAAGCCACCAGCGACTTTTTTTTAAGGGGCACTTCTTTTGAGAGGATTTAGACAATTTATCTTTAAGTTTTTCAGAGTTTACCTGAAATCTGGAAGAAACAATTCTATATTCCCAAAATCAAGATGGATTAGTTAAAGTCAATTCAGTAAAAAATGAAAATCGGTCAGAAAAATTGAAAGTTTTTAACAAAATAATAAATCGTCAAACATGTCAAAAAAGAGTAAATCTGGTAGGGCCAGTTCTAATCATTGAGAAATTGTAAGTCCACATTTGGCCCGCCGTCTTTGTTGTAAACAATGCTACATTTCTTGAAAATACTTTGCAAGAAGACCGCACCACTTTTAACTGTCGATTTAAACATGCTCACATTTACAAAATAACTGCTTTTTATTTACATTACAATAAAAATAATCTATAATTTTGTTTGGTAAGTGTCACACAAGTCTGAATATGCGAAGAAAGTTTCATACGCTGTAATACATCGTACTTTTAGCATGCTGTTTTGGTTCCTTCGATTTTAATAACATGTAAAAACAAAGAATCAGTGTTTCAAAATTTACTGGAAAATTTTTAAAAAATAATGAAAGAAATGTACGTCTAATTTAGCTCTAGCAACAGAAATTTCTATATTCCGGTGATTTTTGAAGTGATAATATTCAACTACCCGTAAAATCTAATATTAAATTACAAATTAAAAAATTCAGACTTAAATGAATTGTATGACCGATCACATTTCAATCAAAACAAAATAAAATTTAGTTTATCTTGTTCCAATACATAGTTCTTGATTGTAACATAGAACCTGACAACGGGCCACAAAAATCAGCTTCAGGGGCCCAATACGGCACGCAAAATGTAGGATAGGCTTCAGTGGCTAAGAACGCTCTAAAACTCAAAAGCATTGGTGAATACAAATTACATCCGAAAACACAAAAATATAAATGAAAAGACATACTTAAAAACTTCCGTTTTCCGTTGCCGGCATTCATGTCACAAAGTGAATCATCGCAACATCGTTCAGACTAGAGGTTTCTTTGAAATTCCAAACGGAACACAAATGCAAACTGCCATCTTGATAAAGACTGCCATTCAGTTCTGGTCACAAGTTACGTAGTTCTTTACATTTGCACACACTAAACTAAAAGAAATGATATTGCATTAGTGAATAAATTTAAATGAAGTAAATTCGGGCGGTTAGAATGAAATTTATAGTTTAAATTTTTCCAAAATACATAACCGCAACCATATAACCGGCATAAATTCAAAATGAAATCAACTACAATTGTTTTTTTTTCCGTGCGCTGGAGTGACAGGAACAAAATATTCGCTAGCAAATACCCCCCTTCTTGGCAAGCCAGCACAAGCAAAAAATGAAATAATACAAGAAATGAATAAAAAATACATTATAGGCTATCCGATTGTGTGCACAAAATATAGCTTAAACATAATGGAATAATTGAAACATTTCAGGAAAAAAAAAAAAAAAAAACTAGAAAAATATGTCATTGCAATTCAAGCTTTACGTAAAGTTTCCCTACAGAAAGGTTTTGTGAAACAATCAGCTAAATTATTTTTAGTTTCTCAACAAATTTTATTTCAAATTCATTTTTGTCAATCGAATTCCTTAGGAAATGGTACCCCACATTAATCTTAGTTCTGCAATTTTCTATTGCAGAACTAGAAAAATCGATCGCAACTAGATTGTCACAGTGCACAATACTATTAATCAATCTAAAATTCTGAACTCTTTTCGTGGCCAATTAATTCATTTAAAATTTTTTTGATCCACATAACTTCCTTAGATTGTTCACTAATTGAAATATACTCCGCTTCCATCGTTGACAGTGCTACGCATTTTTGTTTGAATGTACACCATATTATTCGTACCCTATCCAAAAACACTACAAGCGCCCCCCCTCCCCGGCATTGGAATCCGGTCGTCGTGATTTGAGGCGTAATCTGTATCAGAATAACAATGATTTATTCAATTTACAGACAAAATTTAGATTTCAGGGATCGTCAAACCCTTCGGTTGTCTCACAAATCTCCTCCTTTAAATCCGCATATAGATACGCATTGCAAACATCTGCTTGGAAATGGACTCAATGTAGCTTATACACAAAAATTGAAAAGAAAGCCTCAACCAAAGGAAAAGAAATTACTGGAGAGAACACTTGAGAAAAGTATCCCCCCCCCCCATAGCTGGTTGTTACCTAAAATTACCAGTCTGGCCTTGAAGCGCATTATTTCGTTCTTCTCATCTGTTCTGTTGCGTTTTGCCAATCTTCACTTTCTGGCGTTCTCAAACTTTGTTTCAAATTTGAAGGAATTACATCTTCGGAAATGTTAGCTTCCAGCTTACTTGAATTATCCCCCCTATCTTCATCAGAATCTGATATTTTTCTTGAATTCTCATCACAAGTGCAATCAAAATATTTTGGGTCATATTCAATGTTATTTTCAGAACAATAAACCTCGACTTCGCGATTCGGACTTTAGAACCGTCGTGTCAATATATACTTTGCCTGGGTATTTCTTTAACCCATTTAATTCTCACAACATGCTATTTTATGATTTTCAGGATATTCATCTTCTACTTCAGATTTACTCAGAAGTGAAATAAAACTGTATATCTCTGTTTCCTGTTCCTGTTTTTTTCCCCGTCCAGAATTTATTTTCATCGAATTAAACATTCAGAGTTTCTGTCACTTCGCTATTTTCGGGATCCCAAATTCTATAACCTTTCGTATGAAACGCATATCCTACCATGACTACCTGTTTAGCTTTCATATCCAATTTTTTTATTTTCTGTTTTGGAATTCCAATATACGAAATACAGCCAAAAAACACGGGAGTGTTTAATAGATGGCTTTCTTCCCTCAAATAGCTCAAAAAAGGTTTTGGTTTTTCTTTTTAAAACCGCTCTAGTCCGTAAGTGGTGGAAGCAACTAGCTGCTTCGGCTCAAAACTGCTTATGCAAACCCGATTTATTTAAAAGTGTCCTAATTCCATTCATTAATGTTGAGTTATAGTGTTCTATGATGCTACTTTGTTAACTGGAGGATTTGTTGGTTTTTTCGATTCTTATACTTTGATCGCTAAGGTAAATTTCAAACCGGGAGTTCAGAATTTCCTTTCCCCCCCCCCCGTAATCGGATCTTTCCCGCAAATCTCTCTGCTCTTTTTTTGAAACCTGACAAAATATTCAAAAACCTCGCTTTTTTGAAAATTTGTCTATTATTGTGAAAATAATCCCCCTCCCCCTAAAGAACTCAACTGCTAAGGAACCCATCGCATTTAAATGCAAAAGATCTTACCCGGCTTTGGCTTGAATCTCCGTTATAGGTTTAAACGAAATTCCCCGATTTTTCCATTTTACACGGATAACACTCTGACATATTTTTACTTTTTATATGCAGTGAAAGACAGTGAAGTACAGAATCACACTTTTCAGTATATATAATATACTTTTTTTTCTTCAGCATAAACACGGTGACGCCAAACTTTAAGACTCAAAGGGTTCTTAAAGTTAAAATGTAAAGAAACTGACGAGTTCAAGGTTACAAGAGTTTCAAATTCTACTGTAGTTCTCGAGAATCTACTTTTCTGAATGAGCATGTCCTTCATGCTCATTCAGAAAAGTAGAGGATGTCAATATATGACAAACAATGCATAAAAATGTAAATTTTCTACTTTAAATTAAAAAACTGTAATTTTGACGAGAACGCAACACTGCCAGATCAGAAATGAAAAGCTGAAAATTATAAAATATAGCCAGGCACGGCCTGAACTTAAATATATTGGAAGGCGTATAATCTCAATTTGTCGAACGGAACTTACATACTTGCCGATTAATAAAATACTGGTGCATGCACACATTAAGTACGCACAATTAAGTACAATATCTAATAAATTTTGGACATTCGAGAATTCAAAAATTGCAACATTACAATTGTCCCCAAATTTGCCGAATCGCCAGACAAAATTTTCCCAATATTTCAATTTTGGGGAGGTCATAGAGACTTCCCGTGACCTCCCATCAAGTGCCTTTGAATATAGTTTCTAAAATTATTTTTAGGTTCACAAGTTTCAATGGTACTAGTGAATTTTTCCTGAAGTAAAACTTTAATTTCCTACTGACGCAAATATAAAACTTTTTAAACACAAGGGTTTCGTGTTTGTATCTAAAAATGCTTATTTTTATTTTTTATTTTATTTTTTTTTTGAGTGCTTCATTGATGATTTTTTAATTATTGTTATTTTAGTTTTGTTCGATAAGTATGAAAGCTGGCTCGAGATTTCAGAGAATTTCGAGTCGTTCAGACATCGGAGTATTGTATTTCCAGAGGGGCAAATTCTTCAACAAAAAATATCAGTAAACTTGATACTGTTTGCATGTCTCTCGGTTACGTTGTTATTTTATTTATTTACATTTTATTCATCGAATTATGTACAGGATATAAAAGTTACTTACGCTATAGCGTAAAGTTTATCAATAAAATATTTAAATGCAAACTGTTAAAGAATTTAAAACTGAACATAAGAAAGAAAAAGAAAAAAAGAAGAAAGAAATCAATCGCGATACGCTAAAAATTTACTAGAAAACATAAGAATTTAAATTTTAAGTACTCACATCCTGTATAACACAAAATATAATCGTAAACAAAGTCTAATGTTCTAATAACTTTAAATACGATCAAGAAAGGAATTGATTTATTTTTAAATCAAATTTGAATTTCAGAAAATGTTTAAAAACTATCATCGTGCAGTAAAATATTCAGGATCACAACAACTACTCGGACTTTTGCTACAAAGCAATCGCTACAACTTAGCAACTAAAAGAAACTGCAAAGTCAACATCAAAGAATATTGGAATACGAATTATGATTTCAAAATACACACTATTATTTTACATACATTATCGATGATAAAGAAAACTACATTTTGAGGAAAAGGGAATGAATAATATAACTATTACTTACCTTTAACTTGAATTACAGCTGATCAGTCCTGTCTCAGCACACCCCCGAAAAATTACTAACATGGCTGTCGATACCTCGAATTCATTCGTTTATCTTCCCGTATGAAAGGAAACACCTTTTGCGCATCGTTTTGCACAATTTAAAACAGTTTTACAGTTTTTCTCTGTTATTTAGCAAAGCAGTATTAAACTGTAGGAAAATACAGTATATTACTTTAAAAACAACAATTATTTTTTGCAGTGTGGTATGTCTTTTTGTTCTGTTCCAAGTTTGTCCTATTTCAATTAACGTTTTCTCTTCAAATGTCTTCAATTGTGCTCAACTGTTTGATATATTGTTCTTTTAGTGTTGTTTGAAGGTTGCTTTTAATTTTTATCACGCTTGTGTTTTGAAATTGACTTTTATTATCCCCTTTGCTCATCTTGTGAGATGTCGGGGTACTATATTGTCCGTTTTTCGCGAGAAGGCACTTCTCCCCGCCTCCTCGAACGCAGAGTTCCATTTTATGCGTAGGTGATCGGTAAGCAATCCACTCACTTCTAAATGAGACAACCAGACAGTCTTAACTTGGGCATGGATTTTAATGTGCAAAAAAATATTTGTGTCTTTTACATCACTTGCTTCACGTGTCTGTTTTCATTTTCGTTGCTCTTACAATTTAAAAACTGCTGCTTTTACGGTAAAATGCTATGATCCGAATATACCTTCTGCCGAAAACAGCGAAATAGAATCATTGGGTACCACGTGACGAAGGAGGAGTCAAGTGCCTTCTCATGGAAAACGGACAATTGTGCTGCATTTTTTAGGCTTCTATGCCTAAAGCACTCACGAAACTTCTCATTGTTCTCCCTGCTCTAGGGTCCCTCAGGGTGTTTTGGGATTATTGTTCAACTTTTCAATACTTTTATTTTTCAATTTTTCTATGGTTAATATATATATATATATATATATATATATATATATATACTAGCTGACCCAGCCACGCGTTGCTGTGACGAAGTAGTTAGATTAAAATAATCTTTTACTCATTATTTTGATAAAATCAAATACATACTTTTTATAGAGCTTAAAATAGTATAGCCGATTTTAAAACATATGAGATTGATAATGGGCGTGTTTATATGTAAAAACCGATTCATAAATGTTCCTGGAAAATAATGGGCAGCTGTTTTGGCCAATTTCTGCTAGTAACATGTCTTGCCAAAACCAGCAATGTTTTTCGATAAAATTCAGTAACCTTCCTGAAATTATCTCGGAAGCCTCCTGAAAAACTCAAAGATCTTCCCGTTTGAAGCTAGTCGGGTTTATGAAACTTTAATGTAAACTTAGGCAGGTAATAAAAAAAAAGGTTGGCTCCTTTCTGATTTATTAAGGAGATTCAGTACCCCCTATACCGTCAATGGTTATTTGCAGTTTCATGTACCTTTTTCGGAAAATCCATTAAAGACACAATTATGAAATATTTTCTGTACCTTAAAAAGACTTTTTTCTCTATACTGAAGTAAAATTTTACAGAAAGAAAGCTTAGTTTTTTTTTTTTTTTTTTATTCTAATGTGTAAGTCACTGTATTTTTTTTTTTTTCAAAAAATGCCATTTTGCAACACGAAATCAGCTCTATAAAAAATTATTTTCCAAATATGAGAAAAAGTTTACTTCAGTATATGCAATTAGATGTATGGAGTAGGTGGTAAAAATTTCAAAGCCTAACACAATTTCGTTTCTGAGGAAAAGGAACATTTACTTTCAAAAGTACCATTTCGAGGTATTGCAATTTAAAGGGGAAAATCATACCTCATCAAAATAAATTTACATTTTTTAAAAACTTATTTTAACTAACTTCTCATATGAGCACGATCAAGAAGCTTGTATCACTAAAAAGGTATTGAAATGGAGTTTTAAAACATAGAAAATCAAAAAGTCTAATTTTTGAAAGTATTTAGGGTTCTGATTCCCCTTAAGGAAGTTTCATAAGCAGTAATGCAAACATAGCCAAAGTTTGCCAGAATTGCAAGCAAGTATCGAGAATTTTTACTCAGTAACGTTTCGGATTTTTTTTACAGTGCAGGCTGACGCAAGTAAATTGGTGAGCCAATTTTCAGCCGGAAATCGTGTAGTCGCATTCCTGTTGTATCCAGGGAATTTGAAAATTCAGTTGGAATGTTTACGGCTTTGTTTTCATCGACAACTGTATAGCCTTGCTCAGCATCAACTGTCAGCATTTTTTCCACCCATCAGTAATGGCTCATTATTCGCAATAATTTTAGCTAAGACAGCGTCATTGCACTGTTTTTTCTCGTTGCAAATCAGTGTTAACTAAGTCGGAGGCCCAACGATCAAGTGACGGCATACCATGATGACTAAGTGGAAAATTTGAAATTGAAATGCAAAAACCTTTAGTCAAAACTAAAACTTTATATTTATCTGTGGCGTAAAATCTGGATTTGTACATTTATGTGTTTGTTAAACTTTATTAAATACGTCTTCAAACGTAAAAGTTGTATAGTTTCTCCACAGACATGATGATTGTTTTGGATATTATGTCGTCAAAATTGTTTGAACAGTTGACGAGTACTGTTTCTCGTTATGTCAAACCTGAATTAGAAAGTGTCAACTCCCAATGACTGTGTATGACCAATAAATACAATTTGCGACATGCATCGTGATATATATTAAACGCTCGACAATTAATGGTTCGCAAATATTCCTGTCTGTTCGGGAATGTTTACCGAAAACGAATACAAAAGAAAAAAAAATTCACTTTGTTTTGGATGCACAGTTTTTTTTTTGGATGGTGTTTTGGTCCCAATGTCTTGGCTTTAATCATGTCCGAGATTGATGAATGTTGTATTCTTTGGTTACGTAGCTTCCGTGATTTTTTTATTTTATTCAACATTGTAAAAACAAGTAAGAAACACCCTGAAAAATAATGGGCAGCGAGTAGGCCCAATTTTTGTCCGTAACATATTTTTCAAAAAATAGGAACGTTTTCCACTTAAAGTCAAAAACCTTCCTAAAATTATCCTGAAATCTTTCTAAAGATTTCCGAAACCTCTCCGACCGATTTGAAACAATCATTTCACTAAGGCACAGTTTTCGACTCACCAACAAAGTACCAATATAATAATCGCAACCATAGCCACTGTTAAGAAGGACTTGCAGGCGTGCACAAAAGAATTCTACTTGCTTGGAAATTCTACTCTTTGAAAGAAACGGAATCTAGAGACTTACTTGTTCCCATTGGGAGTTACGTCAATCTGGACGGGCCATGACGAAGGTATTGAAATCAGTTCTCATCACTGAAATTAATTAACCTTCCTTAAAATTATCCTGGAATCTTTTTGACGAATTCAGTCATCTCCCTGGCTAAATGCCAGTCGTGCCTCTGGACCTTCAGAGAAATCTTAGGTAAGTTTAATCCAAAAGCTTAACATCTTTCTACTTTTCCATGAAAGTTCCAAAAGTATTACTGCAAGCATGTCGAAAGTCAGCGACTCCTATATATCTACGGAATCCTGAGGCTCATTCACTTTCATTCGGAACCTAGACACTATAGGCAGAACGTAATCTAGTTGAAGTCGATACACTTAATAAATATTCTCAGTTAATTATTAAACTGGGAGTTAAAAATATTTTTCACAACAGTGAGATGTCTGCATTCATGACGTTTGTAGCAATTCAGGAAACGTTTTGACGCAGATACTTGATTTTCAAAAGACATTGTTGAGGACCTATGAAATCCCGACACTTTCCACGGAAATAATCAGTGACATTTCGTACTTTTTTACATTTTATGTAAAATAGCGTGGAACATTGGTAAATAGTTTTATTTCTGAGAGTCGGCCGAACACATTAGTTTTTTGACTCAATGTAAAAAAAGTTTTTGGTGGTTGAAGTGCTCTTCGTACAAAATATATTCGGTAAAATAAACTCGTTGGTCGTTTTCGAGATTTCGTTTCGTACTGCAAGTTGCTGAACAGAAGGGTCTCTTGGGAAATTAAATTCTGCCAGATAGCTTCGTTGCTGCTTATATAACTTACTCATCTCTCATAGTGTTTCTTCGTACTTTGTGTCCATATTTCGTACATCAAATGCGACCTAATAAGGACATTAAATAACGTATTGGAAAAAAGACTTAATGGATTTCTTGGAACTGCAAAACTCGACATTAATATGAGCCTTATACGTTTTTAAAAGCAGTGGTGAGTATGGAACTACCCGCCGCTTATCAATTTCAACTTGATTTGTAGAATTTGACATTTACATTGAAAAGTGTGGCCACTATTCTCATCGTTTCTACGGCGATACAATTGCCATCGATATCCGTAACATAGTATCATTTGTAAATTTTAATTAACTTAAGGATAAAGAGTTTTGAGGAAGAACTAACTTACAGCGCCATCTATTAAGAATTAATAGAACTAAACAATTAATACACACTATTAATGAGCAATAAACATTTTACTTGCAATTGAAAATTATAAAAACTATCCTATCTTTTAAGTTGGACCAAATTACAAATTACGAACAAACATCGTAATACGATATATATATATATATATATATATATATATATATATATATATATATATATATATATATATATATATATATATATCGTCAATCTCAGAGCAACAGTAAGATGTCTTAGTGTTATTTCTGGAATAAGATATCTTAGTCTTGCTCTCAGATGACGATATATACATTGGGATGGTCTTTATTTGTATGTGATTTTTTTGTTTTCGAAATCAAGCAAACAACATCTCGTAGTTTTGTTACACTGAAGCAAAAAGTAACGAGTGCAAAGTTTGATTTAATTCTGCCAATAATAACATGGTCTATGATCCCCCCCAATTGGCCCTTTCGGCCAATGATGCCTCGAGGACTTTAAATTTTAACATTTTTGAAAATTTTCCGGAAATATTCGAGTTTTTAGTTTATAATCAATACATCTTTCAAAAAATATTTTACAGTGAGGCAACACTAATTTTAAATTTTTTTAAGTACTTTATGCAAACTAAAGATTTTACATTGAATAAGAATTAAATAATGTTTGGGGAACTTTATCCTCATCGAGCACTTTTCTTAATGAATCTCGATCGTGTTTAGGATATTTCTTCCGATAGTCTTAGAATGTCTGTAAAATGAGTTGTTTTTGTGACTTATCTTTTGAAAGCTGTTAGTTAAATTCTTCGATTAATTTAACTCCTCTTTCAGCTGAATGATTCACAATTTTCAGCGATTTAACGATGTCTCGTACTTTCAAATAGCTTCCTTTCATTTTGCTATGAGTCAGAAGTATGTTGGAAAAAATATTTTGGTATTTGCAATCGATCAAGCAATTATTTTCTGTTTATAAGAAAAAATTGTATACTATCACCCTACTCACTTTTCTTATTAGCAAGCATTTTTTAGACCAGTCACTTACTATCTTCGGAGTTCATTCGTTCATCAAATACGGATAATGCTTCTAGTTCATTCCCTAAATACCATCAGCGGTTTAAAAAATTTTCAATCGCTACTTTTGCTACTTGTGGAGAATATTTCTCTAAACATAAGTTAGAGGACCTAGAGCCCGTGTAAAAAGTTAAATTTTGTATTTTTTGACTTATTTTTATTTTTGCTTCATACTTTCAATACCTTACTCCGCATCTGATTTTGAACATTTTTGAATTGGAAGTATGTATCTAGGACTAACGGTTTGCGAAAATAAAGGTCTTGCAGGTTAAAACAGAATACCCTGTATAAATTTTGAATCAATAAATTCATTTTGCCATCCCTTTGGCTAAGTGATAAACTCCAGGTTTCCGGAAACATATCCCTCTTGGTTTTTGGGATTAAACAAGAAATATTATTACAAGTTCTAAGAATTCTCTGTAATTCCACAGGGAAGATCTTCCAGAAATCTGCATTTTAGGTACAATAATGTGTCATCAACTTCGTCTTTTATAATTTCTATGGTTTCGGTATTTGATTGAATTGAAAAAAAAAAAAAATCTGAATGGACGAGATCTTTTCACAAAGCTTTTAAACGATTAAATAATGAAATAAGGGGTCCAGAACTTAAGCGTGAATTTCTTATTAGACACTCTGTAGTGCAATTTCAAGTACATGATGACGGCAAGAAAAATGTAATTCATGAAGGTTCAGTGTTTGCTCTAAAAAATTGCATGCGCCATTTACAGGTAGTTATAAAAATGAGATTTATAAAGAATTCTTAATTTGTATGGTGTAGGATCACCTTTGGCTTGTAATACAGTTTAAATCCACCAATAAATCGATTCATACAAGAGTTGAATAATGTTCAGCAGAATTTGTACCATTCTTCATGGAGATATTGTTAAAGCTTGGGAGAGACGCTGTTGGAGGATATCAATTCCGTATCGTTTGCTCGAAAATTCAACTATAATAAGTTCAGGCGACAGTGCTGGCAAAGGAATATGTTTCACTTCATCCTCGTGTTCATAAAACCACACTGTTATAACCAGAGGTGCCAGCTGGGTGCGATTTTCCGCCGTAGGGTGCAAAGACAGAGCCACAGGGTTCCACAGAGGCTAGGAAATATTGTTCCGATATCTTTTAGCACCTCAGTGGATGAAAGAAGGTAATGAAGGGCCATCAGCTCACGCAGTAGCCAATAGCGACTCTTTTCCTCCGCAAAGGTGCCTCGCTCGCACATGCGCTGTGCACTCCGGCATAAGTTCAATTCAGCCACTTTAATGGCAGACGACGATGCTGCAACGTAGTTGTTGGTACATTAAATTTTCACATTGAATAGACAATTATACTTGATTAAAATTCCACATTTCTGGGACAAACCTTCAAAACCTTGCGTAAGTACAGGCATTTAATCATGGTATAACATTTAAGGCTTTCCAACAGGCTTTTAATGTTTTCAGAGTTGTGTTTCAACAAAGTAAACTGAGTACTGCTTATTGTTTATAATTAACCGTTTTAACATAGTGATGTATGGCTTTTTTCATCACGTGTACTAATATATGGTGTTCATTGCTTGTCACGTCTGCGGTTTCACGGATTTTCCCCAAAATTGTTTATTGTTAGCAATACGTAATAATTAATAAGTAACCGGAATGAAAATTCAGTGATGTAACTAACTGCTACAGCAGATACACTAAATGTCTTTATCCTTCTCAATAAAATATCTGCGTAGACGTAGCAAAGAAAAAAAAAAGCTTTGAAAAGAAATCTCTCTGTGGGTTTCATGCCATGACTCATTACGTGAAAATATTTCGTTGGTGTTATTTCAAAAACCAAATGCAGTGTCTAGACGCGTTTATTTTTTTTCTCTCTCTCTAATTTCTGTTTCCAATGCTTTTCATTATGTAGGATGCTAAAAATGTGTTTTGATTTTTAATGTCAAAAAAGTTTCTATTTAACAAAGAAAAAAAAAGTGCTTTTTTAGATTACTTATATTCAAATAGGATATTCAAATGTCGAACTATATAATACGTATCAATATGTTACTCTTTATCAAAATATTTTGAACGCCTGCATTTTATGAAACGATTTGATTTTTCCGTGATGGTAATATAACTGAATATTTTTGGCTGTACTTGTAAATTATCCATAAATGCCTTCACTCTTATTTTTTAGTATCATGCTATAGTAAATGTCAATATCATTTAAAACTACTGTGCAATCCAAGTGTTTTTATGAGAGTTAGAACTCAGATAGAGGAATTGAAGTCATGAACACTTCTATATTATGTTGGAAAGTCTGAAATGTGATCAAGTGCCTTAAATGACAAGTTTTAATCGAAAATGAATTCAATGCGAAAAAAGTACCAAGACTGTCTAACATAAACCCAAATATTAAATAAAACACAATAATATTCAAAAACGCACACAATTGGGGGGAGGGGGAAGATGATCTACTGGTAGAAATCAGTGAGGGTGCCATTTTTCTCTCCGAAGGTTCCTTCTTTTCACTCGCGCTGCCTGTCTTTTAAAAGGTGCCCATTTTTCGCCCTAGTAAGAGGTGTCATTCCGGCTCCGTATTGGGTGTTGCTGGTGAACAAGCGTTTCACCCCTGAAAAGTGCCAAACGCAACCTGTAGTACAAGTCAGCGTGCACGAGGGTATTGGTGTGATACTGTTAGTTAAGTAAGCCCATCCAACACGGAAAGGTCATACCACGTCGAATGGGAAAATTGGTTTTTAATTGTCCTGAGGCCAAAAACCGCATAAAAAGCATCAGTAAAAATCAAATCGGTCTTTGATTTTCGTGAGACTGGCGCAAAAGATGTTCAATATAATGTACCCCATTTTCTTTAACAAGTTGAAATCGAAAAACAGCATGTTCTACGATTGATTGAAATGTTTTCGGAGACACGTTTAGAATGTGTTGCGCAATGCATGCCTTCAGCTCAGCAAAGTTTGCAATCGGAGCACTGAAGCCAAAAGCTTTCAGATAGCGCCATATCCAGAAGTCACACGGGTTAAGATCAAGTGATCGGGACGGCCAGGTCTTTCATTGAGACAGTCATAGTGAACTTCTCTGATGCGAAATGAGGAAAAAAACGTGTATTTGGCGTTTTTATGATAACTTCAATTAGTCGGGCGCATGACAGGTTTTGATTTACATATTCTGACACTTACAGCGCCATATAATCCTAAAAATTTCAACTATTTATTTTTCCTTTGTCAAACGTTTTCCCCCTTCTTCGATAATATTCCGTTGAAATTTGAGGTCATTCTGATCAGTGGTTTTATTTTTACAGCGGTTTGAAAATGGAACTTTAATTATAATCACCCTGTACATTTCTCATTATAAAAAAAATCAGACACATAGTTTTATTTTTTATTGCTTACGAAGCGCATTGAAAAATGTCTTTTTTATTCACAGGTGTTTCCATTATTTTGATAACTACCTGTATATGGCCTGTGTTGCTAGCCGTTGTATGAAACACTACAGCTTGACCAGTTACCAATATGGACCAATCATGTGAGATATCATTATAGCTAAAGAAATTTTATGTCCAATATCTGAAGAAATCTCAGGAATTCCTTACAACTGTTTTTTAGATGGACCTGTGGCTATCGCAGGAAGCATATTAGCGTTCTTTTTCCAGCTACATCTTGAATTAATTTTGTATTCTAGTGGATAGTTACAAAATGCAAGTTTAAATCCATGAAATTTGATTGTATTTCTCGCGGGTTTACTTCTTGAAGTTTTTTCTTATTTTTTGCACAATTAATCACAAAGTCATTTAGAATTAAATCTGTTACTTCTACATGGGTTTTTAATGAATGAATAGAATCTCTATCACAAATATGACATTTGCCTAAACACTGCAAAAAGGCAAACAGTTATCAATCCTTTTCTAGCTCTTTTGCAGCAGGAACTGTGATCTCCTTCCGCTTTCTGAATTCTTTCTTTCTTTTCCTGCAGATTTTTTAATTTCTCGGTGGATTAGTTTTTCATCTGTGCCCAACATACTGCCAGGAACTCCCGTTTTACTTTGCAGTTTTTAAAAAAAATTTATCTTCTCGGAGTTTAATTTCTAAAGCATTTCCATGCGCAACGTCAAAAAGTTCATTCAAATTGACTTCAAATTGTTTTTTTATTCTTCTGTCTCTATCAAAATTCCCTTTTCTGATAGTTATGTTTGTCTAAATTACGCCCCATTGCATGAAGTGTTTTAAGCTTTTTAATGCATTTTAAGTGATTTCGAATCAATATACGGGCTTTTTTTCAAAAAATATGACAGTTTCATCTATCACAAGTGAAGCACTGTCGTTCAAGTTCAAATTATCTTCGCGCATATTGTAGAAGAGTACACTTGAAATATAGCCAAAATATGGCAGTTTTGCACCAGTAACATGATTTTTTGCCAAACCGAGAAGAAAAACTGTTTTCCGTGTCATGATTGCGTGAAAATCACTTCAATTAACAATTGCATAACTCTTGAATCTCAAAAAAAGCAAAGGCAATTCCACCGAGAGGTGGCAGTGGTCGAGGGGTGAGAGAAAGAAAAGTCCTCTACTCCCAGCACCGCTCATTCTCAAGCCATTTCGACTCTTTTTGCCACCTTCTTCAACTTTTTTACCCCTTTTGCCACCCCTATTAGAGACACGGGAAATGCTGTAAATCTACACCCCCAAAGCCGATACGAGGCAATAAATCACCTCTGAGATCCATTGGGTCCATCTTGGTGGAACGAAATGTACCTATGTCGCTTCGGCTAGAACAGGTGCTAAAGAGTGATGTGCCTGACCCTAGGCCATTGGTGTACATGTACACTGCCATGGGCAGGTAAAGAGAAGTAACTGCAAAACTTTCGATTTTATTTATTTATTTATTATTATTATTATTTTATTTTATTTTTTTTTTTTTTGCATTTTTGTCCTCTATTGTACGTTAGCTTTATTGTACAAGCTTGCTCATTTGGTTTCCGCTGAAAAATTAGCTCGAAAAAAATGTCTCATTCCAACATTTCCCTCTTGTTAATACTGAATCCTAAACCTTCAAATATCTTGAAAACTCATTTCTGCTGATACTGCCGAACGTCCATGGCAGTTCAGTTCGCAATGTGAAAAATTTCTCTGATGAAAATGAGAATACGGTCGGTCAGGAAGTAACAGCATCCTATTGGAGTTTGAAATTATTTTCAATATAAAAAATAGTAATATTTCGATATAACAAGGAAATTCTGCAATTTTCTCTATGAAGCTCAAAAAAGAGGCTTTTGGGGTGGCACCATTTATTTGTATGATGGAACAAATTGTGGGAGCACCGCATAAAATATCCACAATTTCAAAAATAAGGATTACATTACCACACACACACACATATCTATCTATCCATCTCTATCTATCTACATATATATATATATATATATATATATATATATATATATATATATATATATATATATATATATATATATATATATATATATATATATATATATATATATATATATATATATATTGTTTACTAAACTTCATAACGTGCCCTCTGTTTGAAAGTTGTGTTCTGTAACGTTCTAAAACAATTCGAAAGGTATAATAATCTTTTGGAGTTAAATAAGATTTCCCTCTTCTGGTAACAGTGATTCGAAAGAATCCACGATATTTGAAACTGAAAAGATTTCGGGTCCGGTTCCTACACTGCAAAAAATAATTGTTGTTTTTAAAGTAATATACTGTATTTTCCTACAGTTTAATACTGCTTTGCTAAATAACAGAGAAAAACTGTAAAACTGTTTTAAATTGCGCAAAACGATGCGCAAAAGGTGTTTCCTTTCATACGGGAAGATAAACGAATGAATTCGAGGTATCGACAGCCATGTTAGTAATTTTTCGGGGGTGTGCTGAGACAGGACTGATCAGCTGTAATTCAAGTTAAAGGTAAGTAATAGTTATATTATTCATTCCCTTTTCCTCAAAATGTAGTTTTCTTTATCATCGATAATGTATGTAAAATAATAGTGTGTATTTTGAAATCATAATTCGTATTCCAATATTCTTTGATGTTGACTTTGCAGTTTCTTTTAGTTGCTAAGTTGTAGCGATTGCTTTGTAGCAAAAGTCCGAGTAGTTGTTGTGATCCTGAATATTTTACTGCACGATGATAGTTTTTAAACATTTTCTGAAATTCAAATTTGATTTAAAAATAAATCAATTCCTTTCTTGATCGTATTTAAAGTTATTAGAACATTAGACTTTGTTTACGATTATATTTTGTGTTATACAGGATGTGAGTACTTAAAATTTAAATTCTTATGTTTTCTAGTAAATTTAAATTTATATGTTTTCTAGTAAATTTTTAGCTATCGCGATTGATTTCTTTCTTCTTTTTTTTTTTTCTTTTTCTTTCTTATGTTCAGTTTTAAATTCTTTAACAGTTTGCATTTAAATATTTTATTGATAAACTTTACGCTATAGCGTAAGTAACTTTTATATCCTGTACATAATTCGATGAATAAAATGTAAATAAATAAAATAACAACGTAACCGAGAGACATGCAAACAGTATCAAGTTTACTGATATTTTTTGTTGAAGAATTTGCCCCTCTGGAAATACAATACTCCGATGTCTGAGCGACTTGAAATTCTCTGAAATCTCGAGCCAGCTTTCATACTTATCGAACAAAACTAAAATAACAATAATTAAAAAATCATCAATGAAGCACTCAAAAAAAAAAAATAATAATAATAAAAATAAGTATTTTTAGATACAAACACGAAACCCTTGTGTTTAAAAAGTTTTATATTTGCGTCAGTAGGAAATTAAAGTTTTACTTCAGGAAAAATGCACTAGTACCATTGAAACTTGTGAACCTAAAAATAATTTTAGAAACTATATTCAAAGGCACTTGATGGGAGGTCACGGGAAGTCTCTATGACCTCCCCAAAATTGCCATATTGGGAAAATTTTGTCTGGCGATTCGGCAAATTTGGGGACAATTGTAATGTTGCAATTTTTGAATTCTCGAATGTCCAAAATTTATTAGATATTGTACTTAATTGTGCGTACTTAATGTGTGCATGCACCAGTATTTTATTAATCGGCAAGTATGTAAGTTCCGTTCGACAAATTGAGATTATACGCCTTCCAATATATTTAAGTTCAGGCCGTGCCTGGCTATATTTTGTAATTTTCAGCTTTTCATTTCTGATCTGGCAGTGTTGCGTTCTCGTCAAAATTACAGTTTTTTAATTTAAAGTAGAAAATTTACATTATTATGCATTGTTTGTCATATATTGACATCCTCTACTTTTCTGAATGAGCATGAAGGACATGCTCATTCAGAAAAGTAGATTCTCGAGAACTACAGTAGAATTTGAAACTCTTGTAACCTTGAACTCGTCAGTTTCCTTACATTTTAACTTTAAGAACCCTTTGAGTCTTAAAGTTTGGCGTCAACGTGTTTATGCTGAAGAAAAAAAAGTATATTATATATACTGAAAAGTGTAATTCTGTACTTCACTGTCTTTCACTGCATATAAAAAGTAAAAATATGTCAGAGTGTTATCCGTGTAAAATGGAAAAATCGGGGAATTTCGTTTAAACCTGTAACGGAGATTCAAGCCAAAGCCGGGTAAGATCTTTTGCATTTAAATGCGATGGGTTCCTTAGCAGTTGAGTTCTTTAGGGGGAGGGGGATTATTTTCACAATAATAGACAAATTTTCAAAAAAGTGAGGTTTTTGAATATTTTGTCAGGTTTCAAAAAAAGAACAGAGAGATTTGCGGGAAAGATCCGATTACGGAAAGGAAATTCTGAACTCCCGGTTTGAAATTTACCTTAGCGATCAAAGTATAAGAATCGAAAAAGCCAACAAATCCTCCAGTTAACAAAGTAGCATCATAGAACACTATAACTCAACATTAATGAATGGAATTAGGACACTTTTAAATAAATCGGGTTTGCATAAGCAGTTTTGAGCCGAAGCAGCTAGTTGCTTCCACCACTTACGGACTAGAGCGGTTTTAAAAAGAAAAACCGAAACCTTTTTTGAGTTATTTGAGGGAAGAAAGCCATCTATTAAACACTCCCGTGTTTTTTGGCTGTATTTCGTATATTGGAATTCCAAAACAGAAAATAAAAAAATTGGATATGAAAGCTAAACAGGTAGTCATGGTAGGATATGCGTTTCATACGAAAGGTTATAGAATTTGGGATCCCGAAAATAGCGAAGTGACAGAAACTCTGAATGTTTAATTCGATGAAAATAAATTCTGGACGGGGAAAAAAAAACAGGAACAGGAAACAGAGATATACAGTTTTATTTCACTTCTGAGTAAATCTGAAGTAGAAGATGAATATCCTGAAAATCATAAAATAGCATGTTGTGAGAATTAAATGGGTTAAAGAAATACCCAGGCAAAGTATATATTGACACGACGGTTCTAAAGTCCGAATCGCGAAGTCGAGGTTTATTGTTCTGAAAATAACATTGAATATGACCCAAAATATTTTGATTGCACTTGTGATGATAATTCAAGAAAAATATCAGATTCTGATGAAGATAGGGGGGATAATTCAAGTAAGCTGGAAGCTAACATTTCCGAAGATGTAATTCCTTCAAATTTGAAACAAAGTTTGAGAACGCCAGAAAGTGAAGATTGGCAAAACGCAACAGAACAGATGAGAAGAACGAAATAATGCGCTTCAAGGCCAGACTGGTAATTTTAGGTAACAACCAGCTATGGGGGGGGGGATACTTTTCTCAAGTGTTCTCTCCAGTAATTTCTTTTCCTTTGGTTGAGGCTTTCTTTTCAGTTTTTGTGTATAAGCTACATTGAGTCCATTTCCAAGCAGATGTTTGCAATGCGTATCTATATGCGGATTTAAAGGAGGAGATTTGTGAGACAACCGAAGGGTTTGACGATCCCTGAAATCTAAATTTTGTCTGTAAATTGAATAAATCATTGTTATTCTGATACATATTACGCCTCAAATCACGACGACCGGATTCCAATGCCGGGGAGGGGGGGGGGGGCGCTTGTAGTGTTTTTGGATAAGGTACGAATAATATGGTGTACATTGAAACAAAAATGCGTAGCACTGTCAACGATGGAAGCGGAGTATATTTCAATTAGTGAACAATCTAAGGAAGTTATGTGGATCAAAAAAATTTTCAATGAATTAATTGGCCACGAAAAGAGTTCAGAATTTTAGATTGATTAATAGTATTCTGCACTGTGACAATCTAGTTGCGATCGATTTTTCTAGTTCTGCAATAGAAAATTGCAGAACTAAGATTAATGTGGGGTACCATTTCCTAAGGAATTCGATTGACAAAAATGAATTTGAAATAAAATTTGTTGAGAAACTAAAAATAATTTAGCTGATTGTTTCACAAAACCTTTCTGTAGGGAAAATTTACGTAAAGCTTGAATTGCAATGACATATTTTTCTAGAGGTTTTTTTTTTTTTCTGAAATGTTTCAATTATTCCATTATGTTTAAGCTATATTTTGTGCACACAATCGGATAGCCTATAATGTGTTTTTTATTCATTTCTTGTATTATTTCATTTTTTGCTTGTGCTGGCTTGCCAAGAAGAGGGGTATTTGCTAGCGAATATTTTGTTCCTGTCACTCCAGCGCACGGAAAAAAAACAATTGTAGTTGATTTCATTTTGAATTTATGCCCGGTTATATGGTTGCGGTTATGTATTTCGGAAAAATTTAAACATAAATTTCATTCTAACCGCCTGAATTTACTTCATTTAAATTTATTCACTAATGCAATATCATTTCTTTTAGTTTAGTGTGTGCAAATGTAAAGAACTACGTAACTTGTGACCAGAACTGAATGGCAGTCTTTATCAAGATGGCAGTTTGCATTTGTGTTCCGTTTGGAATTTCAAAGAAGACTCTAGTTTGAACGATGTTGCGATGATTCACTTTGTGACATGAATGCCGGCAACGGAAAACGGAAGTTTTTAAGTATGTCTTTTCATTTATATTTTTGTGTTTTCGTATGTAAATTGTATTCACCAATGCTTTTGAGTTTTAGAGCGTTCTTAGCCACTGAAGCCTATCCTACATTTTGCGTGCCGTATTGGGCCCCTGAAGCTGATTTTTGTGGCCCGTTGTCAGGTTCTATGTTACAATCAAGAACTATGTATTGGAACAAGATAAACTAAATTTTATTTTGTTTTGATTGAAATGTGATCGGTCATACAATTCATTTAAGTCTGAATTTTTTTAATTTGTAATTTAATATTAGATTTTACGGGTAGTTGAATATTATCACTTCAAAAATCACCGGAATATAGAAATTTCTGCTGCTAGAGCTAAATTAGACGTACATTTCTTTCATTATTTTTTAAAAATTTTCCAGTAAATTTTGAAACACTGATTCTTTGTTTTTACATGTTATTAAAATCGAAGGAACCAAAACAGCATGCTAAAAGTACGATGTATTAAAGCGTATGAAACTTTCTTCGCATATTCAGACTTGTGTGACACTTATCAAACAAAATTATAGATTATTATTATTGTAATGTAAATAAAAAGCAGTTATTTTGTAAATGTGAGCATGTTTAAATCTACAGTTAAAAGTGGTGCGGTCTTCTGGCAAAGTATTTTCAAGAAGGGTAGCATTGTTTACAACAAAGACGGCGGGCCGAATGTGGACTTACAATTTCTCAATGATTAGAACTGGCCCTACCAGATTTACTCTTTTTTGACATGTTTGACGATTTATTATTTTGTTAAAAACTTTCAATTTTTCTGACCGATTTTCATTTTTTACTGAATTGACTTTAACTAATCCATCTTGATTTTGGGAATATAGAATTGTTTCTTCCAGATTTCAGGTAAACTCTGAAAAACTTAAAGATAAATTGTCTAAATCCTCTCAAAAGAAGTGCCCCTTAAAAAAAAGTCGCTGGTGGCTTAAATAGGGACATCGATAGCTGTTCAAAACGGGGTTCGGGGCGGGAGGCTTCCCCATTTTGAAAGACATAGAATATAAATGAAACATTTTAAATTATGCTTAAATATTAAGAGATATATAAGATAGAACGTTCTTACGGCATTATTTTATTTCAACTCAAATGACTCTTTTATTTGATTCCTTATTACTTAAGAAAAAAGCTCTAAAAAATTAAATTTTAACACAATTATGGAATAAAATGCATGAAAAAAATGTTTTGAAAATTTAGTAAAATATTTCACATTAAGTACAGACAGAGTTCTAAATAATTATTTCACGTCACACTTTGTTTCATATTCAGATTTCAATAATGTGCAGTTGTCAAAGAAAAAGAAGATGAAGCTGGTATCAGTTGAACATAGCTCGAGCTGTTAACAAGTGTTGGAAAGGAATATGGATTACCAAAAAAAAGAAAGAAAGAAAAACCATCTATATACGGTTTTCAGTGCTACTATAGCAACACGGGGGGGGGGGATTACAAGAGGATAGATACAGTATTCATTGTTTTAAATGAATACCTAAATGTTTCCCAATTGGTTGTCGTTTTTTTTTTTTTTTTTTTTGAATTCTTGACTTATAAAAGGAGTTATTCTCCCGATCACTTCAGTTAGGTGATCGAAAAAAATAAATATTATTCTTAATCAACATTCTCATTTTTTATTTTAAAATTGTATTTCAGAAACCAGTATAAGTGCATTTCTTTACATGGAAGAGAAAATGTAAGATATTATTTTCCTTATTTTTTGGGTTCTTATGTAAAGTATCCAGATTAGGTCTACTTTAATTAGACATTAATAACCACCGTTACGCTTGCAAATTACTGCCAGAAAGTTTTTTTTTTCTGAAAACAACATATTTAGCGCTCAACTGATTCCTGAAATAAACGGTTCAATTAGAATTTAGGTATATGTTGAACGGTTTCAAAATAAAAGCAACTCCCAAGGCAATTTCAGATCATTCAGAGTCATAATTTTAGCCATTTTAGGGCGTATTTTTATACCTACGTAATTCGATTTTTCCATGTATGTTTTTTGGTGTCTACAAGTTTTATGAGATTCTAACAATTTTTATTTTGACAGATACTTTCATAATATAAGTTCTAATGATGGCAACTAAGTCGGCAAAGATGTCACAAAGAAGAATCAAGTTCGTGATGTAAAAATGTTGATCTTGAAAAAAATAGCATTCGATTTTAAATGATTTTTTTCATTCAACTGTAAAAATGACTAATCTATATTTATAGGTAATGTATACGAAATAAAATAATTTGACAATTTGCAATGGTGTGAATGTTTCGTTTTTTCTCATGTAAACAGTATAACAGAATATAAGGTTACATAATTTTTGGAGTAGTAAAACAAAGTTTTAACTTTTAATACAAGTACTCATAAACGTAACAGATTTTATTATAAAGAGTGAAAAATTGTTTCTGTTCAGTAGCTTTTGAAATTTGAACCGTCACATATTTATTGTTTTCATGTATTTAAACTTTAAATGGTTAATAGGATAAATTATTATCTAATCTATAATAATCAGTTTACAATAATAACCATTTTGTTCATTCTAAATACTGAATACTGCTCATATGGTGTGAAATAAATTTTGTCGGTAGTACTTCTGAAATAAAGTATTGGTCCAAGTGCAACTTATAACATTAAAAAAAGAGGAAAACCATGAAAATAATCTGTTTTACCCGAAAAGGAAATAAATCCACATAATTGCATGCATGAAGTTAAAATAAACTTAAAGGCATAAATGGATTGCATGCTGCAAAACATTTCCCACATTATGCTGCACATTTTAGCAACACAATAATGCTGGAAGTGAAAAAAGTACTTTTAGTGAAGATACGATGTAGTATTTTCAGTTATATATAAAAAACCTCATTTTTACTACCTTCATTTATCAAAAAGTTTTGTTTTATAAAAATGCAATAACTGTTCTTAAAATAAAGCTTCAGACCATATTTTGCAATTTCCGTCTATTTGTAAATTTTTAAGTTTGCAGTAGAGCTAAAAGTTTTTGTAGAAACGAAAATGCGCCACTTTTTCTTCTTTAACAAGTGTTTATAAAATATAGAGATTTGGGGGGGGGGGGCATTGATTTATTTTGTGTACAATGAAATTAATATCAATAAAACATAGATTTAGCAGCAGTTAACTATTTTTATGTAAAAGGCTTTTATATTTATTTACTTGTCGCTTTTCATAGCCTAAAACATTATTTTTGTTGCTGAAAAACTTTAGAAAAGGAACAGATTTCGTATGTAGGCTGATTTCTACAACGTACATACAGAATCAATTGCTATACTTTTCTATATTGTTCTTCAGCTGTAAAAGCAGTGATTTCGGCTATGAAAAGAGACAACGATACGTTTTGCATAAAAATTGATAACTATTTATTTTATGGTTTACTGCTGTTAATTTTACTGTACAAATCATTTATAAAACCGTATGCTACTGCTGTTTTTGTGGTGCAATTCAGCTGATTTCGCAGCATAATACTGCTAACTTTACAGTTTGATACTGTTAATTTTACATATTATCTCTGTTAAATTTATTAGTCAAGTCATTCCTTAAACAGTAGATTACTGCTAGGTTTACAGTTTGACACTGTAAGTTTTACAGGACAGTTCCATTAAAAAACAGTATATTACTGCTAATTTTACAGTTAATCATTGTTAATTTCAAAGGGCAATTCCATTGAAAGACAGTATATTACTGCTAATTTTACAGTTTAGCGCTGTAAATTTCACAACAAAAGTCTGTTATAAGACAGTATATTACTGCAAATTTGACAGTTTAGAACTGTAAATTTTACAGTTTTTCTTTGGAATGTGAGCTGCCAGTATTATACTTTAAAAACAACAGTTTATTTTTTGCAGTGTAGCACGCTGGAAACAAAAAGCAAATATTTATGCTCTAACGGTAAAGATGTTAGTCACGTTATTTCTCGCTTAATCTCCAAAAGATCAATTAGATTTATTTGCGGGAGTTGAACTGTGTAAAAGGAAGTAGATTTGTACACAGAAACTCTTATAATTTTTCTTTAAAAATTGGACTTTGTTCTTTCTTAAGGTATTTTTGCAGAAAAATACTCTAGGGGAATTCAACTGCTATGTATTTCTGAAAAGTATAGCATTAGAAATGGGAGCAAACATGTAAATTCTCTTGATTTAGATGGTTTCTATAACTGAAAGCAAATGATGATAAAAACAGATTTGTGATGTATGAGTACGACAAGCCAAAATATACCGCATTAACTTTAATGTGTTGAAATAATAATTCGATAGTATTATATTTGATTACAAATTTTATACATACGTATTGAAATTGCGTATGGAAAAAGTACATTAAACGAGTTTTTTTTTTTTGCTGTCCATTTATATGAAGTTATTTTTGCTACCTTTTAGAAACGAGTTGATTTGTGCATCACATGACTTCCTTTTACTCCAATTTAATTTCATTTCCCCATTATTGGCAATTTTAATGTGACTCAATTGTTTACTTTCTAAATATCACCAACAATGGCCAAATTGAAACCAAATTTTAAAAAAAAGTAGAAAAAATCGCCAAATGTGTTGCTAAGTTGGCGACAAAACTTGGCGACCAAAACACTGGCAATCTATCGCCATGTGTCCGACAAATTATAACAATCGAAATTAACAATGATTTCCCCCCAGAAAGGAGCAAAAGACCCCCTTAGGAACATCCGAATGCAACCAAAATGGAAGGTGCACAACTATACTCCACTAGGAGTCTACATACCAAATTTCAACTTTCTAGGACATACCGCTTTTGAGTTATAGGAGATACATACACACATACGCACATACATACGTACATACAGACGTCACGAGAAAATTCGTTGTAATTAACTCGGGGATCGTCAAAATGGATATTTCGAGTGTCTGTACGTTCCTAGGCATATATCCACGAGTGATCGGGTCGAAAAAAAAAACTCAATATTCATTCGGATGTGAGAAAAATGGAAATTAAGGCCGATTTTTGAGTAAAATTTTTTTCCCGAATACAATACTTCCTTTTTTGTAAAAGGAAGTAAAAATCGATTTTTTTTTCGAACAACCCTAATGTTCAAACACTAACATATTTTTACCTAATTTGCGGACTATCCGTGAATTCGCTTATCCGTATTGTATTCGCGAAAAAATTTTCACTCAAAAATTGACCTTAATTTCCATTTTGCTCACCCCCGAATGAATGTTGAGTTTTTTCTTTTTTTTTTCCGACTCGACCACACGTGGATAAGTGCCTAAGAACGTACAGACACACGAAATGTCCATTTTGACGATTTCCGAGTTAGTTACAACGAGTTTCCTCGTACTGTATGTATGTACGTATGTAATTATGTCGCATAACTCAAGAACGGTATGTCCTAGAAAATTGAAATTTGGTACGTAGACTTCTAATGGGGTCTAGTTGTGGACCTCCCCTTTTGGTTGCTTTCGAGTGTTTTTAAGGGGGTCTTTTGCCTCTTTTTGGGGGGAAATCATTGTTAATTTCGATGTAAACCCAAGCGGTGTTACAATTTGGCGGACACTTGGCGATATATCGCCAGTCTTTTGGTCGCCAAGTTTTGTCGAAAACTTGACGAAAAATTTGGTGATTTTTTTATTTATTTTTTTTTTTTTAAATCTGGTTTCAATTTGGCCACTGTTGGTGATATTTAGAAAGTAAACTATTGAATCACATTAAAACTGCCAGTTATGGGAAAATGACATTAAATTTGAGTAAAAGGAAGTCATGTGAGTCACACATCAGCTCGTTTTTTTCTGTTTGCGGGGTTTAATCATTGACTACAGTGTTAGCAAGTTAAGTCGAGCTGAAGAACCAGATACTTCATTTAATGTTATTAGTGTCAGCAGTTTCTATTTATTCAAATAAAGGATGTTATTTACGTAAGTGTTAAAACTATATCAAATGGTTTAAACCCTGCCTGCCTTATTTTCCAAATTCATTCTTCGGTGCTAAAAAACTAATATTCGTGTTATTTCTTACCAAATTCTTTTTGTTGTAGTTTACCTATCTCTAATTTTAAAAAATCTATAGAGCTATATTTGAATTACTCAGTTTTGAAGTATTTTAAGTTTCTCTTGAGAATTGATGAATATAAAAATAAACATTTGATGAAGTTTCTGGATATATTTGAAACTCATTATGAGTGATATCTTTCATACGAAAAAACTTTATAAGGTTTGAATAGCATAAGTTAACCTTTAAAATTGCATTGATTCAGCAATTGCAAATTTAGCATACATTGGTCATTAACTCAACGTATAGCGAACATATGTTTTCTTATGATTGCCATACACTGTTATGCATATTATGTGTTATATCCGCAAACGATGTGACATTTTTCCCATGACGCTCATGAACTTTTCCGGAAACCATATAAATTGTACCTGAACATTATTTTGACTGGTGTTTCTACGCATTAAGCTTAATTTGATTTAAATGTAATTATTTATTTCTTTATAACAATATAATTATTTACAGTTCTTAATAACAATCTAAGTATTTGCAGTTCTAAATAACTATCTAAGTATTTACAGTTCTTTCTTGTTCTTTATAGAGTGGATAGGAAGAGCAAAGAGGAACACACACACGAAGTGTAGCCACTTTTTTGTGGTAAATTCTGGGTTGTTACTGTAATAAAACATGATTGCAGTTTCAACACAGAGCTGTATAGTGCGCATTTATTGTCAATTTTTTTTCTAGAATCTAAAAGAAGAACTACTACAATATGCAAAATAAGTTTAAAACTTCAGTTTTTGGTTATTTCACGAAACATTACAGTTTATGCGCGAACTAAAAACTGTAAAGGAATGTAAATATTTCCAAAGATATATAAAAACGGTGTCAAACAGAAGCATTTAAACGGTATTTGAACAAAAATTCCAAATATTTGCATTTGCTAAAAGTATTTGAAAATTGAACGGTTTTTACCATTTTTTCAAACTATGCAGCTAATGCGCGGTCTGAAGACATGAATATTAATTTTTGTATTGTTTTCCCCATATTTAGGATAGGAAAACACTTTTTTTTTCTTGGCTGTTAAAAGTTTCGAATCGAAATTTTTCTTTTTTCAGCCACCCTAGTGAACGTCCTCAATCTAGAGCATAACTAGTAGCATATAATACCGACAACTCAGTTATGACATCTAAAGTTTGCAATTTCGTCCTTATTATATACTCATCACCCTGGAATATCCATAATCGAGCTTGAGGTAGATGTCCTATCATTGAAGCAAAAAACATGAATTACTTTAAACAGGATTACTTGTATCAACTTCAATCTTCACTTGTATATGTACAAAGAGACTTAGGAGAAAAAAAAAAGATGATCTTTAAATAGAAAATGTTTTATTCAATAGGGCAACATATAAAATATTTGATGATTTTTCTTCATTAAGCATTAAACAGTGAAATTTGTGCAAATTTCGAAAATTTCCTCTTATGTAAAATAATGCTACGTAAATTTATTAAAGTTCAGATCAAAAATGAATAAGAAACTTAACCTTTAGTTGAATGAAATTTAATTCATAAATAAAAACGCTTCAAGCTTTTAATACCGTTGAGCCGATGAATAATTTACACTCATATTTACAATATTATTATAACTGGGTAGGTCATCCCTTCTAACCACTCCAGTCATATTTACAGAGGGACAAACAATCTTTTGGCCAGTTTTGGAGTCTATAACGGCTACTGGCTCAGCTTCACACATAGTTCGGAGGGCATCATAACTGAGTGACCAAGAAGATCTACTGCTATTTCGAGTACATCCTACTTCATTCGCTGGCAAATAAGAAACTCCATTCGGACAATAACTTGGAGGAGCTTCTCTCTCTGGTAGAAGAGGGGCCAGGCCTTCTCTGCTTGAACACCGGTTTATGTGAGACAAAATATAAAACGCCAACTGAAAGATAGGGGGAAAATTGTTATGAATTTCAGCTTTTACATAGCATTGTGATTATCATTATTATTGTAGCGATTATTGCATGAACACTAATAAATGAATGCACTCAGAATGAATAGTACTCTTAACGCACTCAGAATGAAAAGTACTCCCAACTCACTCAGAATAAACAGTACTCCCAACGCACTCAGAATTAATAGTTTTTTTTTTTTATTTGGCAACAAAGTAAGGTTTCAAACGTTTATTCTCAGATTAATTGGCAGCGGTAACTTCCTTCTATATATTTTCAAAGAGGTAAATGCTGTAGTTGTCCACTGTTGGGATGCTCTTTGTGTTAGTGCATTCTTTAATTTCAATCGCCCCCCCCCCCCCCAAAAATAAATAAATAAATAAAAAAGCGTAAAAGTTCTCATTTCTTTTATAAAAAGTAATTACATGCATTGTACACCCAATACAACACCGCCACAAGTCAAAAGTTGTCAATTTTGAGTTATATACTTGTCCTGGTGCATTTTTGCTAGTTCTATTAAAATGCAAGGCAGCCAAAAATGAAAAAAAAAAAAAAAAAACCTTATTTTTTAGATGTGTCAGTGTGATACTATAAGAATTTAAGCTAAGGCGGATAACATTTAAATTGATTTTTCTCGAAAAGTAGTTTTTGCAGATGTGGCAGTGTTGTACTAGGTGTGCGATATCAATTAAAATGCTTTGTTGCCATATGCTAAACGCTACAGTTTTCAACGAAGTTATGAATATTGAAGAATGAAATAGAGCTTAAGGGCTCATTCACTGTTCCTCTACTTTAATATTATTTGACTTATTTATCAATGTTTGCAGAACAAACACATGAGAGAAAAAATGCTTAGCTAGTAAGATGAACGAGAGCTTAAACTTTTCTTAATTAAACCCATTTTCTTCATTTGTCTGGATCAAAATGCTTGAGACAACATTTATTGCATTATTAGCTCATTAATCACGCCTTTTGTACAAGTTTATAAACTTCACATCAATGATTCAGGCATCAGGATTCAAGACATTTAAGTATGTAGTACGAAATACAGTACGTTTGAAAATGAGATTTTATCTCTCTATTTAGTTCTCTATTTTAGGCGAGAACAAATGTCGCTACTAGTTCTTCATCGAAAAAAAAAAGTTATCGGTTTATTTACTTATCAAATTAGCACTGTTTGAGTATCACAACATGGGTTCGAATTGCAAGGAAAAGTTTCAAAGCTTAAAATTGCATCAACTTTCAGTTAAGAATTTCTTCATAATAAATGTTCAAAATTGTTTAGAGGTAACTGTTCTAAATATATCGCCAAGAAATGAAAAAATCAAATAATATGAATAAGGGTCATTCTCCGGAAAATGTAACTTTTGAATGCAAATATTTTCAATTTCGAAGCCTTTTATTTTTTTTTAAATTCTTACATGAAAGTGTTACCTTCTAGAAGTAACCATAAACAATGGCCCAGCTGAGTTCCAATTATTTTACTCATAAATAAAAAAAGAAAGAAATGCCTTGTTCACGGAAATAAAAAAAAAGAAAAAACTTTTAATATTTAAAAATCGATTCCAATTTAATATCAAAGTAGTAATTTTGGTAATTGTGCAAACAGTCAGCAATTGTAATGATTAGTGAGAATATAATATTAAGCTCTCTTAATTAAAATAAGGCTTAATTATTAGTTTCAAATGTATGTTAAAAATAGTATTTAGTAAATTTGAGGATATACTGGCAATTTAATTTTAGTAGAATACCTATTTTTCCTCCATCATTTATTTTTACCTTAGAAATAATGACATCGATAAGGTCTGTCACGGAGGTGAGGAATTTTCCATTAATATGGGCCTAATAGATACATTTTTCAATGAATTTTTTTTTCTTCGTTGCTACATTCTGCATAAGTTAAGCATATGAAAACATGTTCACTTTTCTTTTTACATTAACTTACATCCATGAAATTCAAGTTCACGGAGGTGAGAAATCAGAATAACCACACTAAGTTTTTAAAGCAAAATCTATCTTCTTGTTTTTGGACCAAAATATCACAACTTCAACTATGGCTGAAAATAAAGCGGATATTTCCATGATACAAGCAGGCTCCCTTGTATCATGGAAAATAAAATTTGATGTCATAACTGCCAGTGTTAATGAGGAATGCTATTTTGTGTTTAGGTAACGGAGGTGAGAATTTATTGTGTGACATGACTCCTTTTCCTACTAAAACGAACTAAAACACAATATTAAAAAATTAAATATACTTAAACAATTAGTATTTGAGACACTTGTGAAAGGAATAATAAATAAACAAGTATATACTTTTAATTAAACAAGTTATTAAGCAACATAAACAGTCACACAAGGTGTGTGACATGCCACGGAGGTGAGAATTCACACGTTGTGAACCAAAAATATATTAAAATAAAAATTATTGTTAAAACATTGTTGGCAGGTTTAAATAGATATATTTTTGATGAAATTAAAAATCATTGTAAAATGAATTGTTCCTTGTGACAGAAAAGTTACTTTTTGAAGAATGACCCATAAATATCTCTAGTCTTCACAATATTGTATTTTTATTGACTTAGTACTAGTAAATAATTTTTTCACAAAATTTTATTGACATTTGTTTGTTACTTATGGTTAATATAACACAAAATAAGCATCTTGTAGTCAAAATTTAATTTTTGGTACCTTCCGGATGAAGGGTTAATCAAATCCACAACTTGTACGTGAGATTCATATAAAGGTCGTGATTCCTGTCTTATCACGGTACGCTAGCTTACTTGCAAACTGATAGCAAATAAAATATTTAATCACAGGCCAATTAAATCGAAACGACAACGATTTATTCATTAGAAGAGGCAGTGTCGAAAAGCATTTTTAGCGACGCGGTTGATTACAATTGGGTGTGTTTTTCAGTACAAGTCAGGTCTAACGAAACTCCATAATGGCATTGTTTTATGTAACTCTCATATTGAATTCCTCGTTCTTCTCACGATTCTAAACTAGTTTTAAAATATAGGCACCACTTTTCTCGGAAAAATAATTTTCCTTTGACACAAATTGTGTCTTAATTTTAATTTTGCCTCAATTTTCTTTGCAGTATTTATCCAATTTAATGGTTTTTTAAAAATAATTTCTTTTCACATAGCTTATCTAACAATATATACGGAACCGTCTAGAAAAAGTCATTGTAAAATCATGCTTCAAAAAAAAAAAAAAAAAAAAGTTTGTCTCTATCTCTGGTTCTGTTTTTAAGAATATTCTCCCTTTGTGAGGTTTGGCTCAGAACAGTTTTTACATTTATAGAAACGAGCACATTATAGGTTAGGAAATGTGACTTAAAATTATGTGTTTATATATATAATATACATATACATATATATTTGAATATGAAGCATATTCAACCCATACTTACCGTAGAATAGTCGTGATCTATTTCTTTTCCTCTAAGCTGAACTACGTGGGCAAAGTATATCTGAAAACAAAAATCAGTTTTTATTACTGATGGGAACATTCATTTTTCTGAAACACCATCTTTTACTGTCGTTCAATTTTGCTCCAAAAACTTCAGTTTATAATGTTTGTAGCATATTTAAAAGTATTTTAAAGATTAAACTACTCTTTGTAAAAACTACAACATGTAAATAAAAATAGGTGAGCAGAGTATTTTTAAAAATTAACATTTTAGTTCTTTCAATACCACGACAATATGAAACTTTCAAAACACGATTCTGAAGCTTATTTTTATGTATGATTTTTTTTTTTTAATTTTTATATTGACGACAATTTTTACAAACATCTAACTTTTTTCCGTGACTAAGTTATTGTAAAGAATGTCAGTTGTACAATTATGACCAACTTCTCTTTAAAGTTATTAAAAGCAGAAAAATTTATAGACATCTTAAGAGATACTGTATAAAATTTGATATTACTGTTAAAAATAATATTTGTCTTAATAATCATTAAAAAAAATTTTGTCATTTAAAATTTTTGGAGTTGAAAAGAATTAAAATGATAATATTTTTTTTAGCCTCATTAGTGAAATATTTGCAAATCTAAACTCTTCGGAAAGGTCTTAATGCTTTTGCACAGTTGAGTAGTTTCATTAGTGCTGTATCTTTGTGATTGCTCCAGAAAATTCTTTGATCTTTTAAGATATTTGGGAAATGTTATTCCAACTCTTCAGTAAACATCAGTGGGGTTCATTAGTATTATGGCTTAATGATTCGAAACTCTAAGCCACCAAATTCATTACTAGCATTAAATTGCTTTCACTGATCTAAGGGTTGTTTTAATACACTTTTTTAGTCTAAAAACCGCGGTTCAAATATTTTTTTAATGCGAAGTAAATAAATGATTTTTTCAAAAAAACTTCCAACCCAAACGCAAATGTATTTATTTAAATACTTGTATTTAAGTTCTCATAAATTTCAAAGTATCGCTTGTAACAGAAGGGAAGTGATTATATAAAATCTGCAAATCTATTTTATCTCCGTTTGTATTTTAGAGTGTCTATCGGCATGGTGACGATAGTAAGAATTCAGATCCAAATGACGTACTAAAAATATCTTTAAAATTTTCGGTATTGTCTTCCTTTTCTTTTTCGTCTCTTATTAAACATTTTATTAAATTATCACTGCCTTTTCTTGCTTTTAATTTTTGGTATAATGAGCAATGCATAATTTCTTGTAATTCACATTAGACTTAGAATCCGTTCAATTAATTGTATATTAAGTTCAATTATTTAAACGTTTCGAGTGTTTTTCTATTGTTTCACTACTTTAGTTAGCAAAAAAAAAAGTGCTTAGAAAGTATGATGAAGTTCGAAATTTTCAATTTGGAAAAACATAAATGTAAATGTACATATAGGTTAAAGTAACCCAATATGACGGTACTTTCCAATCAGGGTATCAATGTTATTTTTGATGCATGCATCCGACTTCTACGGAGAAAGTAGAAACTAATTGCTTAATAGTTGCTTATTTCTGCTGTGACCGGAGCCAGTAGTCTGAGCTGCATGTGTGAAGGATATATTTGTTTGCTTGTTTCAAAATTCCGACTTTTTTTTTATACAATACTACAATAATCAGCTTGCACCGCACATACACGTTGGAAAATACCACATAATAAGCTATCGTTTTTTCTGTACTGATGTTAAGTCCGTGTATTTATAGTATTTATTCGATTTGAAGCATAATTAACGCATGTGATTTAGAATAAAAATCTTGTTATAAAAACGCACAATAAGGGGTAGCAACATCGAGCAAAACACACATTAAAGAGCAAAGCTAATTTATTTTCCTTAGAAAAAGATAAGTAGAGTAGTGAAGGTGAAAATGAAAAAGCACTGGGCAAAGGCTTAAAAATACCTCAAATATAAATCATATAGACTGCAATGATAGTAGGAAAACTAATATTATTTGTTTGAAGTGCAAATCATTGATTTCTGAGATGCAAACAGTTGTTTTCTAGTGCTATTATACTCCATAATAGGAGACATATCGATTATTCGCCGGTTTATATTTTTACTCACCTTTATAATTAGCCAAATACCACCACCAGAGAACAAGCAAAGGAAAGTAAGATATGTCGTAGGTTTAGTTGGAATATGGTCTACAAAAAGATGTCTAGTTGTTGAAAGAGAATCCTAAAAGAAAAAAAGATGCGTTTAAAACCAATCGTTTAAGATCGTAGAAGATGCGTAAAAATCATTTATTGAAATTTCTTCTTCGAGAGTAAGATCATTTTCTATCAAATAAATTTTAATTATGCATTAAGGGATTTACTCTTGTGCTAGAAACCAAGAAATGAACGCTGTACATGTTTCGACTTGCAGTAGTTTCTTTTTTATTGCTCCGTGAAGCTATTATTAAAAAGTTGTTCTAAATATTAGGAAGGTAAAGTACATAGTAAATGAACAACTTTGCATGCAGTAATTTTCTGCAAAAGATGTTCGTAATGTTACTTCGTATAATAAAAAATGCACAATTTGTCGACACATTATTGCTTTTTTTTTCCTATGTATTGCTCGCTAAGGAAAAATATAATGCCAAAGAGGTATCTTATTTCAACGAAAAACTCTTTAATATGAATTATATACGTATATACCAATTACATTGAAGGGTTTATAGTCTATAGTCCCCTGTAATAGTACAGTAACCTGTGCCAGTTTAAATTGTACAGTACCTGCCAAGAAGAAAACATTTTTTCTAAACTATATAACTCAGCTCACTGTCAAATTTTAAACTTTCGTATAAGACTAAATAATATGAAGAATATTTTGATGATGGATTTTAAAACTATTCTAAACTTCAGTTTTTTGTTACAGGAAAATATTGTGTTCTTTTTTCTCTTCTTGTAAATATTATATAACACTAAATTTTTGGCCAACTATTTTGTGACAAAAGAATTTTAAAAATAAAAAGGAATAAAATTGTTAATAAATGATTAATTATTACTAATGTAAAAATAATTAACAATAAATTTACAAACTGGGAGAAGAAAAAATATTAATTATAAATTTTTACACCCCTTTTTAACACTTATAATAACTCTACACTAATATTTATGTTACGGATTGGATATAGGAACTATTCACATCTGTCCCCACATGTTGTGTTTACAAGTGCCCCGTCATCTACCTTAGAACTAATTTTCAAAAATGAAGAATTCTAAGTTTAATTAAAAAATTTAAACATTGTCCTAAATTTACTTAAATGTTCATAGAATGGTTTGCTATAATTCAGTTTAGCTTATTAGTTAGTTTAAAATATGTTTGCTCTTGAAGAAAACAATGATAAAGTTACATACAACACCAGCTAAAACAAAGAAAATATTACCACAGAAACATAAACTGACTCATTGCTCTAAAAGTTTAGCCAAGAAGTAAGACTGGTACTGTCATTACTTGAGAATCGTTCAAGATTTTTCTCTTGACATTGTCCTAGTAAAACATGCCACGTTCATATGTGCCCCCTTTTCCCCTAGGCAGTTTTTCAAAACAATATTCTTTAAAAGAAATTTTATAAGCTCCAAGCAGCTAAAGATCTTTCCTTGGTAACACCATTTGAACTTATGTTTGAATATAAATATAAATTACATGCATAAGATTTCTCCCCTTTGTTAAAAAAAACTTTTCTGCTGCTTTTTAGTTTTTTTCCTTTTTTATGTGTAAAAAACAACCATCTTGTTAGATTTATTGCAAATAGTTAATGAGCATTTCGGTAGACATTTATACAATTGTCGTAAAAGACACTATTTGAAAGAAAATCTTCGTAACGGATTGTTTTTTAAAAACTCTATGCACTTTTTTCGGTTTTGTGAAAATCGTTTTAAGTTCTACTATTTAAGCGTGAATTCAGGTAGAGTAATGATTTTTAATGCTACTGAGTTAATGCTTCGTCACGAGCGAACCGCCTAGAACGTCCAATGCATAATAATTTTGCATGTTTTAACAAAACCATGAATACGAGACAGTTTTCTTCTTGTGTACATAAAGATATACTTCAGTAATTAAAGGTAGTATGCATCGAAGCAAATTTTAATTAAATCAGATCTTAAAAAGAAACGTGCGCTGAGCTTTAATTTATTTACACAAAAGAAAGTATCGTTTTAATATTGAACTGAAGCATTGACACTTTTAATTAGTTTCGCGTTTAACATTGTAATGGATGGAGAACAACGTAGCTTGTTCCAATTAACGAACTTACTTGTGCGCTTGGACTTATCTTTCCTTCAAGTTGGTAGAAAATTTGAAGCTTTATTCACTTGAAAGAAATACAGTAACTACTACAGAAAATTATTGTACAGATTGTTGTACAGTTTCTTGTGAAAACATATTAAAAAGAGAACAGTTAATACTGCTTTCATCTTAAATTTTATGTTTCTAAGACAAATGATATGACTTTTGCAAACTATCGTTACATGAATGTTACATGTTTACACTTATCGTTATATGTTGTAAATAGTATTAGTTTCAGACTTTTTCATGTATGAATCTCACCATTAAAACAAGATATCTTGACGTGAATTTCCAATTGTCTTGCTTAGTGGCCACACAAATCAGATTTTTACCAAAGAAGTAAGTTGTTTAGATGAAGGAGAACAAATATTAACACCGCCATCTCCATTATTTGTTTTCTCTTACAACTACTGAGCAACTCATGCGTACTATACTATAAAGGTAATTTTAGAAGTATCGTTACCTCGATAATATTAAGTGTAGATAGTACACAAACATGTAGATGGAGTTATAAAGTTTTGATTCATTTTTTTTTAAATTAACTGATTAGAACTATTGATCTGAAGCTAAAAATAACATTTTTCAGTGAAATTTGGTAGAAAGAAGGTTTGGCACCTGGGAATCCAAATTAGCACTACGTGTGTTTAAAGGGAGGCTGTAATGAAAAATAAAAATGCTGTTGACGTGCTACGTCAATGAATTTAAAAACGAAAATATGGTGATTGTCGAAAAAAATCAGGGTGGACACTGAAAACATCATTACGATACAAATCGAAGACGTGATGAGCACTCGTGTAACAAATGCATAAAAGTTCAAAACGTTGCTCATGCATTGAGTGACTCATTTGGCATTGCCCGTGTTATAATTTCCGACTTGGAATACTGCAAAATCCGTGCTATTTACGTAGTTGACTGTTGATAAATCGGAGGAAGAGAGTGGAAATGGATAAGAGTTTGAGGATGCAGTTGAAATGTGCCTCTCTCACTTTGCTATCTGGATTTGACAGCCCTCTGACTATCTATCTCTCTCTCTCTCTCTCTCTCCATCTCTTTCTCTCATCCTGTGAAAAATAACTTACATAGTCTCAGATTCAGTGTCCTTTCTTCAAGTCCTCTAAAAATCAACTTTTCGGTAAAAGATGTGGAAGTTATAACCTCAAGATTAATTAAACCTTCTACCCTAACATTACAGCTTCTCCATAAGAAAAACAGACCGACCGAATTGATTTTTATTTCCCATCAAAAAACAGTTGTTGAAATGAATTCAACTCCTGCTAGCTACAGGTCCTCCCAAAAGTGTTCGTACACTTACCATTTTCAATTGAATAGGCCGCTATCCATTAATTAAAATTAATAATTCGGAATAGGTATTTAACTATAAGATCTATGATCTATTTTTAACAAAACTACATGAACAATTTTAATAATGTTGAAGAACTTGATTTTTAAGAAATCAATAACCAAAAAGTACCAAAGACTTTATCTCTCAAAAGTCTTCATACATTTTAAAAATTATCTGACGTATTAGTAAATAATCTTAATTTTTCATTAAGATAATATCTTCAACATCCACAACAGCTTTTAAACTTCTAAGAATAGATTTCACTAGTTTTTTTTTTTTTTTTTTTTTTTTTTTGCAATTTCTGAGAGAGTTTTAACTGTACTCCAAGCCTTACTATTTCTAGTTCGCTTTTCGTTTCAGTGACGTTATTTTCGTGATTTAACCTCCAGATGTCTCAAATATGTTGCATTGGGTTTAAATCTGGCGATTGAGGAGATACTTTCAAAACTTGAGGGCGATTTTTGAGGCACCAGACGCAAACGTTGAAAACCATGTGCTTCTTATCGTTATCATTATATAAAACAAATTTGTTTCCACTAAGCAAATTTTGGGCTAATAGCTTAAAATTGGCCTTTCGAATATTTTAACTAGCAGCATGATTAATTATTTCATCAATAAATTCCAAATTCTCAAGTCCTGATGCTAATATGCTTCCTCATACAAGAGCACCTTAACCGCCCTGATTAACTGACTAAGTTCTGAGGATTAAGTTTCTCATTATTTCTTCTAGTTACAATTACACAACATCGGAACCAAAAACATTGAATTTATTTTCATCTACAAATAAGATTTTATTTCAAAATATTTCGGGCTTATGTATCATTGATTTTGCCCAGGGGCGTGCACAGGGGAGGGGGGAAAAGGGACAACGATATGGAGGGGGCCCGCAAAAGTTATTTGTGACAGGTCACAAAATTTCTGTGCACACCTCTGTTTTTTCCACCGACAGTCAAAGCTTTCTGTTTTTCGCAGGAACAAAGAATTTTCTTCGTGAAGAGATCCCATTTAGTCCAGCTCCTCAGAGAACTCGGCGAACAGTTTCATGTAAAATTAAAAAGAAACATTTTTTTTAGGTTTTGCAGAATCTTTTACAACTTTCAAATGAGAATTTTTCATGAATTTTCTAACTGTACATCTCTGATTACGTTTGGTTAACTTTACCGGTTGACCCTTTCTTACCTTGTTTTCGATCTCATTTTTTTTAATTCAGAGCAATTTATCACGCACTACGCTATAGAATGGTATAAATTAACTAATTTGGTGCTATTTCGAACCGATTTACCGGTTCTCTGAAGCAAAAAAAAATCAAATTTCGAATGGTGTTAGTTGTTTTTTACGAATATAAGATATTTTAAAATCATAAGCAGAATATTACGGAGTAAATTAAGAAAGCAATATAGCCAAAATGAATTTTAAAAGTCATCACAATGCAAAAATAATAAAAAGACCTCTTATGATAATTATTTTAATCTTCAATTCATCCCAAAATATTTCAGTGTACGATGACTTTAATTGAGTGTTATTTGTCTGTTTCTTCATTTTCTGACCGATTTCGAGAAGAAAATGTGTCAATATTTTGGAAAAACTACTGGGTTTTATTAAGAATGAAATAGAGATGATGTGAAAAAATATTGGACTTCATAACCGAATTCAGTTTTGCGTTATTTTGGTTTTTCTACAAAATTTTAAAGTGTACGAACATTTTTGGGAGCCCCTGTATATCTCAAAAATAATTACTTCACTTCGAAAAGTCAGAGAATGTTTAGAAATAAAGCTTGTCAATCAAAAATTGTTTAAATTGAAGCATATTTATATTCATTCAATTTTGAAAACTATATATGTCATCGCCTCAGAGAGCAACAATATCTTTCTATTGTTCTCAGACTTTGATGTCTTGCTTGTCTTAGTTCTGGGACAATGATGTGTGTAACAATAATGAAGTATATTATATTAATGCCATAATAATAATGTCTGGTATATGTCTTGCAGGTAACTTGGTCATACTTCGTCAATTCAGAGACCACCTCTCTGAAAGATCAATTATTTTGTGGTAAAATTTGTTGCCTCTTTAGAGACGTTTCCTAACATAGTTACATATGAGGTTTTTTTTGAGAAATCACGATTGCTTATTGCTTTCATTTGACTGTTTTTGGCGTCCTATCATTTTATTTTCCCACCGCCATCCTCCGCACCTTCACCGTCGACCGACTCCTCACGATGCTGCTCCTATAGCGAAAACCGTCTCCAGGTTGCATCCATGTCCTATACACACGCGCATACATACACAACTACACACACACGCACACACATACACACACACACACAAACACATACACACATACACATACAGATACACACACGCATACATACAGACACCTACACATATACACACACAAAAACATACACACACACATACACACAACTACTCACACATTCATGCCTGCACACAGACACAAACACATGCCTACACACACATACACATACCCCCTACACACAAACACACATACCCCACACATATACACATACCCCCTACATACACACACTCGTGATTGCGAAAAACATAATTTGAATTCAAAATGTCAAAATTCAAATTAATCTTTTTTTTTGGCTGAACTCAAAAGGGACATAGAACTGATTTCCTTATTTATTTATTTATCATTATATAGGATAGTTTTTCTATTCTCCTAAATTATTACAAAAAAGTAAGTTTATAAAAATGAAATACCATGAAAAGTTTTTAAATTGAGATTGAATATATATGACTATAATACTTATGTAATGGAAAAATTAAAATTTCTTAGACTTAACGAGGCACCAATTCCAAGCAATTGCACATTGATTGATAACCTATCCGAAGAATATTTAAACCCTATTAAGAGCAAAAGATTAATTTATTTATGCAAGCGAATAAGTAAATCATACCTGGAATTTTACAGCAAAATATATGGCAGCACCAAGATCGAAAAGCGTAATGAGGTACGCAATCATAACCCATGGAGTCAATCTTCCAGTTCTAAGAGTCTAACAAATAAAATAAACGAAACTATTATGTTTTAAAAGGATATAAGCTACGAAAATACAGTAAAAAAAATAAATAATGAACGATTTCCGAATAAGCTTAATGTATTTTCTTACAGACGAAAGTAATGGCTAAATTTATTCATTTTGGTCCCAGTTCATTGATTTACATCACAGAATATTATTTATATTTATTTGATGCGTTCAAGAAACAAATAAACAATCAATGCACGTCTCAAGTGATTTTGTGATACTTTTAGGCTACTGTCATGTTTAATATCACGGAGATCTATCTCTGTTAGATATGAAAGTAGCCTAATATTAATCACAATTTTTATTATGATTTATATAAATGAAAAGCGTAGCATTTTTAACTTCTAAATTCGCAAAATAAAATTTAACCAAATGAACGTATGAAAATTATGCTGTGATTTATAAAACATCAAAATGTCTTTATTTAGATCTGTTCTCTCACACTCATTACTGTTCAAAAGGTAAATGATTTTTACTTCTCTAAATGCTTGAATTTTGTATTTCATAAGGCTCTCAAAATGGTAAGCGAATCACTGGTGATATACCAATTGACTCAACACAAAAACATCATTTAAATAAACAAATAACGTGAACAAAGTCCATACTGTCAAAAATACAGCATACATCTGTTTAAAGGTCACAATAGAGTCTCTTCCTTACGACAATAACACTCAATGGAAAACTGTTTTAATGATCTTGAAAACCAGTCACTGATGATTAGGTTTATTCAAGACTTTCAAAAGCTGCTTGATATATTTTCGTGACAACGTGTGCTTTATTTACTGTGTTCATTCATTTTAATTGTAGTTTAGAGCAAAGAATTTAAAAGCATTCTTTTAACTTTATTCTTTTATTCAAATGCAATAGTAGTATTAAAATCACAAAATATTTGTAGTATAACTATAATGACGCAAAAAATTACTAGTTATATGTAGGGTGATTTGCCAGTAGTGGACCATTTAATGGAAATTTCTACAAGTTCTATTTAATTTCACAGGAAAAAAAAAAACTGGAAAAAAAATTGAAAATTTTTCTATGTGTCTATAAAACTATCAGGATCAACGGTTACTAATCATTTTTCTGTTTTACTTACTATTTTTCAAGTCATTTCGAATAGAAGTTAAAAAGGGAGATTTCGCCAGTAGTTGATCACTCACTTCCAGTAGTTGACCAGCGTCTGCCAGTAGTTGACCACTTTTTAAACAATGGAAAATCTGAAAACTAAAATATTAAAATCGGGCCGGATGCATGCCTGTATGCACTTATGTTCCCTTAAAGGTCGCCCCTTAATGGTTGTAGGGTGGATGACGTCGTCACAGATGTCACGTGACTTTAATGATGGTTACACTACAGTGATGACTAATAGGTAAAATGTCGTGAAAATTTTGGGACATCCGACAAAAGATATCCGACACTTTTGTCTCGGATGCCTTTTCATCCATAAGCTCATTACTTTTTGCATTGAAAAATACGTTCCCTGTATCGCCGAAACACGTGTCTGCAGTAATCTGTGAATTTGTGCTTTTCTGACGTTGTTTATTTCTTACTCTACTGTTCAGTTCAAAGGTGTTTATTTACCTTAAGACAAATATTACTTTTTTTTTTTTTTGGCAAGTGATAGTTCATTGCACATAGTTATAGTCAGTGGCGGATGCAAGGGAAGGGTTATGGGGATCATGACCCCCCCCCCGCCCCAAACCGTCGACAACAGTATCCGTCCTCATTGTGTTCAAAAACTTTATGCATAAAATGTGAACGATTACAGTATCTTTATAATTCATTAATTATTTCTGAAAGCAAATATCTTAACTGCTACTTCGTTTCATTGCTTATTAAATTAATTTCCAACGTTTATCCCAATTAGGTGCCTTATTTCCGGCCAATTTGTTGTTTTTATTGTCCCCCAAGCAGTTTCAAACAATTTTTGTTCCCAACACCGTAGGTTCGTTTATGGGGGCCGGGGGGGGGGGGGGTCATTCATCAGCATGATCCCCCCCCTAAAATGGTTTTCTGTATCCGCTCTGGTTACAGTATACGCTCATTTTTATTTGGAATTATTTTTCCTGGAACCAGTGTTTATCAAAAAAAAATGGATATTTCGTATTGCCCTCCTCTTATACATATCATAATACCACTCATACAAAGCTCCCACGTTAAACGCTCCCACAAAATGTTTAATAAAATACTGATTTAAAACCTTCTCAGTTCAAAATAGTGCGTGTTTGAAATATATATTTTTGTGCAACATTCATAACTTGAACAAAACATTAGTAATCCAATGAATACAAAATAATACTGAAAAACAAATTTGAACGAATTTTCTGTTCCTCAATGTACTTTGCGTGTATCTTATAGATTTCAAGGTGCTGAAAAATAATATGTTTGCAAACATTTTCTATCACCCTCCAATATTAAGGAGTTTTAATTATAATTTTTGGATTACATAGGCTATCTTATAGCAGTTACAAGTTTACTACATTTTTCTTTTAGATGCATTTGATCCGTATACACATATTTTTTTACTCATTACAGCAATAGAACATGTAACAAGAAAATGGAAAACGAATTCACTTTGATAAGTTTTACTTTTCCGACTTTGAGCAGATGGCGCTTGGCGTTCAGTATCATTTACTGAGGAACAGAACTTACTTACTGAGGAACAGAAACCTTGTTTACAAGTGTAATCAATTCATGAGCGCTGTCGATGTACTGAAAAATTCGAAAGAATGTTTGCCAAGTCACAATAAAAGTAACTTACTACATTTCCTCGAGCAGCGAATATTGCAGAAAGGATCCAGATTATGTTCAATCCTATTGCTGCTAATATCAATCCATGAACAACTACAAAGAGAAGAGCAATGTATGAAAATAGTAAATTGAAAAGAAAAACATTTTTGAATTTCAAATGCGATTCTAATAGTTTATGAAATCCTTGTTATAAAATTGCCTCTTTAAACCGTTAACGTTCAGATCAAATTAGATATTTTAGCTGCCACGCTGTGCAAGATTCTAGCTGTTCTAGATTATTACACGGCGTTGCCCCCGGGTATATGTAAATACTACTTTCTTCTTAGACAATCAAATAAATTAATGTTCTCTCCATACACATGAAAAAAACATCACCTATATTTTAGGTACTAAATAACAAGCGTTTTGATGAGTTTAAAATGCTATAAATTAACAGAATGGATTAATTTTGTTATGATTCATTTTTATTATTAATACTATTGTAGGGGTCTTTGAAAATCGGAGGTGATTTTAGCGCAGTGAAATGACATGGAAAGTCGCTCGAGTATAAAAGAGTAATTTCATTTAGCGATTAATAGTTACATTACCTTTTCATATATTTACCGACAGTAGTCTCATGAAAACTGAGGGAAAAAAATATTTAATTTGGAAGTTCTCCAATTTCATTCATTTTTCATACATTGGTTATGTTTTCACTGTGATTAAACCTCTTGCGAGCAATGAAGGGGAATTGGGAGATATTGAGCTTATTCTTTGTTAAAAATGAAGTTCCTATTACTCTATTACTTACAAACGCCTACAGCTCCAATTCTATAATTTAAAAAAACGAGCAAAAAGCGAAACTTTATCGGGGGTCCTTGTTTATGGGCTTTCCAATGACATCAATTCGAAACTTTCATCGCATAGAAAGATTTTTTTTTTTTTTTTGGTTCTAAGATTAAAATTAGAACGTTTTGCAACCTCTTTGAAGTTCAAAAAAAGCTCGTATGTGATCTCCTGGACTTCAAAGTAACTTCCCCACCAAAGTTGAACGTTTCGACGTTAATTGCGGATTTGTAAAAGGAACACACACACACACGAAGACTACATTCGGAAACACCGGTTCGGTGTACCGGTCGCAGCGGTGCCACCGCAAGCGTTCAGAAACGATCGAGTCCCCCAATACGTTTTATATTGAGAATCAACCATTTCGACCGCTTGCTGTGGCACCGGTGCCTGTTTCTGAATGTAGCCAAGCAAATCTATACATCACATTTTATGAAAAAAAAAAAAAACTACTTTCCTTTGTATCAAGAATTTGAAGAGCGTTCGGGGAAAAATTAAAGTCTGCTTAGAAACTTTAAGTTATATAAGTTTCTGTGTGTACATATACAGCGCGACCCTATTTCACATGCAAACCCTCTGTTTTCGCAATCGTTTGTCCTAAATGCATACTTTCAATTGAAAAAATGGTCAAAAGTAGGTGAAGAGTTAATATATAGAAATATTGAAGCGATAAAGAAAAATAGTAAAAAAATACGAAATACGGACTTGACACTGTTAAAACCAGAGTGCCTAATAGGTAGAGATTTTCCCCCTAGGGCTTATAACGGTGCCTCAAGATGCAGTAGGGCTAGGAAATGTCGTTAAGATGACTTTTTGTTCCTCAATGAGTTAACGACGTTAATAAAAGTGCCAACAGACAACGCTCTGAATGCCTCATACATGCGGACTTTGAAGAAGGAAGGAAATAGTCTCTTCCGAATCCTCTTAAATGACCGGAACTACAAATGCTTTTGTCAGAAGTCTTTTGATCCATAAGCTCACTTATTTTGCATCGAAAAAAGAGTTCATTGTAACCCCGAAACACGTGTCCGCAGCAATCTGCAATATTTGCAGACGCATTAACATTTTCATTTTATACTGAAAATCCTGAAAACAAAACATCTCCTGTGTATGTTTACTAATAAATTTCTACTATTTTATTCCCAAAAGTTGTGTATCAATATTCCTCTTAATATTGTTATAGCTTAATGTAACCCTGATTTTAAACGTAAATAACTTTTTCCACTTCTGTGAAACCTGTACCAGTTTTTTTAAATAAAAAGTAGAAATCTCCGGTAAGTAATTGCTTATTGGCATTAAAAGGTTTTATCTCAGAAAGCTTACGAAACGAATACGGCGTCAGCATTTTCTGGTAATCATTCATCTCAGAAATTGCGTTTCAAAATATTTTCATTTAGTTTTAATTGACACTCAACGTGTTATTAGTCCTCAATCAATCCTTTGTTGACATTAAATTGAAAGTTACAGTAGCCACAAGTGATTTTATAGTTTTATAAATAAATAACTCTAAATAAATAATCCTCTGAATTAACAATGAACCATACTGCTTTAATGGAGGTATAGGGTACATGTATCTATCGTATACTAACACATATTATGATTATGACAAAAAAATACCTTACATTTTTTTTTATCTCCTGTGTTTGCAATCGATGAACTTTGTGTCTTTATTGCTATAGCTGTATTATTATTGCATTTGTCTCTAAATAAAACTTCCTGCACCAATCCGTTTCAAGCTTAGAGCACTAAATGTATTGTGCTCTAGCCTGTTGCAACTAAAAAAGTAGAGCCTCCTCTTACTGTCAACCGTGATAAAACGGCTAATAAAATGATGATAGTTATAGCAAAACATGAGTAAACAAGAGATAACTCAGAGAAGAAATCTCCGAGACTCTTGATGCTGTGGAGGAGTCTCGGCGGAGCGACTGATGATCTCTGCAGTTCATTGGACTGCATCGTAACAAAAAAAGAATACCAGTTGCAAGGAGGGATACAAGGGAGGGGCGATGTGGGAGACCGCCTCTCCCTTGAGGGACCCTCCACCTGAAATTTCTCCGAGTTGAAGTCCTAAAAAGCAAGAGTAGGCCCTTTTTGATGATGTTAAGAAATGGAAAACGGTTCAAATCTCTTGTGGTGCTCCCCTACCCCGCCATAATCCAGGTACCCAGTAAGAGGTCAGTTAAAAAAACAATTGCCTCCTCCTAAAAAACTTTCTAGATCCGTTCTTACCAGTTAGAGATGCAAAATCCACACAGATTTTAAACATTAGAAAAAAACCTCGAAACTTTGAGCATAATTGGGAATTTAGAGGGTAAAAGGCCTCCATTCGTTTACATGTTGACATTCATTCTAAAATGTGATTGTATAAGATTTTCATCAAATAATATAATTTTCAAAACTTCGTTTAAGCTCTCAGTAACAAACATCAACAAGCAAAATTGAGCCAAATGATGAAAATACATTTGTTAAAAAAAGCATTTTTTTTTCTTCTAAGCATTAAACCATTATTCAAATTTGCAATTGATGCAGGAAGACAAGTATATCAGCAATGCTTTTTCATATAATCGGGAATTTTTACGAATAGTATGGGATGATATTGAGGGTTTTCCATTTCTTGTACAAGTTATGTACTACATTCGATTTCCTAAAAGAAGAAACTGGCAAGTACTCCGTAGTTAAACGGGGAAAAAAAAATATTTTTTCTTTCAAAATGCGAGACGAAGTTTCCAAGCTATATATAATCTCATTTTGTACTTCTACACAGTATCATTGAAAATACTGTGCATTTTCATCTGAAATAAATGGCAGAAAGCCTGGTTTTCATGGATGAAAGCCATGAACTACTTTTATATGGTATTGACAAATCCCTTCTGCATACATTACGGATGAATATTTTTTCCGTACGAAGGGTGAAATTGACTGCAGAACTGTATCAGAAATAAATACAAATCATAAAAATTTGAATTTGAAGTTTACTTCAACTACACTCAAACCTGTTTTTGTGCGGTGGATAGGAACCGCATAAAAAAATCGCATGAAAAAAGACCCGTTCGTTTTATAAAGAATTTCGTCCATATTATAAAGAATTTCGTCAATTGAGTTCCAATCTGATTGAAGTTTTCATATATCGTACAAAAAAAAAAAAAAAAAATACCGCCCAAAAACAAGTTTGGGTGTAGTATATTTTGATTGTGTTGGTACCTAAGTTTAAGGAAGTGTAATGTCATTCGTGCGGAACCTTTTTTTAGGATTTAAACGAAATGATTGCAATTTTCATCATTAAATAATTTATTTCTACTATAGACTAAGAGAAACGTTTTAAAGTCATTACTCTAATTACAGAGAAAGAGAGTGATATTTTGTAACAAAATAATCATTTAGTATTAATTTAATTTGGATTATACTTACTGTCAAAGTCTTCGATATAATCAACATTGATTAGAAGACTGAAAGGATTCAAAATGTGACCATTAGTCAAGATCAACAAAAGCTCTATGTTGCAAAATAGAGCACAAGCCGCCTCTATCTGAAAAAATAATATAGTGCATTAAGCAATAAGTTTTAAGCGCAGTGCATGTATATTTAACAAAAAAAAAAATACGAAGGAGGGGTCAGAATAACAAAAAAATTTACATACGTGAGGACAAAATTGATAAAAGAAAGTGATTACAATATGAAAGCAAAATGATCATTTATTAAAGGAAACATCTTAAATGAATGGAGGTTGAGCCACCTCTCATGAATGCACGAGGTGATACTAACGGGAATTGAGGTTTTAAAGTGTTGTCCGATATCTTACGTCATCTCGTTCCAGATATACTGCAAACGCGTCGCTAATTCAATCAAGCTCGTAGCCTGCCCAATACACCGTCCAAAGTGATCCCAGTTATGTAGGGGAATGTGGGGCAAAGTGAAATGGTTAAGATGACTGAGTTTTTTCAAAACGTACAAATTGGAAATTTATTTTGAAAACTACAGTAAATAAAGAAAGATCATTATATTTTATAATGAAACTTACATTGAAACAATATTTTTTTATATTTTTGGCAGTAAATTTGAGCCTTAAAAAAATGGAAAATTTTCACTTTTTTTTCCATGGGGCAAAGTGCAAAATGAAACATTTTTCTAATGAAATATTTTCTACTCAGTTATAGAAAGTATTTTTGATCAAATAAATCAGTAAATAAAAGGTTTAATGAGTAAATGCAAAGATACTGAAATAATAAACTTAAAATTAAATTCGTTAATTAATTAATGTATGAAGAAAAATAAATGAACAAGTAAAAGAGTGAATGTTTAAGAAAACAAGTGAATGAATGAATAAATATATCGGTGAATTACTAAATGAAGGAATGTAATAAATGAATTAATAAATGAGTGCGTAAGTGAATGAATGAGGGAGTAAACAAAATAAACTATTTCACTTTGCCCCCATCGACTTTGCCGCGCATGTACTTGACCGATTGTAGAAAATTTTTAAAATAAAAATAACCTTAATATTAACTAAATAAATATTTCACATTGTATGACTTGCAACAAAATGTTGCAATATGAGTAACAAATTTTGAAAATTGCCTGTATTATCATATGCTTTAATCTTCAATAGTATTTGACTGGAATAGTTTACATGCTCTACTATATAGTTAAAGTATTACCAGATAGGTGGTGTCAAAAGCAGAGTAAATATTTCACCATTTCACTTTGCCCCGCTATTTCGCTTTGCCCCACATTCCCCTACTTATCGATCTGCGACCAATAAGAAGATGGAGCAGGTTAAAGAAATTGACAATAAGAAAGAGGAAATCCCTTAACACCCTTGCTGGGTTTGACTGAACATGGTCCAGTTAAAAATTTGCTTCTTGGAGCCCCGCCATTAGAGTCAACACATATGCCTGAAGCATGCCACAAAGGCACCGTTAGGTTGTCGAGGTGTCCCGGATCTTTGGAACGCTCGAATGAAAATGATTCACTGTCAAATTTTATTTGGCACTAGCTTTAGGTAGGGGGTCCATTGCAAACAGAAAAAATCAGCAAGGGGTCCACCAATCAAAAAGCTAGTGAACCTCTTATAAATCTATGTTGCTTAAAACACATTTTGGGTGAATAGAGTAATGGAATCAAAAACTTAACGCCACGTCTCAATGTTTACATAGATGTTTGAACTTGAAAAAACAATTCAATGCTTTTTAAAATCATCTTGTATAAACACAATCATATAGAATATACTACATTAAAAAAAAGCATACACAAATATTATTGCAATTAAATATAAACTACAGGGTACAAATTAGCATACTTTAAAAGCTCAACATCAACTTCTATTTAAAATGAACCAATGCAATAAATGTAATTGAAGCCGCGCACACACACACACACACACATCCAATCATAAATAAAATAAAATCTTTATTTATGCAAAGTAAATAGAAAATTTCATTATTTATTCTTTACTATTTATTATGCTTTGATGTGGTTTCTTTTGAGCCTTTAAAACATCTATGTTTATCTTTTAAATAAAAGTTTTACTATACAATTGACAAATCTTTGACCTCTCAAACTGTCATTCAAACTATCAAATAACTGTAACTTTTCACTAAATTTAATATTGATCCGAACCGACCTTACAGTGAATAACATCAACGCTGTCGTACGAAACAAAAATTAAAAATTACTATAATAAGTAACAGTTTAAATATTTTTAATTTGATGTTAATTTTCCATAAGATAATCATTCAAATTAGTGTAAAACAACTTACGGAGCAAAATATAAGGATGACACTAGTAGCTGTGCTTAAAGAACAACACCCGCAGCAACATCTCCCCTGCATTGTTCTTCTGACAAAGAAAGGAACAGCTGTTAATGACTGTTTAAGTCTAGTTTGAAAGAACGTACTAATATTTTTCTCGCTATTGTTTCACATTATCTGTGATCAAAAACCTTTCTAGCAATTACATAGATAATATTGAATATATTGAGATTATTTTATCCTATCTTTTATTGTAAAATTATTAAAGGTATGTACTGAAAATGATTGACGCTGTGCATTTAGTCATTTGTTAAAAGTGAAATGTTCAAAGATGATGACATAAATTAAATATTTTGAACGCTCTTAATTAAGGCAGTGATAAAAAAAATTAATAAAATATAAAAGAAAGATAAATAAAATGTATAAGCTATATTGAAACATTTTTTCTGGTAATTAAAGGGACAATTTTGATTTTATTTTTAAGTTACGTCCAGGAATAAGTCCCTAATGAACTCTCATTTGCTATTTAGAATAACATACAGCTTAAAATAAAAATTTATTTTCACTGAAATCTGGAGGAAAAAAGCGCAAAAATTGTTCCGCTTAATTATTCGCGTTTTCGCTGCTTTAATGAATTTTCCTTATTTTGCTGAGACAAATAATAAACGGTTCAATCAAAAATTTGTCCGTTCTAATTAGCCTTTAAAAAACCAGTGAAGACGGGACATCCTTTTATTAAAGTGCCATCATTTATTTACGAGGATACTTTTTTTAGGCATTTCTTACCCTTAAACCGTTTTTCTTTAATTTCAGGCCCTCTATTTCTGGCAAATTAAATTTAACATTTATTTTTTGCAAATTAAAGTTAACTATAAAGGAGCTATTCGGCATAAATAGATAAATTTAGTCTTCAATCCCTGCCACAGCAGTAAGTAACACAAAAAATATTTTGATGGAGAAATACATGTAAACTGATGAATGACTGAATAGTTGTGCTCAGTGTTGGGCATGAACTAAAAAAATCAACTAAATTTGTAATTGATTGATTAGTTGACTAAAGTAATCTGACTCCCATTTAGTTCAGACTAATATTTTAAAAATTTAATTCAATTGCAGACGAAGATTAACGTTAGTTTAAACTAACTCGTTAGTTGATCAAAAAAACTAATTTAGTTCAGATTGATTTAGTTCAGATTAAATTAATCAGATTAAATTTAGTCAGACTGAAAGTAATCAGATTAAAAGTAATCAAATTGATTTGATTACTTTTTTAATTCAGATTACATTCGTAAAATATAAATATCACATGAACAGAGGCACATTTGTATTTCTACGTGTATATATATATTTATGCAAGCATACACGAGTTAATGCGTGTACATACGACTACGTGCGGGTATATACGTATATAAACGTGTTATCCCGCGTATGTTCGTGTACGGAGGTATATTTGAAATTTTAAGTAAATATATATATTTATGTGTGCATACACCAGTAAATACGTGTATATACGAGTATGTACGTGTACACATGAGAATATGCGTCTAGATACGTGTTACCCCGAGTATACTCGTGTAAAAAGGTACATTTGTATTTCTACGTCATATTCCAGCGTGCGTATACGAGAAAGTACGTGTATATACAAGTATGTTCGTACACACACGAGAATATGCTTATAGATATGTGTTACCCCGAATATACTCGTGTAAAGAGGTACATTTCTTTTTAAACGTGTATATACACATTTATGCAGGCATATACGAGAAAATACGTGTATATACGAGTAAGTACGTGCACACACGACAATAGGCTTATAGATACGTGTTTAACCCGAGTATACTCGTGTAAGATGGCACATTTGTATTTCTACGTGTATGTGCATATTTATGCGTTTATAAGCGAGTAAATACGTGTATATACGAGTATGTACGTGTACACACGATTATGCGTATAGATACGTGTTATCCCGAGTATACTCGTGTACAGAGGTAAATTAGCTTTTAATTGTGTATATACATATTTATGCGTACACACAAGCTAAGATATGTGTATATACGTGTACACATGAGAATATGCGTATAGATACGTGTTACTCCGAGTATACTCGTGTAAAGAGATACATTTGTATTTCTACGTTTATATACATATTTAAGCGTGTATATACGAGAAGGTACGTGTATATACAAGTATGTTCATGTACACACGAGAATATACTTATAACATACGTGTTACCCCGAGTATACTCGTGTACAGAGGTACATTTCTATTTAAATGTGTATATACATATTTATGCAGGCATATACGAGAAAATACGTGTATATACGAGTAAGTACGTGCACACATGATAATAGGCTTATAGATACGTGTTTAACCCGAGTATACTCGTGTAACATGGCACATTTGTATTTCTACGTGTATGTGCATATTTATGCGTTTATAAACGAGTAAATACGTGTATATACGAGTAAGTACGTGTACACACGATTATGCGTATAGATACGTGTTACCCCGAGTATACTCGTGTACAGAGGTAATTTTGCTTTTATTTGTGTATATACATATTTATGCGTGCACACAAGCGAAGATACGTGTATATACGTGTACACATGAGAATATACGTATAGATATGTGTTACCCCGAGTATACTCGTGTAAAGAGGTACATTTGTATTTCTACGTTTATATACATATTTAAGCGTGCATATACGAGAAAGTACGTGTATATACAAGTATGTTCGAGTACACACGAGAATATGCATATAGATGCATGTTAACCCGAGTATACTCGTGCACAGAGGTGAATTCGTATTTAATCTAGTACATGCACTTTTATGCGTGTATATACGAGAAAAGACAAGTATATACGAGTAAGTTCATGTACGCACGAGAATATGCGTATAGATACGTGTTTAACCCGAGTATACTCGTGTACAGAGGTAAATTTGTACTTGTACGTTAAAATACATATTTATGCGTGCATACACGAGTTATACGTGTATATACGAGTATTTTTGTGCTTATACGTGTATATACGTGTTGACTCGACGATGTTCGTGTACACAGGAATTTTGTATTTCTACGTGTATATACCTACAAGTACGTGTGAACACAAGTAAATATGTGTATATACGATACATATTTGTAAACACGAGTTTATACGTATAAATACGTGTTATCCCGAGTATATTCGTGCACGGAGATATGTTTAATTTCTAAGTGTATGTACAAATTTATTTGTGCATACACGAGTAAATACATGTATACACGAGTATATACGTGTACACAAAGGAATATACGTATGGATAAGTGTTTATCCGAGTATACTCGTGAACAGAGGTAAATTTGTATTTAAACGTATACATACATATTTATGCATGCATATACGAGAAAATACGTGTATATTCGAGTAAGTTCGTGTTCAAGCAAGAATAGATGTCTAGGCCTTTTTTTTAGCCCGAGTATACTCGTGTACAATGGTACATTTGTATTTCTATGTGTATATGCATATTTGTGCGTTTATACATAAATAAATGCGTGTATAAACGAGTATGTACGTGAACACACGAGAGAATATGTGTATAGATACTTGTTACCCCGAATATACTCGTGTACAGAGAAATTTGCTTTGTATATACATATTTATGCGTGCATATAAGAGAATACGAGTATGTACGTATTCACACGAGTATATGCGTATAGATAAATGTTACACCGAGTATACTCGTGTGTAGAGGTACATTTGTATTTAAGATTGCATATACATTTTTATGCGTGCATACATGAGAAAATACAAGTATATACGAGTATGTACGTGCACACACAAGAATATGCGTATAGATACGTGTTTAACCCGAGTATACTCGAGTAGAGAGGTACATTTGTATTTTTGGTTAAAATACATATTTATGCGTGCATACACGAGTTATAGTACGTGTATATACGAGTAAGTACGTGTTTATACGAGTAAGTACGTGTATATACGAGTGTGTACGTGTATATACGGAGCTGTACGTGTTAACCTGAGTATTTTCGTGTCTACAGGAATTTTGTATCTCTACGTGCAAACAGAAGTAAATACGTGTATATACGAGTTCGTAAGTGTAAACACGAAATTTTACGTATAAATACGTATTTCCCGAGTCTATTAGTGCACGGATTTATATTCAAACTTCTAAGTGTACACAATGTTTATCAGTACAGCGTTTACAGACTTTCAGGGCAGATAGAGTACACCTAGACGAGGGGAAACACATAGCAATGCATGGTCGGAAACACTTTCCTGGCGCGGTACTGACAACACCAATCACCAAAAAGGCAAAACACGAATAAGAGAAGAGAACATGTTCAGAATCTTTAGTACAGCAAAAAACTAAGGAAAAAGAAAATTAAGGGGCCAACGATCATCATCAAAGAAGGTGTTCGAAATTACGACCCCGCCCGTAATATCGAAATTTAGCAAAAATACCGGGCGGGTCCCGGACTTCCTGGTGAAACAAAAACCACGTGTGCGCATGCACCGTCATCTGATGCTTCGGTTTACGTAGCAACATCTGTTGTATGCACCAGACAAATCTTACCAGTATTTTTGCTGTATTAAAAATAATAAACATGTTTTCTCCTCTTAATCGTGCCCTGTCTTATGCTTTGTGTCGTCACTATCGCGTCTAGATGCACGGTATCTGCCCTGAAAGTATGTAAACGCTGTACTGATACATCCTGTATACTTATTTATGTGTGCAAACACGAGTAAATACTTGTATATACGAGTATGTTCGTGTACATACTAGAATTTGTGTATGGATACGTGTTAACCCGACTAAACTCGCGTGCAAAGGTAAATTTGTATTTAAACGTTTATATACATATTTATGCATGCATATACGAGAAAATACGTGTACAAACGAGTAAGTGCGATTCCACACGAGAAAAGACGTATAGATACGTGTTTAATCTGAGTATACTCATGTACAATGATACATTTGTATTTCTACGCGTATATGCATATTTATGCATTTTTGCACGAGTAAATACGTGTATATACGAGTGTGTACTTGTACACACGAGAATATGCGTATAGATACGTGTTACCCCAAGTGTACTCGTGTATAGAGGTAAATTAGCTTTTAAACGTGTATATATATATTCATGCGTGCATATAAGAAAAAATACTTGTATTTTCGAGTATGTACGTGTACAGACGAGAATATGCGTGTAGATACTTGTTTAACCCGAGTATACTCGTGTACAGACTTACATTTGTATTTGTAAGTTAAAATACATATTTATGATGCATACACGAGTTAATGCGTGTATATACGAGTAAGTACGTGTATATACGAGTAAGTACGTGTATATACGAGTATGTGCGTAAACGTGTTAATCGGAGTATATACGTTTACACACTAATTTTGTATTTGCCACGTGTATGTACATCAAAGAACGTGCAAACACAAGTAAATACGTTTATATACGAGTATATAAGTGTAACTTGCTATCCCGAGTATATTGGTGTACAGATGTATATTTTTATGTCCAAGTGTATGTCAATTGCAGATACAAAGAGGGGTCATGAAGGTCAGGACCCGCTCCCCCCCCCCACACCGCGGGGAAAATTTTGAACGTTTGCCTGAAAAATACAAAAAAATATCGAAACCATGAAAAAATATAATAATCTTTTTTTTTTTTGGGGGGGGGGGGCATTACAGTAGAATCTCGATAATTCGAATTAATTGGAATCCGACCCTTTCCGGAATATCGAAAATCCGGAGAATGAAAAAAACAAAACAAAATAAAACATACTCGCTGAAAATCACCTTAAAAGGAAACACATAGAATTACAAATAAACAGTAAACATGTCTACAAAGTCTGTAATCTTCTCCTGTGACAGTTCAATTTTTTCCCTATCAAGTAAAACAAATTGATTCAAAAGTTGCATTGCGAAGAAAAGGGAACTCAATCAACGACATAACACGGTCTTGCCCGTGAGAGGGTTGAGGGTTAAATAAATAATTATTATGAAATTTTGACGATCGCTCTTTAAATGTAAAGGGAAATCGGTCAAATCGATCGAGCCGGATTATCCGGTGATCCAGACTAACGGGGTCCGTGGCGCCGACTTCAAATTTGAAAGGTTTGTTTTTGAAAATTTTTCGTGTTTTTAATAGGTTTTTGAAGGTGGGGGAGCCCCCCAGAATATGAGGGACTTTCTTATTTAAGGAGGGGTATCCCCTTACGTAAGTTACTCAGAAACAGACCATGCATCAGCCATCTGGATTTAAAAAATTCAAGCATTTTATTCCAATAAAACCAGAAACAGTGTGGTCTACGGGGGGGGGGGGTCAGTATAGCGGGTGGCGTAAAATTTTTAGGGCTTGTTTTTGAAAAATTTTAGCGTTTACAATGTTTTGGGGGGGAGAGTCCCCCACCCCCCCATAACTTGAGGGCAGTTTCTATTTAAGAGAGGTATCTCCTTACTTAAGTTACTCTGAAACAGAACAGGCATTGGCCATCTGGATAAAAAAAATTCAAACATTTTATTCTAATAAGATCAGAAGCAGTGTGGCCTCCGGGGGGGGGGGGGGGGTAGTGGGGCGGGGTGCGCAAACTTCGAATTTTTAAGGTTTGTTTTTTAAAAATTTTCGTGTTTTAATGAGTTTTTTTTGGGAAGGGGGAACCCCCCGTAATTTGAGGGGGTTTCTATTTAAAGGGGTGTATCCCCTTACGCAAGTTACTCTGAAAGAGAACATGCATCAGCCGTCTGGATGAAAAAAATTCAAGCACTTTATTCCAATAAGATCAGAAGCAGTGTGGTCTATGGGGGGGGGGGGAGGGCGTGGTCAGTGGAGAGGTTGGTTCAAACTTAAAATTTTTAACGCTTGTTTTTGAAAAAAAATTGTACTTATGTTTTTTTGGTTGAGCCCCCTTCCCCCGTAATTTGAGGGGGGTTCAATCTAAGGGGGGTATCCCCTTAAGTAAGTTACTTTGAAACAGAACAAGCATCGGCCATCTGGATAAAAAAATTCAATTATTTTATTCGAATAAGATCAGAAGCGGTGTGGCCTACGGGGGGGGGGGGGGTTAGTGGGGCGGGTGGCACAGACTTCAAAATTTTAAGGTTTGTTTTTGGAAAATTTTCGCGTTTTTAACCACCCCCCATAATTTGAGTGGAGTGAATTTCTTTTTGAGAAGGGGGCATCCCCTCATATAAGTAACTGCAATAGGGAATAGGCATCGGCTATCTGGATATGAAAAAAATCAAGCCTTTATTCCAGTACTAGTGGTACCCGCACGGCTTTGCCCGTAATAGAAAATTAAAAGGTCTTTTGGTCCGCCTGTATATTTACAAATAATGTATGGTGAATTTTATCGCCAATTGGCTTATGCCCATGTTATGGTTCCACGTTATGGTAATCTCGTCCGTCTTATGATAATTTTGTTCCTAAAATCGGAATAGAAAAAGAACCACATCGAATTTTCGAAAAATCGCTTCGAGGTGCACACCCCCATGATACAAACTAACTTTGCCAAATTTCATGAAAATCGGCCGAACAGTCTAAGCGCTATGCGCGTTACAGAGATTCAGACATCCTCCAGACTGAGAGACTTTCAGCTTTATTATTAGTAAAGATTATGTGAAAAAGGGCTTAAAATTTTAATAGAAAATTAATAAAATCGAATTTTCGAAAAATCGCTTCGAGGTGCACACCCCCATGCTTCAAACTAATTGTGTGTCAAATTTCATGAAAATCGGCTGAACGGTCTAGGCGCTATGCGCGTCACAGAGATCCAAATATCCATACAGAGAGACTTTCAGGTTTGTTGTTTAAAAAGAAAGGAAAAGGAGAAAGATAAAGAAGTAAAAAAGAAAAGAAAGATAAAGAAAGATAATTTTCAGAACAAATTCTTTCCCATTTTATTAAATTTCTGTAAAAAATGGGCTTAAAATTGGAATAGAAAAAGAACAAAATCGAATTTTCGAAAAATCGCTTCGAGGTGCACACCATTATGCAACAAACTAACTTTGCGCCAAATTTCATGAAAATCGGCCAAACGGTCTAGGCGCTATGCGCGTCACAGAGATCCAGACATCCATACATCCTACAGACATCCAGACATCCTCCGGACAGAGAGAATTTCGGCTTTATTATTAGTAAAGATTATGTGTAAAGGGCTTAAAATTTTAATAGAAAATTCATAAAATCGAATTTTCGAAAAATCGCTTCCAGGTGCACACCCCCATGCTACAAACTAACTTTATGCCAAATTTCATGAAAATCGGCCGAACGGTCTAGGCGCTATGCGCGTCACAGAGATCCAGACATCCTACAGACATCCTCCCGACAGAGAGACTTTCAGCTTTATTATTAGCAAAGATAACGAAGATAAAGATAAGGAAGACCAAAAGCAGTATTGTGTACCAAATGGGGGGAGGGGGGTAGTGTGGGTCATGTCGCAAACTGCGTCAGTCCAAAGGGGGTGTTTTTAAAAATTATTGATTTTTTAAAATCTTAAATCGGTAAGGGGGGCAGCCCCCCAACCCCCCATAACACATTAGGAGCTTCTTAATATTCATTGGGGGGGAGAAGAGAAAGGAACCCCTTAAAGAATCTAAACGCAATCTGTAGTTTTAACAGTGTAGATTTATTTCAATCTGATTAGATTTAGTATAAATTTTAATCTGACGAAATTTAATCTGATTACTTTAGTTGACTAAATCAATATGATTAAATTAGTTTGACTAAATTCAATCTGATTAATTTAATCTGAACTAAATCAATCTGAACGAAATTAGTTTTTTTAGTCAACTAACGAGTTAGTTTAAACTAACGTTAATCTTCGTCTGCAATTGAATTAAATTTTTAAAATATTAGTCTGAACTAAATGGGAGTCAGATTACTTTAGTCGATAGAGGATTTAGTTGATTAATGCCCAACACTGGTTGTGCTGAAAGTAAAGTATAATATATAAGATTTAGAGATGCGAGTCTAAATCAAAACGGTTAAGACAGAATTTGAAATTTTAATGATTAAAGCCTAGAAGGTAGTAACCTTAGAGCGGGAATTAGTAAATGGAAGGAGCAATCACTGTCTTAGCAAAAGCTTGGGACCCCAAATCACGTGACTCAGCAGTGACGAATGGTTGACACGTTTGCGTGAAACTAGCGGAAGGAAATTGATTTCTTCCAATGATTTGCTATAAAATGTATCACATGACTTGGAATCTTTGCTTCGCGAATGAAAGTCTTCACTCCCTTCATTTTATTTCTTCTCAATGATAGTAACAGCAGCAAAATCAGTTGATTTTTCTATGTCTGAATTTTTGACTAAGTTAAAAGTATGAAGTTCAACTCGCGGTTCAAACTTCACGTAATAAATGATTATTTTAACGGCAAGTGGTTCTTGCAAAGTACATTTGTTATAATTGCTAATACTTGTCTTTTAATTATCATTACTTTTGTCATGAGAACTGAAAGACGCTTGCTGTTTTTTGGACCTTAAAAATGCCGAAAAACGTCAAAAATGCTACTTTTTCTGACTTTCATTGAATTTTTGGGAACGACGTGTCACAAATTTATCATTTATTACGTGAACTTTGAACCGTCAGTTGAACTTCAGAACGGAAAATTTTTGGATTTGAACTTACAATAAGGTTAGTGACAACTGGTAAATTTTTTGGAAAAAATCTGAGATGGCATGAACCACAGGCGTGACAATGTCTCAGATCGTGACAAAAATTTTTTTTAATTACATTTAAACAATTTTCTTCGAAGTTTACTGTTTAGTAAGTTTAAAAAAATCTTATATTAGTGCAAAAACAAAATCTATACTAATGTTCTAAAGAGAGAGAGTGGATTTTTGTGTATTTATATGTTCGAGGTGATCTTCGGAACCACTGCAACTATTTGAAAAATTCTTTCACTACAAAAAAGGCGCATTCTTATTGAGTGACATAGGCTATAATTTATGCATATATGTATTCATACTATTTTTTTAAACCAATAGTTTGTCTTCGCTACCAGTTTTTGTTTCGTACTGTTTTGTTCTTATAAACGTAAAAACGATCCCCAATTGCCTCGCATCCGAAATGACAGAATGGTTAACGGTTCTCTTCGAACTGAGGGTTGGAATCACGGCAAAGAAGTAAATATCACGATGCCAACGTGAGAACCGCCAAAACCTTTGCATGTATTTGAAGCTGCAGATTATAAGATAAGGTATATAGCGTACTCTTAGCATTGAACATTGCAAACCAATTAGAGTCACAGAATGCTAATGCCTCAAAATTTATTCAAACGAATTATAACTGAGATTCGCTTCGAGCAAGTTAGTGTTTTAATTCAAGTTGTGCAGATAGACGATATTAATCCGTACTTCTAAAGGTTGTAATTTGACATGCATTTCGGGCTATCCTTAAAGGTTTTATATTCATACTAAAATAGAAATGAAATACACTCGCTAATGAATCCACTTTTGTTCATGTAGTTTAGCAAATTCTTAACTTAAAGAGCAATTGCACATAATTACCCTACATTCAAAGTCAAGAGTTAAAATAATGACGAGCAAAGAGCATTCGATAGGAAAGAAATTGACAAAAAGGAAAAATTAAAAAAAAAATTTGGAGGAATGTTCTTTATGATCGCATTTAGGCCTTTAAAACGATATAAATACAGAATATCGCTCACAAATATAATATCAGGAAGTAGAGGCATGTAAAAAAAGGAAGTTTTTTGAAGAAAACGAGTACAAGAACGGGAAAGGCATCTCGGGATTGAGAAAGACTCACTTTTTAGTCAAATTACAACAGTTATCCTACTAGCGAATCGAAATTTTGTCACGTAAGAATTCATTTAGAACATTTTCTTGGTCCAACACAGTTCCAAGGTCTTTTGACAGTTAAAGGTCCTGCCAATCTATCAAGCGGCAAGTACAGAACTCGGTCTTATAGAGGACGACAAATCTCGGAAACTAACCTTATTTGATACATGTAACTTTCTTACTTCGCTCCTAAACTCAGAGAATTGTTTATAACTATGTCAACTTTTAGATCCTATTGTTATAAGACAAACATTTCAAAAAAATATCGGTGACGACATATTGCAAGGAGAACGTCAGCAGAAATACTATGATTGTCGATCAATGTTAAATGACGCACTGTAAAAAAAAAAAATAATTCCGAAGCGTTACTCATTATTTCCGTGGAATGCTTTGGGATTTCACGTGATTTTATTCTCTTCCTGATAAAAATCAAGTATCTTTGTCAAAAAGCTTCCTGAATTTCCACAAGTTATACGAACGCATACATCTCACGTTATTTTTGGCTTATAACATTTTTCTTCCTGGCGTACCAAGCATACAAGAGAATCATAATACTGAAATTTGAAATTTGTTGAACTACGAATATGTAGAGCAAATAATTTCTCACCGATCATGCGCGAAAGATAGCAGCTTATAACTTTCAAATTTTTGGGGCCCACAAGATTTGACAACTCATTAAAAAAAATCAAGTTGAGTATCATAAAAACTTTTTAAAAAATATCCGCGACCTAATGAGAAGAATTTCTATCATTCTCGTATTATAGGCGACGAATACTAAGGAATCATTCACAACTGACCTGTTTTTATCATGAATCCAACCAATATCCAACTGAAAGACTGGAGGCAAGCGTTGCAAATTCTTTGCTTCACAGCCAGACTGACGGAAGTCCAAAAACTGCAATTTTCTATTTAATAGTGTGTAGAAGCCTATTCCGCATCGAGCCATGTGAAACGTAAGTCTTAAAAAAAATCCCTTTCACATTTTTACCAGGGTTAAAATAGCTCTCGCATTTCCTCCTTTGCATGGCGAGAAAAAAGTTTTTCCTCTCTCCTGTAAAATTAACATAATGTGACTTACGTCCTTCTGGCTCTGAGGTACATAATTTGTCAACGATTCCTTACGATTCGTCTCCTATTCAAGCTTAATTGAAACACGGCTCATTAGGTTGCCGATATCTTAAGTTTTAATGATATTCAACTGGAATTGTTTTATAAGTTACTAAATCTATTGCCCAAGAAGTTTTGAAAGTTTAAAATTGCAATCTTTCGCGCATGCGCAGTGAGAAATTAATTGCTTTAATTGTAAATATTTCATAAAATTTTCAAAATTTTTATTTTTAATTTAATGGTAATAAACTTCTTGTATGGCCGTAAAATGTTCTAAAAAGTAGGTAAGCCAGGACAAAAAACTCTGCGTGTTATGAGCGAAAAACATGGGAGCACAAGTGATATATTTGAAAAGAAATGCACATATCTTCTTGAATATAAGTGATACTTTCACGAAAATGTATACAATTGCTGTACATAGTAAGAAAACTAATTGCTGAAATTTACAGCTCATTCCAAGCTATTTACGATGAAGGATGATCAAAAAACACGTTTGGTTTCATCAGTTTGTATCTGGGTCTCCTTAAAGCATGAGTGATACTATTTCTATTGAAACTTGTCAGTTGAATTTAGTCTTTTATGTGACAAAAGTTAGAATTTAAGTTAATAGCCGAAGATTTTTAAAATGAAGGGTGAAATATATGCATAGACGCAAAGATAAAAAATAAGGAGGGGGTCCGTGAAAGTCATTTGTGACGGACCCCAAAATTTATTTGCACATCCCTATGGATGGCCCTAGCATGGGTGTTTGCGTGTTGAATAAATCAATTTCAGAAGTAATTAAGCAGCAAAATGAGGTTCAAAAATGTTGAAAATGACAATATTAGTTCAACTAAACCGCTTTCAAAGTAGCTAAAAATCACAACACAGGAATAATAAAATAATAACTACATGTATTAGTATTGATAAAGGATAGAATGTGGCAATTACGTCATCATGAATGTTCAGTCACCTCATTTATTGTGGAAAAGTCCGTTGAAAGAACAAAGTTTGAAAACATAAAACGTGATATTGAAAAACATTCCAAGCCCATTTCGTCTTCGAGAATGATTCAAGAGAAAAAGTTATTTGTATGAAATACGAGTAACTTCCTTTTCTTTGTGTAAAAAATATATTACTACTTCAGAAATAATGGAGGCCTTATAGTTATTACAAAAAACAATAAAAGAATTCGAGTGCAGTGACAGTCTTATTATAGATGATAGAAATACGATCCTTAAAATAGTGACAAAAATGTTCAAATACGAGAAAATATGTAACAAATAATTTTGGTTATAAGTTTAAATAGTTGCAGAAAAGTTAAAATTATTTAATCGGGTAGAGCAATTATGTTTAAAAAAGCAATTAGTATTTTTGAACTGACATTAATGTGGTTAAGTTTGAGTTGTTTCTTAGTGTTATAAAATGAAGGTGAAAAAGAGAAGTAAGAGACTGGGTCAAAGTGAAATAGTTAAGATTATTTAACTTTCTCAAAACTAAAAAATTAAAAATTTGTTTCCAAAATTACAGTACATAAGGGAAGAACAATGTATTTTATAATAAAACTTACATTGAAATACTATTTTTTATTTTTGGCAGTAATTGGTACCGTCCGTCGAAGAAAAAAACAGCACAATTTTCCTTTTGATTTCTGCATGGGACAAAGTAAAAAATAAAATATTTCAAAAATTTCTTTTTGATTATCAAAAATAATTTTCATCAAATGAATGAATAAATAAACGAATAAAGAAATATATAATGAAGCAATAAACTAATTAAAAATTTTATTAATTGATTAATACATGAAGAAAACAGTACCAAATGAGTCAATAAAACAGGGAATGGATGGATAAATAACTGAATTAATGAATGTGGGAGTGTAAATTAATTAATCAATGAATGAATGAATACGTAAGCGGTTAAATGAAAGAATAAATAACTAAATGAAATGAACTAATTCACTTTCTTGCATTCATTTTGCCTTGTGTTCAGTTGATAAATTGTATTAAACATTTAAAATCAAAACCTGTCTCATATTAACTGAATGAGTACTACACTGGGTATCTGTAGATCTCAATTAATACCTTAAATGGTAATTAAAAAAAACTTGATCATTTTATAAAAACGAAGTTATTTTTGATAAACCACAAAATATTACAATATGCGCATCAAATTATGAAAATGACTTATATTACTATTTTCCTCGATTATTAGAGATATTTATTTCTTGACTAAAATCAACTATATGTTTAAGAAATTGGTTAAAATATTTTGAAATTGTTGGAGCTGTAGGGTCTGGTGGGGTAAAGTGGTCATAAAATCGTAGGTTTTCAACTTAAGTGCATAGTAAAAACAATAAATTCTTTAAACACTTCAGCTTTTTTTGTTGTTATTTTACATTGCATTATTAAAGAACACGGTACATTGCATTTCAGGAAAAAAATATTGAATTTAAGTAGTTTTATAACACTTTCATTTCCCTTTGTATTTATGACCACTTTACCCCATGGGATGGGGGAAAGTGGTCATAGCATGGGGTAAAGTGGTCATAGTTTAAAAAAACTGCAAAACCGTTACAAATAACCCTAATTTTTGTATATTTCGGTTATTTTTATAGTTACAAGTATATGTACGAGTATATACGGGTATACACGAGTCTACTATACGTGTCGTGTAGACATGAGTCAACATGTTCATATATGAATAGATACATGTATACATCAGATGCATGCACATGCCTACTCAAGAATATACGTGTATACACGAGTGTATACACGTATATACTCACGCATGTATACGTGATTACCTATAGGAATGTATACGTCTCTACACGCGTATATACGTATCACGTGTATATGCGAGTAAAGCGTAGAAAAGAACATCATATGCGTGTTTTGCGCTTGTATCTCGAGTATATGCGTGAATATCTGAGTATATACGTGTACAGTCGACGTATATACACATATATAAGTGTATATACATACTTATACGAGTATACACGAGTTAATTCGTGGATATATCCAGTGCGTGTTTGTACGTGTCTACTCACGTAAATATATATGAAAGCACGAGTATATTCGTATGTTTACGTGTAAACACGATTCTATACCTGTTAGACGTATATACGTGCATTTACGTGTATACACCAGTACATGTATCCACGTATATCCACGAGTATATCCACTAATATACATGTATGCTTACAGAATGAATCCAAGATTTTTTGCAAAATCTAAGTGGTATGAAAGGGGAGGATAAGAAGCAAAGAATCATAAGGAACTTATGGTCGCTGACGCGCTACATGCACAAAAGGTCAGAAACTGACGTTAGCAAAACAGGTCACAAATTTGTTACACAAAGATGATTTCACCCGACATTTTAGTTTTTAAGACATATTTAGAGCAGTTGTTAAAAGTTACGGCCTGTAGTAGTTCTAATACACGCATCGCAACGAAGGTGCAGCGACTTATGAATGTTTTTCAAAAGTCTCGTAATTGCAACAGAGTGATTGCGATGCATGTATTACAGCTGCCGGCCGCAAATTTCATCAATAACTTTAAAATTTTCTTAAAACCTAAAATGTTGTGTAAAATTGTCTTTGTTTAATAAATTTGTGACATGTTTTGCATCTATCAGTTTCTGGCTTTGCGTGCATGTAGCGCGTCAGCCCTGAGTTTGATTCTGGATGTTTCTTATGATTCTTGCTTCTTATCCTCTCGACTAACACCTTTTAATAATTTGACCAAGAGTTTAGACTCACCCTGTATACATGTATATCATATGCTTATACACAAGTGTCTACTCGAGTACGTATACGTATATACGTGTCTCTCCGAGTATATAATTGTTCGTATATATACGAGCATATAAGCGGGAATATACGTGTATAGTCGAATGTATATCTGTATAGATAAAAAATACTTGCAGATACCCAAATACGTGTTTATTGGTGCATTTATGTGAATACGTATATATACGTGCCTACACGTGTATATGCGTATACATATGCATATACTCGTATATTTAACCCCTGTTTATTGTAAAAATAATACATATTAAGTGAAATTAATATTTAATTTAAATCTGCCTTATACTTAAAGATTTAGTGACTTTAGAAGAACAATATTCGTTAAGCCTAATATTATGACCACTTTACCCCGTCTTACTTAAATTGTTCTAACAAATTATTCAAAATAGATTCAGCTAACTGCTAATGAGTAAGAGTTCTTGAGACATGTAGGAAGCTTCCTGTGCAGTCAATCTGTTCATAATTCTAACAAACAAAATTTCTCAAGGAAGTTAAAAAAGGTGTTTAGATTTTAAGAATTTTCATATTTACACAAAATATTTTTTTTACCAAATAAAATTTTGCCAGTTGTAAAATTTTGTATTCAAAATATAGTTTATAAATGCACTACCCTAAAATAAAATTTTCACATTTATTCGAACATTAATTTCCAAGCTATAGCCATTTATTTGAATTATGACCACTTTACCCCATTGACCACTTTCCCCCACCAGACCCTAATCTATGAATTATATTCTACCTTTTCACTCTGCCCCACATTATTCTACTTCAAGTTAACGGGACTACTGATTTATTATTAAAATATTGACTTTTTAATCAAAACAAAAAGAAGAATAAATAATAAGCTCAATTTCTTTTTAAGATATAAATGGCAATAAAATTCTTAAGAAAATCTCTCGGCTAAAGTTAATTGATTTTTAAAGACATAAATATTTTTTCCAAGGAATTTGAATTAAATTATTCTTTGGGATTAAATCACAAAACTGCTGTTTCTGTAGTGAAAACAATTAACACCATATTCTTTGATCTTCAAAATCAAGAATGTAGAACTAAAACTTGTTTCCCCTAAATTGGAAGACATTGCAATCATTCTAAACGTATTCATTAGTTTTTGATACGTCAAACCATAAAAAAAGTTATGGCTCATCTTTCTTTCTCTCATTCTACTATGTGTCGTAAAAAGGCGTTTCCATTCACCAAGCTCTTCACAAATTTCAAACTTAAATCTTTGGAACTCATAAAATTTCAAATGAATACAGAACACCATAAATAGTTTTCAAAGACAAGAGAGAAACAATTTTGTCGAATAAAACTGAGAGACAAAACAAAATTTTCTCAAACAAAAAAATTGACAATTTTATTTAAATACAATCTGTGTAAGTTTATTAATATTTAAGGATTTAACTTCTTAAATTAATTATGTTTCTCCTCTATCGTACAAAAGCGGTTGACGTAAAATATGTTATGGGCCGCTTACTGTTCCGAAAAAATGTAACTATAGATTTTACTCCTGATCTTCTTGATTTAGTGTATCAACTTCAATTACGTTGGGGTAATGGATAGGGGAGGGTGGCTCAAAGCGGGAAGGTCTTTGGATGCCCCCCCCCCCTCACCCATGGTGTGTAAGCGGCAATGCATATATACACTCAAAAGCCAAAACATTATGACCACCCCTAAATTTTTCAAGGAATTCGTCTGGATGACGTGGAGACTACATGATGAAGTGGGGTTGGTATATAACTGAGGCTTTAGAAGGCCAGGGTTCATTCGAGCACTTTCTTTTGCGAATTATGGGAAAGGGTAACGATCACAGCGAATTTGATAGAGGGCAGATTGTGATGACCCGAAGACTCGAAACGAGTATCTCAGAAACTGCAAGACTGGTAGGTTGTTCATGATCTGTCGTTGTTAGTACTTATGCGAAGTGGAAAAAGGACGGTGAAACCAACAGTAGGCGTAAAATGGTGGGACGGCCATGCGTCCTCAAAGATAAGGGACGTCGGAAACTAAGCCGCTTGGTAAAGCAAAATCAGAGGCAGACAGTTGATCAACTGACAGCTCAATGCAATGCAGTTGCGAGTGAAAGTGCTTCCAAACACACAGTTTAGCCGACGCTGTAGGATATGGGACTGCGCAGCAGACTTCCTACTCGTGTGCCTCTATTGACCAATCGTCATCGCCAACAACGCCTACAGTGGGACCAAGAACACAGAGACTGGTCCTTGGATGACTGAAGAGTTTTCTGGTCCGACGAATCACGATTTCTCGTTCATCACATGGATGGTTGTGTCAGGGTTCGCCGTCTTACAGGCGAACAGTTACTCCCGTCTTGTACCCTTGGTCGTAAACAGGCTGATGGTGGCATTATTATGGTAAGTGAACTTTTCCTGGCAGGCTCTGGGACCCTTAGTTATGGTAGAACATACCATGAAGGTTGTGGACTGTCTGAACATCGTGGTGCTCCCGTACATGGCGTCGGTCTTTACTACTGGAAATGGCATTTTCCAGCAGGACAATGCCATAGGTCACAGAGCTATAATTGGGTTGGAGTTGACCCAGCAGCATGATGAAGTATTCCAATTAATGCCCTGGGCACAAAATTCACTGAATTTAAATTCTGTCGAGTACATTCGGGATTTCACGGAAAGGCAGCTCAGAGCTGAAACACCCCCATGTCAAGAAATCTCAACTTTGCGTGCCCGCTGCATTAAAATTGGGTAGAATCTATTTCCAGACGTCTACCAAGAGCTTGTGGTATCCATGCCAAGGCGAGTCGCAGCTGTTTTGCAGGCCAAAGGTGGCACAACGGATTACTGACTGGGTGGTCATAATGTTTTGGCTCATCAGTGTATGTCGAGTTTACATGAACACCCCCGAGTTTTAATGTTTTAATCAGTCCCAGCGAGGCAGCAGTGGAGCAGCATAGCGCAACCAAGCTTAAAATTAAAAAAAAGATACAATTTCTTAAAAACATGAATTTTTGTAATTTGTGATTAGTCGAAGACCAGCTTATTTTTTTAATTGCCAATAATATTACGTTATTCTGACACCATCCACCTACAAATTACGATAGTCATTTCGCTTGTTTCTTTTGTAAATTTAAGGTTATAATTAGGGCTCGACCGATGGCATTTTTTGGCCGATG